>NC_143575.1:72696461-73004130 GCF_048544385.1 Mastigoproctus giganteus | reverse complement strand
TGTTTTAAATATTTACTCTGGCAGGTCCTGCCACCTAATTTCCAGAGATTTTAGTGGCTAGGACCTATATAAAAAAAAAAAAAAAAATTGGGCAATCGCTGGTTAAATGGAAGCTGAATGGCTAATATCAATGCAATTAGATTTGTACTACTTATGAATTTTGATAGCTGTGTGTGGGGCATACGCTGTTTAGGCAGAGTGGGGGGAGACTGAAGGCGGCGGGGGGGAGACAGAAATATGGGGTCAATAGGGAAGGCAACCCTGGAGTTGGCAGTTGGGCATGTCCATTCCCCACTAGAGGGAAAGGAGGGCGGCGAGGAGTGGAAATCTTTACTTCCCCCGCCAGGGAGCGTGGAAGGAAAGGCACCACACTAGGGTGTGGTACAGGTCATCATATATCGCTTTTGCATCGGACTAGATAAATGCAGTGTCGCTGCATTTATCTAGTCCGATGTAGTTGTTTGTTTCTTGATGGCTTTATTCCTGGATAACGCGTAGCTAATGTGATTTTTAGCTCCATTAGCGACGGAAATAGAGGGGGGTACATGAAAATTGCTCACATTTTCCTGTCTGGCACTGCCATTTTTAATTTTAAAAATATATTAAAATTATATTTTAAACTTTCTCATTGAGCTCTTTCCAGTGGTGTATAATAAGCTATAGGTTGTCAACAACATTTGGTCCCTCCCTCATTTCTCAGACAAATTTTTGTCAACAACGATCAATATGACGTTACATTGGTCTACACGATGTACAAACCCATGAAAAATTTTAAGTCAATAGGTTGAGTGGTTCCAGAGGTACAATGCTGTGACAGAGGGACAGACAGACAGACAACCAAGTGATATTATAAGGGTCCTTCATTAGACTACGGGCACTAAAAAAATCACAAATTAAAAAGTAGAAACCTCTCATTTTCAGTTAACTTGTCAACTAGTACTTCGTGACTTTCACTCATGTTACCTAGATTCAGCTACAAGGTGAATTTGGTTGCTGGGTATTTCACTCTGCATCAGTCATTTTGTCTTCCAGTTCTTGCAAAGTTAGCATCTGTTTAACTTGTGGACCAATAATTATTTATGCCACAATTTTCATTTTTGTATCAGATGATAATGCATAGCTAAGTGTAAAGTGTGAAAAGTTTTGAAATATAGATATGTATATTCTTGAAGGTTTCACCTTGAGGATCCAGTGCTTCTTTAACAAATAGTTTGACTGGTTCCAGCTTCATATGGAATGGTGGAACCAGTCAAAGACTTTTTGACTGGTTCCAAGACTTTTCTTTCTTGGAACCAAAAGATTGTTACTGTAATTTGTCTGCCAGGCTGCAACTCAGTTCTGCCAGGCTGTTCTCTTCTCTTGTGGTCCTGATCTACTGCCCCACAATCCCAGAGGTAGAGAAAGCAAGAGAAATTAGCGAAACCTTGGAAACTCAGAAGGAACCCCCCAGCAAATTCCCACACACATCCCATTTATACCGGTCATTCTTGAACTCCTCAAACTCATTTCACACTTTACTTTTTGTAGTCTTCTTGTACAAAGGGTACTAGGAAAGTTTTGCAATACAGCTTTGTTTATTTAATTTTTTCAAAGTAATTTCCTCTACATTCAATACACCTCTCCATCCTCCGAAACCAATCTTTAAACCAGTTCTGCCAAGTTTCACTAGGGAGTAAAGCACACTCGTTGTCCCAGGCCCATAGAAGGTCCTCATCACTGGAAAACCGCCTCCCTTTTAGCTTCATTTTCACATGCGGGAACAGTGCAAAGTCGCAGGGAGCAAGGTCTGGACTGTAGGGAGGGTGCTCGAGAAGTTTCAGTCCTGTCGTGGTCAAATATTCGGTGCAGGCTTTGGCGCGGTGAGCTGAAGCATTATCGTGATGGAGGTACCAGGTGTCCATTCTTGACTTTGGCCGCAGGTTCTTCATAGATCCAATGACTTTAGGCAGGCATTGTTCAGTATACCACTTAGCTGTGACTGTCTTCTGCGTGTCCAAAACGACACGTTCCACAATTCCACTCGATTTGAAAAATACAGCTATCATTTTCTTCTTTACAGATCGGGATTTTCTGACAATTACGGGTGTGTCGTCATCATCAAAGACCCAGACTTTGTTTTGAGCCTTGGTCGGCAGATCGTAATAGTACAGCCAAGTCTCGTCACCTGTCAAGATGTTGTTCACATACCGAGATTGTCCCTTATCAAACTTTTTTAACATCTCCCGGCACCAAGTCACACGTCGTGTCATCTGCTCTTCAGTCAGTTGATGCGGCACCCAGAGAGAACAAAGTTTCTTCACGTGCAAATGATCTTGCAGAATCGAACGAATTGCTGGTGCATTTAGGCCCAAAGTATCCTCTATCTGTTGGTAGGTCACTCACCTGTTTTCGTCAAGCATTTTCCTCACAGCAGTAACGTATTCCTCCGTAACTGACGTTCGTGGCCATCCCGGCCTCTCAGAATCCTCCAGAGTGAAATTTCCCCTTTGGAATTCTCTATACCACCTGAATATCGTTGTACGATGTGGACAATCATCATCTAGTGCAAGAGTCATTTCTTCTAAGCACTGGTCTATGGTTAAACCACGCACGAAATTATACCGCAAAACTGTCCTTATCTCATTTCGTGACCACGATGCCATCGCAAGCACTTTACACTCTCACTACTAATGAATAACTGAGCCCATCGACTTGGCGCGGCGGCTACTATGCATGTATGAACATGTCTCAACATGCAGCAACAAGCAGCTTCCTGTGATTCATTGTTGCGTCATATTGCAAAACTTTCCTAGTACCCTTTGTATAGGAACAGAATGTGCAATGAGATTTGATGGGTATATATTTAGGAAAGATGTAGAGTTGCTAGAATGAGTACAAAGAAGGGCAACAAGATTGATGAGGAGAACAAAGGGGTGCTCTTACCAAGATAGGCTTGAGTTCTGCTAATTGCAGTGCCTGGAGACTAGGCACCTGCGAGGTGATCTGATTGAGGTGTATAAGGCCTTGAATGGATTGAGCAAGCTCAATACTGATGAGATTATTCCTATTGCTCAGATTATGAACCTGAGGGGGCATAGATTCAAAATGAGGAAAGACACTTGTAGAAAAGATGTGTGGAAATTTGCCTTTAGCCAGTGGGTAGTTGATTACTGGAACAGACTTTCATCTCTTGTTGTGGAGGTTGATAGCTTGAATAAATTTAAGGCTGAGCTGGACAGGCATTTGGAGTGAATGGATGGGTGAAATAGGAGGGTTTTTTTTTTTTTTTTTGCTGATGCTGCATAAGGTTGCTTTCTTGTGTCATATGCCTCAACTAATGCTAATATTCCCATTGTTGAAGCAGCAGCACAGCTTTCAAAATTTGCCCAAGCCATCTGTGAAAAAAATGCTATTCTTTTAGATTGTGACTATTCTTTTAGATTGTGTCATGTTTATAAAATCAAAAAAATTTATGAAAGTGATTCATGCATCCCATCCATCCTTAACTTTACAAATGAGAGTTGATGTTTTACATTTTAAAGAAAAAGGCATGCCATGTGATATAATTCTACCTTAGCTTTAGAATGGCCAATAGACTTCCATATAAATTATTATTCTCACTATTCTTGGAAGTCTTAGGGGCTCACATCTGATGAGTATGGGCTTGGCACACCCATGGTCGTGAGCTGGATATCATCATTCTTCTCTTTCTTGCTGATTTCCTTCTGCTTCTGACTTTTGTTTTCTCTCTCTCTCTCAAGGTAACTCAGAAATTTTTTTTTTTTTTGGCTGGTGCAGCAAAAGCCTCAGGCTTCCTTGCACTATATGGCTGATAATAATAATGTCTGAGGTTCATTTCTCATTATCCAAACACCATTAAAATGGTAATTTTCAAACCACATACCTGTGTACCAAAGTGGGGGATGGAGGTGTCACCAGGGTAATTGCACCTTGTGAATCAGTAAGAGTAAGTCAGAATATCTTATAATGGAGAATTTTAATTTTTCAGATGTTGATTGGAATTTGTGGGTTGGTCACACACACACTAGCAAGATGTTTGAAGATTTATTGGATAACTGTTTCTACAGCAGCATGTTAGAGAGGGCGCCTCCGTAGCCAGGTGGGAAGGAGCAGCAGTGCGTAGCACACGCTTCTTGATTAGACCCGGGTTCGAGCCCGTCACCACCAAATACGAAGGATGCGGAAAGGTCCGGGAATGACTACTGCATATCCCGGAGCAATATGGCCTTAGTTGCTAATGCTCCTAAAAACCAAATAACAAACAAACAAACATGTTAGAGAGGAAACATGACGAGGCAATACTCTTGATCTGGTTATTAGCAGTGATTCTTCATGCATTAAAGATCTGCAGGCAGTGATCACAGGTACTGATGGAATTTACTTAAAAATATAACTACTGTCAAGAGTAAAGGGAATAGCTTTTCCTTTTGAAAGAGCGACTACAGTGGTCTCAGACAGTTTTTGAATTCTATGTGGGACTAACTAATGACATTACCAACAGGAAATTCTAAATGGGAAGCATTCAGGGAAATAATCATAGATGGTACTAAGCTTTCCATGCCAACTAAGAAATACTGTTGAAGCCTTAGACCCGAATGTATGTCAGATGAACTGATGAGACTTGTGGCAGAGAAGAAAAATGTGTGGAATGCAAATTTAATCAGGTAATACAGAAGCCTATGGTAGATATAAACTAGTCTGTAATTAAGTCACAAAAGAGATTAGGCAAGCAGATTGAGTAGTCTATGGTAAAGAATGCAAAGACTTCTTTGCTTATATTAACAGTATAAAGAAGAGGTCAAATCACATTGGACCACTTTATGTGAATAGTATAACTGTTGATTGCCCTGCCCAAGTTGTGGAAAATATGAATAGGTAATTTGCATCTACATTCACATGCGAGAATTCTCTAGGGTAGTGGATTCCAGAAATTTATCAAACACCTAACAGTCAGCTAAATGATTTTGTGATATCTAAAAGGAAAGTGGAAGAGAAATTGTTGAAACGAAACAAAGTTGCCTGTGATGGATGGAATCCATCCAGTTATATTAAGTGAGGTAGCAAAAGAGTTAAATGCTTAGTCATAATTACTAGAGCAGCTTTGGATTCAAGGGTGTTATGGACTGGAAATTTGCAAATGTATCCCGAATTGGAGATCAAAAGGTGACATACAGTCCTGTTAGCTTGATGTCTGTTCTAGGGAAAATAATGGAGTCACTGGTTAAAGTAGTAGTGTAGGACCATCTAGACAGGAATGCAATTATGCTGCAGCCACAGCATTGATTAGTTAAGTCAGACAAGATTAGTTGATCTTGTCTGACTAATCTGATTAGTCAGACTATATAGTATACAATCAAATTAGCCTTGATAGTATCCAGTCAGATTAGTGTTGTCTGACTAATCTGATTGGATACAGTGATGCAGTAACAAAGAAACTGGATGCAAAACATAATTGTGATATATACTTGATTTCAGGAAGGCTTTTAATACTGTTGCATAAAGGGCAAGATACTGCTATGGATAAAGGGATGGTTGAGGGAGAAAAACAAAACAAAAAAAAAAACTTCCCTCTAGTTCAGCCTTAAATTTATTTAAGCTATCAACTTCCATAACAACAGATGGAAGTCTGTTCCAGCAATCAACTACCCACTGGCTAAAGGCAAACTTCTGCACATCTATTCTACAACTGTCTTTCCTCAGTTTGAATCTATACCCCCTCAGGTTCTTAATCTGAGCAAGCAGAAGTATCCCATCAGTATTGAGCCTGCTTAAACCATTCAAGGCCTTGTACACGTTAATCAGATCACCACACAGGTGCCTAGTCTCCAGATGCTGCAACTTGCAGAACTTTAGCCCCTCTTGGTTAGAGCACCCCTTTATTCCTCTCACTAATCTTGTTGCCCTTCTCTGTACTCGTTTTAGCAACTCTACATCCTTCCTAAAATAAGGCCTCCAGACCTGTACTCAGTACTCAAGGTGTGGCCTAATCATTGCCTTATACAAGGGGAAAATCACCTCCTTGTCTCTGCTAGCAAAATTCCTATACAGGGTGTCCCAAAAATATTGGTACAAATGTTTAGAGGAGGTAGGTAACATCTAAAGGAATGTGAATCGCATAGGAACCCATAACCAGAAACGTCACGGGAAAGCAGTAGCACAGGCACAAGAAGCTGAAATGACACAAGACAATAATTAGTGGCAAATATTTATTTGACGTAATATTAACAATGGAGTACGAGATGGATGCATATCATGATGTTACAACAGATGCTCGAAGGTTCCACCATGAGACGCGATGCATGCATGACACTGGTCATGCATGCATCGCGTTTCTTTGACAGTAGCAGCAGCACAGACGACTCTCGCAACGAGATCCATTTCCATCTCCATAGGCGATTCATACGCGATAGATTTGAGGGTCCCCCCCACAGAAAGAAATCAAGGCTCGATAAATCAGGTGAGCGTGGGGTCAGGCAACGGGTCCACCATGGCCAAACCATCGATGCCCAAAACGCCTGTTCAAATGGTCATGAACACACCTTCCATAATGGGCAGGGACCCCCGTCATGTTGAAACCAAATGTTGCATCTCACATTTGCTGGAACATTGTCAAGTAACCCTGGTAGAACTTGTTCAAGAAAGATCCGATATTTAGCGGAGTTCATGCGGGATGGTAACAGGTATGGGCAGACTAAGCAGTCACCGACCATACCTGCCCACACATTTATTGCAAAGCGATGTTGTGCCGCATGGGGGTACACACCGTGTGGGTTGTAGTGAGTCCACACATGAGCATTGTGCTGATTGAATAAGCTTCCCGAGTGAAATAAGCCTCATCCATGAACAAAACATAGGCTGGAAAATTCAAGTCTTGAACACTTCCTTGAAGAAACCACTGCAAAAAAGCCACACGTGCAGGATAATCTTGGGGGAGCATTAACTGAACCCTTTGGAGATGAAAGGGGTGTAGGGAATCGTGCCAGACACGCTGTACACTGCAACGAGACACTCCTAAGGAAGAGGCAATGGCACATGTGCTGGTAGTAGGATTATTCTGGACGGCATTCCACACTTTCTTCCATGGCGGGAGTTTGCCTTGAACGTGGTCTGCCGCACTACTCCTGTTACCTCTAAGTGACCCATAATCACACAAATTTTGATGCACAAGCTCAAACAAATGGTGGTCCAATACATGTCTGTCTGGGAAGCATTCTCCATAAATTCGTTGAGTGGCTCGTTCATTGCCCTCTGCTAATCCATACACTAGGTGGATGTCTGCCAGCTCACAGTTCGTATATCGATGCATGCTCTTCGTGCGGCGAATACTGCTTGAATGAGTAAACCAGAAATTTTCCCTCTCGCGAACTGATGAACAGCGCCGTGTACCAACTTATGGTGACGTTTCCGGTTATGGGTTCCTATGCGATTCACATTCCTTTAGATGCTACCTACCTCCCCTAAACGTTTGTACCAATATTTTTGAGACACCCTGTATATCACTGACAAAATTCCATGACCTGCTCTGCTCAGAGAACTTCGTATCTGACTGCACAATTACCCCCAGGTCTTTTTCATTCTTTACTTCCCTGAGTGTAGTACCACACAGTTGGTACGTTTTAAGTTTAACATTGACAAATGCAAGATACTCAATGCATTTGGATAGCAGTAATCCCAGATTAACACACATACTGTGTGGTTCTACACTCGGTTTAGTGGAAAATGAAAAAGACCTAGTGGAAATTGTGCAGTCAGATATGAAGTTCTCTGAGCAACATATACAGGATGCCAGGACAGCTCATGGGGTTTAATTAATGATATACAGGAACTTTGCTAGTAGGGATAAGGAGGTAATTATTCCTTTTTTACAAAGGCTATGGTTAGGCTGCATCTTGAGTATTGTATACAGGTTTGGAGGCCTCATTTTAAGAAGGATTTAGATCTGCTGGAACAGATGCAGAGAAGGTCAATGAGATTGGTGAAGGGAACAAAAAGGTGCTGTTACTGAGAAAGGCTTCAGTTTTGCAAATTGCAGCATCTGGAGAAAGGCTCATGCAAGGAGATCTGGTTGAGGTGTTGAAGACCTTGAATGGATTGAGTAAGTTCAGTGTTGATGGCATTTTTCCTCTTGCAAAGACTACAAACCAAGAGGACATAAATTCAAATTGAAGAAGGATGGTTGCAGGATGGATATGCAGAAGTTTGCCTTCAGCCAGTAAATGGTTGATTGTTGAAACAAACTTCCATCTGTTGTTATAGAAGTGGGTAGTTTGAATAAATTCAAGGAGGAACTAGAAAGGTTTTTGGAGGCAGATGGATGGGTGAGATGGGCAGTTTTTTTGGTGATACTTTAAGCTTGATTTCTTGCATCGTTTTACACTATAATACTATTGAAATTCAGCGTGGCTATATCTTGATGCCCCAATGTAGCTTGAGTATTCACGGACAAGAGAGCTTGAACACTCTGTTACATTGTGTTTGCTAAATTACTGATTGCTAAATACAATTAATGATTGCATTCATTATCAAAATGATTAAGTGTAAACTCCTTAGACTTTGTGGTCATACTGAGTATATTGAGGCTTCATGTGCTGTCCTGGCTGCCTGTAACTTCGTATCTGACTGCACAATTTCCCCTAGGTCTTTTTCATGTTCCACTAAACTGAGTGGAAAATGGAACATACAGCAGGCTCTGGGTTGGCCTAGAGCTCTGACTGCAGTCCTTACAGAGAACTTCTGGGATAAATTGGATCATTTGGATGTGTGCAAGGAGAGATTATCCAAAAGCAAAGAATGAACTGGTTTCCTTTTTGAAGGCCAAAAGGTCGAAAATATTTAAGGACATTTACGAAAAACCGATGAAGAGTATTCCAGAAAGACTAAAGGCTTCAACATGTAATTAATTTTCCGATAAATCAAGGTTTGTGCAGATGTCCAGATATTAGCATTAGCAAAGGCACATGATGCAAGAAAGCAAGCTTATATAGCATCAGCCAAAAAAAAAAAAAAAAAAAAACAAATCCTTATTTCACCCATCCACTTGGTCGAAATGTTTGTCAAGTTCTGGCTTGAATCAATTTAAGCTATCAACTTCTACAACGACAGATGGAAGTTTGTTCCAGCAATCGACCACCCGCTGGTTAAAGGCAAACTTCCGCACATCTATCCTACAATCGTCTTTCCTCAATTTGAATTTATGCCCTCTCAGGCGATTATTCTGAGCAATCCCACCCGCATTCAGCATGCTCAAACCATTCAAGGCTTTATACACCTCAATCAGATGGTAGGGCAGTGTATTTAGAAACTGAAAAAAAAAAAAAATAATAAAAAAAAATAACAAGGTCCTCAGAAAGCAATGACTTTTAAGCATAAACTGAGACTATAAAATATTTAAGGGCAAAGGCCTCATGCTATGAGGTAGAATTACTAACATACAGGTTAGTGCAAATACAACATTTTAACGTAGGTGCGAACCATGGCAACTCATTGTCAAGGCATTCACAATATGAGTTATAACAAAAACGATGCCAATTTAATTAATTAATTTAACTACTTTGGTAGATGGCTACGTTAAAATGATGCCTTTGCACTAACCTATATGTTAGGCATAAACTGAGAACATTTTATTTTTGACCATGAGTCAGATTTTCCTTTCATTCCTCCAATCAGCCCACAGCAAGAAACAGTATTGAGTACTTCAGCCACTTTATACATTATATGGATAGCCTATGTGATATGCGTGGAGGAGAAAAATTGCCAGATTTCTATTTGTATAGTTTCAGTGAAATCTGAGATGGCTTGACAAATATTTCTAAAAGAGCTAAATATGAAATTTCATGAAAATCTGCCCTTTGGAAAATTTGTTCGAGTTATATGTGGACAGCAAACGAGTGTCGTGACGACAATAGGTGTAGGTATGGTTTAGTTGTTTATGGTGTCCTGTCACCAGTGGCGGATTTAGCACTTGAGAGGTCCCAGGCGCAATTCAATTTTGAGGTCCCCCTCTAAATATTTTCGGTACCACTGCAGTGTGCATTCTACGCGCACGTTTTTACTATAGTACGCGCTCTAGATTTGGTGTTGCGGTTTTAATCATTTTGGTTGCGCAATTCTTTCATACATATTTTAACTAATGTTTAAATGAAAAAATGGCACAATAAATAATAATACGTATTCTACTTCAGATTCACTTAGTTCGCATAGATATTTCAAATATGTGGGGATATTCGCATAACAGTTTACTAACTTCTCATATTAAATTATAGTTTTATTCAGTAACGGTAATAATGATGAGTGTAAAAATTAAAAATGAAACAGTTTTATTTTTTTGAGACCTGAGATTTGAGGCCCCCTCTATTTAAGAGGCCACAGGCGCCTCGTGCGCCTGTGCGGAAATCCGCCACTGCATGTCACAGTAGCAAAAGAGCCTATCATTTCTGTCTCTGGGAGACGTGTGTCATTTTAAGCTGACTTTACTCAGGAGGAGTGGGAGCCAAATTGGCAGTTGAATATAGTGTTCAGAACCATAACTAGAACTGGGAAAGCAGGCATAAAACACTGGGTGTATTAACAGTAATATATGTTTATAGTTACTGTTTTAAACTTTGATATAACTTAAAACAAGTTAGTCCGACATATATATATATATATATTTTTTTTTTTTTTTTTTTTTAGTTTTACGTTATTTATTTATTCATTGTCAATTTCTAATGTTTATTTACAAGAGATAGGGGTTGCAAAATTTTTTAACTTTACTTGGGCGCAGAAGTACCTTGTTATGGCTCTGATAGTGTTGGTAGGTTTTAAAAAAATACTTTACTTTTTTTTTTTTTTTTTTAAATGTACTTTTGATTTTAAATGCACACTAGAAAATTTACAACCTGAAAAGATCACTGCTTTTCAATATTAAGATGAATAAATAAATATAATGATACACCTAAAATTGAAAATATTCCAAAGTTTTATTAAGTACAATACTCAATAACATTTACTGAACAAAACTTAACATTTAATGAGACGATTGAGGCTGGATATTTTTGATAATTATTCAAAATTTGATCGAAAATTTGTGACGCCAATTCTCAATACGGAATGATGATGCTCATCTGTTATTCTGTTTCTTTTTAAATATTTGATTTCATGCGTGAAAAAATTTGCTCGCAAACATACGTTGATGAACCAAGTTTCTAATTTCATGGCATTTTCTTTTATTAGTGAAAAATCTTCAGATGGGACAGCCTTGTAGAATTCAAGTACTGTACAGTAGTTTATTTTCGCAGTCCATATATGTACTTATTTTTGAACCATATTTTGGCTCGGAGATCAATAATTTCAAGTTGCAAGCTGGGATTGTAGTTTTCAGCCATAGAAGTAAATGGATTCTCAGACAAGCTTATGTCTTTTTCATGGATCTTATATCAGCAAATCGACTTTCAAACTCGTAAAAATGTAATTAATAACGAGAGGTAGCAATTCTTTGGAAATGTTCCTCTTTTAGCTCTGTACAACATTAAAGTAAACTAAATTATCTTGCACAATTTGGGATTTAAATAATAACAATTTATTCTAAAATGATTTTTATTATTATTATTAGTAGTAGTCACATGGTGCAAGGAAGCTTGAGGCTTATGCTGCACCAGCAACAACAACAAAAAAAAAAAAAAAAAAAATTCCCCGAGTTACGCTGAGAGAGAGTGTGTCAGAAGTAGAAAGGAATCACCAAGAAAGAGAAGAATGATGACTTCCAGCTCAGGACCCTGGGTTTGCCAATCCCACGCTCACCAGATGCGAGCTATAAAACTCAGATCAATTTCCCTTTTCCTTGTAGTTTTAAATTAAGAGCATTTAAATAACTAGGAATGTCTGTAAGAATCGCAAGGTCAAACAGCCACTCCATATTTGATAGTTGTTTTATTGGTTTCCCTTTTTCTGTCTTAAAAATATCAATTTCATGACGCAGTTTACAGAAACGATATAACACTTTGCCGCGACTAAACCATCTCACTGCGCTATGTAAAATTATAACTTCGTATTTAGCTTCAATTTCTGAAAGAAACTGTTGAATCATACGGTGATTAAGGCTGTGCGATCTTATAAAATTTACCGTTGAAATAACCACATTCATAACGCATTGGAGATCCAATACTTTCCCACAGAGAGCTTCTTGATGCACAATGCAGTGAATTCCAATCGAAGGTTCAGCTCCGATGTCTATCGTTTATTTCGTTATTCTACACATAAGCCCAATGTTTTTACCAATCATATTTTTTGCACCGTCAGTTGGGACTTCTACGAGGTTTTTAATATTTAATCCTAACTTTTCAATAGATTGGCAAAATTTTCACGTCTAGTTGTTCCGTTCATACTCTTGTAGATCAGATAAATCTTCAACTGCTACAAAATTATCATTAATTCCGCGTATGAAGATAAGGAGTTGGGCTGTGTCATTTACATCAGTACTGTCATCTAGTGCCACACTAAAATATTTTATTTGTTTCATATTTTCCAAAAGTTGTTTGAACAAATTCTTTCCAATGTCTTTACTCTTCGCGCAATTGTTTATCGAGACAAACTAATGTTTAGTATCATTGTTCGTTTCTCCGCACAAATTTCTTCCACAACTTTTAACAAACAACGTTTAACAAATTCACTATCACTGAACGGTTTACTTTCAAAAGCGATCAAATATGCAAATTGATAACTGGCATTTACATCAAATACATTTCTTGATTGATACGTTTTCAGTGTGTTTTGTTGTTTTCTTAATTCGTTTTGTAAGTTTGAACACTTCTTTTCGCAACGCTCCTTTATATTGATCATAAAATTTATGCTTGGAATCATAGTGTCGTTTTAAATTATATTCTTTAAAAACTGACATAGTCTCCTAACACACTGCTTTTTCGTCGTACTCAAAGAAATCGTCTTCAGTCTACCTTTGAAACACAACACTCCAAATCGACTTTCCTCTTTTGGAACATTTTTAAGGACAAGTTTTTAATTCAATACAAGGAACAAGTTATATCAAAATAGTAGAATTTCACAATATGAAAAGATTGGTACGTACATAATAACTGTATTTAGCGTACATGTGACTGCACTGGACTACATGTACACATTTGATACAGTCGAGCTTGAGTTTACATGCCTGTGCACGCAGTGGTGCGACTCTAAAATGCTGTTTTAGTTCACGTTCCGGCGGCCGTATAAAAATTATTCGTGTGCCTTAGGTTGGACACCACTGGACTACATGAATAATAAAAGGACGCCGTTCTCGTTGACAACATGATGGTTCGAATTTTATTTAGTACCAATTCGCAGGAAGGCGAACCAAGAAAAAAATTAAACTTCATTGTTTTCCGTTTTCAAAGAACACTTACGTATTAAATGTCAATTAAATGTTTTGTCAAATCTTCTCAATCTGTGGTATATTTTTATAAATGCAGTATGTTTGTAAAGTGAAGTTTGCTTTCATTTTATGGATTACCGGACAAAATTATTTCCCTTCCATTCCGGATAATCCGGAGTCTGCTTTAATTCATATTCTCTTCGTACTCTTACGGAAATTGAAATGCTACCGTAATGTCATTTCCGTTACTTTATTTATATCTTTTAAACTTTTTCAGTTTATTTATTTTTCGGGCGACTGCCTAGTTCACCGTATGGACGAGACGCCTCAGATTACTCCGAATCTATACGTTAATTTAGTTTCTAGCCTATAAACCACCCCGAATGCCAGCTTTTAGAGATGAATTAATCAAAAGGCGTTTGGACAGACCTTGAAAGCATATTGTAATTAGAGTGATACTAAGATAATTACAAAACATGAATGCAAATGTTAATCGGTCTCGTTCACGTTGGATACTTCGAAGTCAACCGTAGCATTTGTTATATTTAATTATCAAATGCAGGAAGACTGTGACGCTCATTTATTATGCGACAACATGTCTACACGCTGGGCAAAAGTCCATAATAACTGCTGACCTTTGGCAGTAGATGAACAGATGTCACCTTTCAAAAACAAGCAGAACGACAAAAAAATATATATTAGAGACCTCTCATAGTAAAAATAATAATATTAAATATTGTTGATATCTCCCAGAGATATTAGAACCTACACGTATTGTACTTAGCCGTGCGTGGTTTGAAGGTTGAGAATATGAAAGAAGATACTTAATGGCATTAGACTTGAATTTCTGTAGATTGTAATTTTCATGAAATACATATGAAGGGAGATTGTTCTAGAAAACGGAAGGTGAAGGAATAAATGAGGAAGGAGAAAAGTTGGTTCTATGAGTTTGAAGTTGAACACTAAAAGGATGCTGACTGGCTGTCGCACTGGTTTGGAAGAGAGAGCGGGAATTATAGGAGCAACTCAGAAGAACAGTGCCCATGGAAGTGTCTTTCGAAAAGGCATGCAGCAGAGAGTGAAGATACTTTGTTAGAGATGGGTCATTAATTAACCTGACTGGTAACTGCCCTCTTTTGAACGGAGTCTAGAAGTGTGAGAGAGAGAGAGAGAGAGAGAGAGAGAGGTTTTAGAGTTACCGCCCAGATGTGGGAACAATATTCAATTGTAGGGCGGATTTGAGATTTGTACAGAGTAAGCAGCTGTTTGGAAGAAAAGTAACACCGCGAGCGAAATAGAAAAACACAGTTTTTTAGATGCAGATGATACAGTATTTGTGATATGCTTATGCCTAGAGAGATTAGAATTCAGGGTAATCCTTAATAGAGATCTTCTCTAGAAATCGAAGTATCATCAAAGATAAGCATAGGCGCAAAAGAACCTTTTTTGTGAGATATAAGACAGGACAGAGTTTTAGAAGGATTAGAATCAACTAAGTTATCTTTTTTACCAGGAGATTAGAATTTAAGGAATTGGTGGTGGATAATCAAGAAGTTGAAGCGTTTGTGCAGGCAAGGTTTTCTCAAACTAGAAAGTGGAGTGCAAGGTGCTATCATCAGCAAAACTATGAATAGGATTTCCAGTTAATGGAAGGTCGTTAATAAACAAAAGGAAAAGACTGGGAAAAAGAATTGAACCTTGAAGAATACAATCGTTAGTTGAGAAATTAGAAGATAGAGAGCCGCAGTGAGCTGTCAGAGAGAAAACTGGATACCCAATTACAAAAAACAGTTGGCAACTATAAGATGGAAGCTTATTTAGAGGACCTTTATGCCAAACACGATCAAAAGCCTTTGAAGTATCAAGAGCAACTTCTTGAGTTTCACCATACTTTTCCATTGAATTTTTGCATAGATGGGTAACATAAGCCAGAATATCACCAGTGGATCCGGACACTGACGGAATCCAATGACGGAACTCTCCCTTGTGGGATGCCAACGTTAATCAGATGGAAGGTTTCTAGATAGTTTAGGAGTTTGCAGTCAATGGATTTTCCCATTACTTTAGAAAGGTTAGAAGTAGGGGAACTACCTTTTGAAAGTCACTATACTGTATTTTCTTCTTCGAAAGTAGTAAAATCTATGCAGTAATAAAACTAATGGTGTTTCACCATTATCATTATTATTAACGTCATTTTATTTCCACATCAGTGGGCACTGGAACAGCCTGGTTCCGCTAGCAGGGTGTACATTATGCAAATTCGAGTTGATTACACGATTGAAATTACAAGAAATCAAAACAGATTGAAAATACAACACAAAAAATAAATAAAATAATAATAAAGCGTTGAATCCAGGGAAGCCTTGGCAGGGAATTCTTTCCACATAATGGTTATCGTCCATGTTTATAGACTTCTTTTAGGGTGTCCTGTGTATAGCGCTTTGACCTGAAAAAGGATGAGGCATCAATTCCCGGGGAGTTTTACATTCCGAACGTATTCGTCGGAAACACTGATATAAGTTATTGCACGTTTTGGGGGAAGATTGTGGACAAGGTGTTGAACTGCACCGGGTTCGTTCTGAGGTTCGTGGGTTTGTCGTCACTTCCCAGATGTCAGGCGAATCCATTTGGCAGCATAGAAGTTGTGCAAGTTGTGCAGGTTCCTCTCTTTGATGATGGTTTCCCAGCGTTTCACGCTCCTAGAGGTGGTAAAAGTAGCCCATCTCCCTGTTTAGCCATCTGAGGAGACAATATTCAACCCCAAGAAATCTCTTTAGTTGAGTAGAGGAGGCTCCTGACCAGAGTACCGAAGCGTAGAGTGGTATGGGTGTCAAATTCCTTCGGACGTATTCCGAAAGGAACCCTTAAGACCTAAGACCAGCTAACTCCTGCTGGATTACCGAGAGCGCTGCAAGCGTTTTTAGCTTGGCCATCTTGAGGTGGTCTTTGAAAGTAAGCCTGTCATTCCACTTCAACCCCAAATCTGTGTGGGAGTGAACCTTTTTAATGGCGGTCCCATTTATTGTGAGCATAATTTCATTAATAGTCCTTTTTGTGAAGGTCATCTGAGCTGCTTTCCGAGGATTCAGTTTAAGTCCCAGACGTCCTGGAGTTGAAACAGTACTATCTGATTTTCATTGGTGACTGCCTCAACTTTTGCTGGATCGTCGGTGTAACCAGCATTTTAAGATAATCAGCAAATAAAATGAAGTTTGGGTGCTTCACAAGGAAGGGCTCTAGTGCTGTGGCAAAAAACCATGATAAAAGAACTCCCCCTTGTGGGATGCCAACAGAGGTCGTGGTGGTCCTCTCCAATCTATGGTCATATTTAATAAAAATTTGCCTGTTGATGAGGAGTTGATGGAGGATAGCAAGAAGGTTACCTTCAATTCTGAAATAATGATTCAAAATTTTAAGTAGCTGTATTGTGCTGAGTGTGTCGAACGCTGCTTGTATGTCCAGGAATAAGATTTCAAGTTGTTGGGAGTTTAATGGCGCATAAGCTACTATTGCTATAATGCATTTCAAGTTGTTCCTTAGAGTTTAGGGCTTTTTTTGATTGCCCAGCTGGTCATTAATAGACTTGACAGCGTAGACCTCCTGAGAATAACAGTATGAAGTGCTGTGGTTGCCCATTGAAGCAGTGATCGACTAAGATGGACTGTATCGTTTTTTTAAACACTGTTAGTATTCCACAGGAAATAAAGATTGCTCTGTAGCCTCTGGGGTAGTTTGGTTTGTTAGTTTTTGGAACTGGTAATGCAGGATACACGTTCCAAATTGTCGATGTGATACCAGTCTCGAGGATATGTACATAGACATTGCATATATTGAGAATAAAGAGGGGAAATCCGTTTTGACCAATTAGTTTTCACATTACTGTGGATCAGCTAGAGAAAACAATGCACGTTTTCTCTGACTGATCCACAGTCACAGAAAACGTGCATCGTTGATTCCGTACACGCTTAAGACAAAGTTAAGTTCAGAGTCTTTTTTAAGTTTTCCTACTCAAGAATTCAAGTTCCCGGGCATTTATTGATTGTAAAACAATGCTAAGGTTATTTTTTCGTTAGCCGCGGAAAATTTAATTTCTTGAATGGATCAATCATGTTATAAATTCATAGCGGGTATGTATTATAATTAGTTATAAAGAGATAAGCAGACAACTTGGAGGTGAAAAACGAGAGAAAAGTATGTAAATTAAGTAAGTAAACTTAAAACAGTGATTTTCCTTTAGTTCGTTCAGCAAAATTTTAAATAAAATTTTAGTGTGAACTGTCTTTCCAGCGCAGTTTCTCCAGTTCCATTATAATTGATGATAAACGGAACTCGTCAGTTTCATTTTTTTATTATTATTAGAACAAGGGAAGTGCACAATCGTCTTATCTCCGATATATTTTAAATTTCGCGAAGGTAAAGTATTTTTAAATGATATAAAATGTTCAAACAGTACCACCTCACATTCAGAAACAGCCGAGAAAATAGAGAGAGAGAGGGTTTGCTTTCATCCTTTTCATTGGTTCAAGTTCTTCTAATGTTATCATTCCCCATGGTCTGGAGGATAAGGTGAATCCTAACAGTCCAAGGGTCGCGAGTTGGTATTTTTTAATTTTTGTTTTTATTTTACTTTTATATTTGCATTTTTACTTTTGTTTATAACTCTTTTTAAATTAACTTGTTATAAAAAGGTTGCAGTCGTTTTGCAGTGAATCTTCATTAATTACACCGATGAGCCAAAACATTATGACCAGCGAGTCGTTATGCAAATTTAAGCAACTGCAGGTGAACTACGGCGCGGGTCGGGATAAAAACTGGTATAAAAACCACCTGATACTGAACTACGTTAATCAGTGTTACTTTTGTTCTTCAGATGGAAAAGACAGCGGACTGAAGCGAGTTTGACAAAGGCCAAATTGCAATGACCCCGGACAACTGGGTCAGAGCATGTCCGAAACGTCACGGGTGGAGGGATACTCACGGTCAGCTGTGGTTAGTACCTGCTGAAACTGGTCCGAGGAGGGGAAACCCACAAACCGGCGAGGTGTTGGACGACCACAGCTCATCGATGCTTGAGGTGAGTGAAGGCTCTCCCGGATGGTACATGGCAACAGAGGGGCAACTGCGGTGCAACTTGCCGGTAATTGGAATGCTGGTGATGGGAGTAATGTGTCACAACACACAGTACATAGAACCCTGCTGAAAATGGGGCGGCATAGCTCCAGTCCGCTCTGAGTGCCCATGCATATAGATATGGCCGTCATTCAGTGTAGCCACGTGTTCTGGAGCTCCTGAATGTTGAGTTATTTTAATGTGTTTAAAGTGTTTTCTTACACTGAAAAAGTGTACCAGCTAAAAGAACTTCGCAAGAGGATTACGTGGGTAAAAAAATTTTGTTATTACGAGGGTTATCTTGTCTGCACTCTCTCGTCATTTACCAAATCCCTTTAGGCTTAGCAGTCTGCTAACGCTTTGCTGTAGCCACACGCGCATTGTTAACAGTTAGGCCTAGTGGATATTGCTGTGTATACGATACGTATATAAATTTTTGAATTGATAATCTGTCCAGTAATAATGGCTTGCATCTTCCTCAGGTAATGTTTTATTTTATATGATTTCTTGGCTGATTTTATCAATACGATACAATACTTCCAACTCCCCGGGGATTTTCTGTATTTGCCGTTCAGTTTTTCACTGTCTTCAAGGACGCTGCTAATCCTTTAAATCGTAATTACCTTTGGTTTCTGCAGCCATGAGCGAACCTACTACTTGCACAGGGTGTGGTTATCAAGTTGACTATGTCCTCGTGTGCACTTCGTGCAAAGCCGTTCGCCTCTGTGGGCCATGTAGCCCATACGCTAATCTGAAAAGACTCGCAAAGAAAATTAAAAATTCTTGGAAATGTCAACTTTGCAAACAAGCAGAAAATGACTCGAGGAATATCGATGACACTTCACCTAACTTACAAACCGATCCGGAGTGCGTATCCCTTCGGGATTTTATTCAGCTACGTGATTCTGTAAACGAAATTCAGACCGCAATCTCTCAACTTTTTGCTGAGTTTACACAGTTAAAGGACTCAGGGCAACAGAGAACCGACATCACAGGTGCGAAACCTGACGAACTTCTAGAACTGAGGATACCTGAACCCGGTGTGTCATATTCTGGAACCAAGGACGCAGTTGTTGAGAGTACCGAGCGGCTGATCTCCAGATTTAATCAGCTTGAAAATAAATTATTAAACTTCAGGACACCCTCATCAGAAGCAATAGCGAAAATAGATCATGGAAATGAAATCTCAAAAGCACAACTGGCAGAGCTACAAGACGACATCACAGTGCTACACAAAGAAAACAAGGAGATGAAATTTATACTCCTTGATATCTATAATAAGATCGAACTGAGTAAGCTAGCAGATCCGAGCAAACTCACTAACCTTCTGAACTCAGACGAACTTCGTAGATTATATAAAAATTATCCAAAGGCCATTACAGTATCAGTCTGCCACGAATGTAGCAAAAAATCAATCCCCAGTCCTCCATCAGAAGCTCCAGGTAGGAACGAATCTGAAAAACGGCTAAACATAGGATTTCGTCGAGCGCCATCTCCTCACTCCAGCCAGCTTCTAAAAACAGATGGGAAAGGACAAAAACCATCCACAAAAGCGCATCATTCACGTGCGCTCAAGAAGAACCTGAAAAGGGCAACTGATATTAATCACCACTCAACAAATGAGAGGTTTCCACAATTACAGAAGCAGGCTCCACCTACGGTCAATGGCACCGCATGCATAAACTCTCTTATTTGCAATAACGAATTCTCTACCTCTATGCCAATGAGGCAAAAGTCATCATTTCCACCTTCATACCCAACTCTTGGCAATGCCTGTCCTGTCATACCTCATTCGCAATTCTCATATTCACAAGGCCTGGGATTAAGTGTCGGAGCGAATTCAATATTCGAACCAGCGGATTCCTCCACATTACAATTTCCACTCCCAGTTCACCCCACTGCATATCCATCCTATCCTATGCAACCAGAGGAAAGTACAAGTAGGAACCTCAGAGTGAGCCAACGAACAAGTACGGCTTCACATGAATGGCTTCGAATTGGCACATCGACCAACTCCAAACTGCAGCCTTCCCACACACCTCCCAGACGGCAGAAGTCCAGATCCTCTAGCGGACTTTTCGTATCTCGCTTAGCCCCAACTACCACAGCAAATCATGTTGCTGAAGTTCTACGTGATCAACTAAGCCTTCGACTAAAGGTGCAGCAACTTCACACCAGGAACCCCCGCTGCGCATCGTTCAGGGTTGAATGCACACAGGACCTGTTCAATTTAATTGGAACCGAATCTATCTGGCCTATTGGCACCATTATTCGACCCTACTATAATAGGAGAACCAGTCACCTTCCCCAACCTCCACTTCTGCACCAAAACCAAGTCTGCAACATCACTACCCACAGCTGACTGGACTTGTTCCCGGACAACTTCCAAAGATCTCAACAGTCCTCCTTTCGTACCACTGCTCTGCCAAACCCCACAGTTAAGGCACCACTCCGCCATGATAAGAGTATCCTGAGTCCCCTAGGTGATGGACCCCATAAAATACCAGTCCATATTTCGTCAGGACGTCGAGCCGTTCGCTTTCGAACACGCCAACTCAGAACACCTCCAATCAGGACGGAAGTTCGTCGAACACCTGTCATCAGGGTCTACTTCCAAAATATCAGGTCCATTAGGAACAAACTAGACTCAGCAGAACAGATCTTTCTCTCCCAGGTCGCTGATGTGGTCTGCCTCGCAGAAACGTGGCTTCAACCTAATCAAGATACACTCTTCTGCTCAGCTATTGCTGGTTACAACATGCTGTCTGCATCCAGGGAGCAATCTAGAGGCGGTGAAGTAGCCATATTGTACAACTCCTCCCTATTCTCATATGAGAATTCGACCTCAACTACAACTGAAGATTTCGAAGCGATTATAGTCTCGCTACGCTTCCACTCCAGCCACATTGATATCGCATCTGTATTCCCCCAGGGCCTTCTTCTTCTTCTTTAATGCTGCCGAATGGCGTTTGCGACTTCGTTTTGATATTGTTCTCTGTCTAGCGCTGCGTGTAGAATTTGTGCTGTTGTCATGTGAAGCCAGGTGTTGATGTTATCTAGCCATGCCATTTTCGGTCTGCCTGGGCGTTTCTTGTCTTCGATCTTTCCCTCCAGGATGAGTGGTAGTAGGTGATATTTTTGTTGGTTCCTAGCGATGTGACCTAGGTATTTGCATTTCCTGCTGATGATGGTTTTGAGCAGGTCCCGTTCCGTGTGCATGTCCTGCAGGACCTGTGCGTTGGTTATCTTGGCTGTCCACGGAATTTTCAGCATTCTTCGGTAGAGCCACATTTCGAAGGCCTGGAGCTTTTTTGTAGTGGCTGATGTTAGAGTCCAGGTTTCTACACCGTAGAGCAGTATTGGCCAGATGTAGCATTTCAATGTGCGTAATTTGAGCACGATGTTCAAGCTTCTGTCGGTGAGGAGGGTTCTCCATTTGGTGAATGCCTGCCTGGCTTGTTCAATTCTGCTTTTGATTTCGGCCTCATGGTTCAGCTGGTCATCAATGAGCACTCCGAGATACTTGAAGCGGTGTATTTGCTCTAATTTTTCGTTGTTTAGTTTGATCGTGATTTTGCTTGCAGTCCTGCTGACCTTCATCACCTTTGTTTTCTTTTTGTTGATTCGTAGCCCCCATGCTTGGCTTTCTATGTCCACTTCGTTCAAGATGGTCTGTAAATCTTGTTCTGAATCCGCTATTAGTGCTGTGTCATCGGCATATCTTAAGTTATTGATGTAGTGTCCGTTAACTTTTATGCCGATGTTTTTGTCAGCCAGTGTTTGGTCGAAGATCATTTCCGAATAGATGTTAAAAAGAATGGGAGATAATGGACAGCCTTGCCGGACGCCTTTTTTTATTGGAATTGGGTCTGTCAGATCGTTGTCATAGCGAAGCCGGGCTGTTTGATTCCAGTAGAGAGTTGTAATAAAGTTGATATTGTTTTCAAGCCCAAGTTTTCTCAGTCGGTCAATTAGGGCCTACAATTGAAATTATTGAAGATTTGTGGAATTGGCTCTTAAACCATCTTCGTTCGTCTGCACAACGCCTTGTTTGTGGTGATTTTAACCTGCCTCCAAACCGACATCACCTCTTTATCAGGCTCTGCGAGTTCTTCAAATCCATCAACATGATACGGGTCAATGAGAACCCCACCAGGGGATTGAACCTATTGGATCTCGCTTTTGCTTCAACACCATGCACAGCTGAGGATGATCCCATCGCATTCTTCCTGTCTGATCACCAGCCCATAGTGTTGACATGGTCATTGCAGGTGCCAAACTTCAACATCCCTGACAACAAAATAGTCAAATACGTTTCAGCACCTAAATACCTTAATCCTCAACTCTGTGTAGAAGCAGCATCTTGCATTCCTTGGGATGTCCTCATTGACTGCGACCTCAGCCTTGCAGTGACACTCCTGTCTGACTGGATTAAATCCGTCACCGACTATGCTGCCACCAAACGAGTAACAGTAACTCCCCGTTCCAGATCGTGGTGGACTGCTGATCTTAACAACAGCTTCAAAATGAAACAAGTCCTACATAAGAAATGGAAGCATACAAATGACAGTAAAGACAGAATCGCCTTTTCCCGTGCCAGGGCCCACTTTAATCGAAAGAAAGCTGATGCAATCCAAGTGAACCTTAACCGCACTTTGAGGAAAGGAAAGCCATTCTATGCTGCCCCACATGGTGGATTCAATCACATGCTTGATCCTCAAGAATGGCTCAAATACATCGCCAGATTTTCAAATACAACCACAGTCCCATCTACAGTTGTCCAGCCTGACTATGAAAACCCTTCAGATGTCCTAGGGACTATCCAGATCACGGAACAGGAGCTCATACGTGCCATCAATTCCCTTCCCACAACAGCCACTGTTGGGGAGGATGGAATTCCACAATTTATGATCAAATGCTTAAGCACATTCATCATAGGCCCTCTTCTCTCGATCTACAACAGATGCCTCGCTGAGCATTATTTTCCACCCCAGTGGAATAAATACAGAGTGTACCCCATCCCCAAAAACCAATTTGCCTCAAACGTCAGCCAGTTCAGACCCATATCAGTTGCCTCTTGTCTGTTAAAAACTCTTGAAAAGGCTTTGCTACCCACAATCACTCAACAAATCCTCCAGACGAAACCACCTGAAATCCATTATGCTATCGCAGGAAAATCATCAATCACTAACTTGGCAGCCACCACAGAACGCATTCTCTCAGCATTCGAACAAAGAGCTGAGCTAGCAACCACATACCTCGACATAAGCGCAGCCTTTGATTGCCGTGTCGATTCCGGCCTTGCTCCTCCTACTTAAGGAGAATTTTCACATTCGAGGTGATATGCTGTGCTCTTTGGAATCACTTCTCAGTCACAGAATACTTATTCTCCATCGGCAGCAACATACCCTATCCTGCGACATTACTGCTGGAGTACCGCAGGGGGGTGTCCTGTCTGGTGTCCCGTTCACAGCCATCATCGTGCCCATTATTGCCTCAACGAATGGTCTCCTATGCTATGCCGATGACTTCAAACTGCTGACTCCAATTAACCCTGGCGACGACCCCGCCCAGCTTAGCAACAGGATCAATTCCCAACTTAAGGATCTAGAATTGTACCTGGCAAACTTCAATCTAAAAATCAACCCTCTGAAGTCTGCTCAGGTTATATTCTCCCTTAAATCCATGCCGACAGTACTCAACGTTTCACTCGCAGGGGTACGAATACCAAACGTACCCTCGCACACAGACCTTGGCGTTCTGTTCGACCAAAAGATGTCCTTTGTCCACCAGATCGACAAACTCAGTACCAGATTTTCTCGTCTACGGTGGATCTCAAAGCAGCAGCTGCTACACGTCCGACATCCTGCCACTGTTAAAAGGTTCATCACCTCCACCGTCTACCCTGCCATTCTCTATGGTGCAGAAATATGGGCCTCTGCTGCACATACAAACCTTAAGCGGGTGTACACTGCTGAATACTGGCTACTGAAATGGGCGAATAACAAGCTTCGGCTACCTCCCGCTACCACAACTACCATGATGGCACAAGCACTCGACATCCCGAGGTTGAAGTTCCTGATCGTTGAAAAGAGGCTGGTCTTCACAGCCAAACTCATCTCAGGCCAAATATCATCTCCAAATATTTGGAATGCTTGCTCTTGGAGAATTCCACAGCCAAGCCTAAGGTCGGTACCAGCACTTGTGGCTCACCACAACAGGCTTGTACTCACCGAAAGATTTCTGCCCAAGCAGATGCTCGCTGCCCTCAACCGTGTGGACGCCGACATCGACACCATAATAAGTAAAAAGAAGGACAGACACAAGTTTATCAAAGCTCTTGAAACCTGAATCACTGCCAACTTGTATTTGTTTTTCTTTATTTGTGTTCAGCTCCTTGTTTTTATGATGTATTTGTATTTCTTTTTGCATTTGTAATCTGTATTTTGTAGCCTTTTGTATGTGTTCGCTATATTTTGTAGCCATTTGAATTTGTACTTATGTTATCTATATGTGAACCCCTGGCGCTCGTCGCCGTGATGGGATATTGTGCTGTAAATCTACTTCACAATAAAGATTTATTTATTTATTTATTTATTTATTTATTTATTCTAACCACTGTTCACCGGTGACAGCGCCTACAATGGGCATGTGAGCATTAAAACTGGATCTTGAGTGATTGGAAGTAGGTCGTCTGGTCCGATGAATCACGTTTCCTGTTGCACCATGTGGCTCCCGGTACGTGTGCGTCGTTTACCTGGGGAAGTGATAACGCCTGGATGCACTGTGGGACGAAAACAAGCCGATGGCGACGGTGTCATGCTTTGGGCAATGTTCTGCTGATATATCCTGGGTCAAGTCATCAATGTCTAACACCTACCTAAACAGGAACTCCAAGTGTTGGCTTGGACTGTCCCCTTGGATCTTGAGATCATCAGACATGGGCTCCACTACCACCTCAAGTGGAGAATCACCATTGCTTTCCTGGGATATACTGCAGAACACGATACGAAGACATGAAGACAGAAAAAACACGCTTCATGGTCTATCTAAGACAGGAATGGCAAAATCGATGGACTACCTCAACAAAAGGGGACGTTACAAGAAAATTCATCCCCACAATCGACGGGGGGAATGATGACCTGCGAGGAATATTGATAATGAGAGTGACTTGTATCCCAAAAGATCAGGAACACCATCTTCTGGACACAGGAGAGGAGTACCTGGCCTTTATTACTTTTGCTCAGGAACTCTTCGCTAGAAGAAGAACCCTGATTGCAATCACAAACTGACAAAAGAAACTGCTCACAAATGTAGGACAAATCACGCCTTCCTGCCTGCATATCCAAGAAAATGGGATGAATCCCACATACAACACCTACCAACAACCTAAACTGGAAGGCATTTGGGTGTGTGACTATTAGACCCAGACGGACTTACTACTGGACTCCTGATCTAGGAAATACATGGTCGGGGGCTTTCCCCATGAGTGAAAACTGAAAATAATGACGAGACCAAGCTTAGCTTAGCGGCCGACAGCCATGTGGTGACCTGAAGAGGGCACCCTTGCCCCCTTCATCTTTAAGTCCTACTTCTGTAGGGGGCGATCTCCCCTTCCCGCCACCCCCACATTTCCTCTCTGGTGGGGCATAGGCACCACCAGAGAGGAAACGTGGGATATCTACCCTATCGGCCCCTTATTTCTATCGTCTGCCTCCACTGGGCGAAAGTGGAGCGACTTTGGGCCTCAGCAGGGGGTTCAGCAGCTAAATGATTAGAAACATAACGGTACACGACACTTCACATGTACAATATCCATACACTTTTAAATCTCTGGAATTTCTAGCGAACTGATACACCCACAACGAAAGCTACGCGGAGATGGGGGAAACCCTCGGTGCCGCTTGACACTAAATACACTTTACACTTTTTACCTAAACATCATTGCTGACCAGGTACACCCTTTCATGGCAGTGGTCTTCCCCTCTGGCGGTGCCATCTTTCAGCAGGATAATGTGCCATGCCACACCGCCCGGATTGTTCGAGACTGGTTCACGGAACATGAGGAAGACGGAATTTGGAGGCCAGGTATTGTCCTGGCCTACAAATTCCGCAGACATCAATCCCATCGAGCATCTGTGGTTTGTGTTGGAACATCAACTCCGATCTGCGGCGTCTCAGCCACGAATCTTAGAGGAGTTAAAGGATCTGCTGGTTACGTGTTGGTAACAGTTATCACAAGACACATTTAGAAATCTTGTAGCGTCCATGCCTTGCCGGGTACGAGATGTTTTGGCTGCATGTGGAGGATCAACATCATCATACTACTACAACACTTTGTAGCTAAGTGCGTATATTCAAGTTTTGCAAGCGTACTTTATTTTTCGTGTGTACTTATCAAATAGCATAACCAGCTACCTGTTGCACCGTCTTCAAACTAATATTCTTATTAGTGCTGTTCTTATAATTTTGTAAAAGAAAAGATGTGATTATTGTTTATTAAAATAATATGTAACAGGTGTTCACTTTAATTTTATGTTTAAAATTAAAAATGGCAGTTACATTTGTGTAAATAAATATATTCTTTGTAATGTCGTTTGAAGGTAATTAAAGTAGTTCGCTGTTCTTCTGTTTTTACAGTGAATTAGTATTGAATTCATATAAAGGAACGAAAATAAATATGTATAAAATTATTAAAAAATATATATAGCATCAGCGACCTCGAACCTTAGACATTTGTATTGTACCGCGTCATTGATGGGATTCGAATTCTCGCCGTTTCCACTAGGTGCGGGAGGACGGTGATTATAACCCCCGTGCTACCCACAAGGGCTTGATGACAATGGAAATTAAAAAGCATAGATGCCACCTTTTAAAAATGTCCTCCAAAATGCATTGAACATATTAGAGAAGGTTGATAATGAAAATATTGCGAAGAACCCTTTTCAGCACAGACATTTTATATTTGTGTTGTAATTATGAATGCTTGTGTTGTCGCCATTTATATTATTATTTTCTTTTTCTTTTTTCTTTAAAATGATTGTTGCTGACTTACACCCTACTGAAGTCACGGACGGACACAAATCGCAACTCTGACTGCTAATTTCAGAAAATTCTAAATTCTGGGCTGTGTAAAGCGGTGAGATAGCAGAGCATGAAGACGACACAAAATTTACATAACAAATTTTTATGTTAAAAATTTGTTATGTAAATTTTGTGAATTATATAAAAAAATTCACCATTTCGTCCACATCATCAACTATTCTCAATATACCTTATATGTATACTGAATTTACGTTGGTTAACATAACCCTTCCTTTCCTTTTTTTTCTTATTGGTAATCCCTCACATACAATTGATAACTTCCAACTATTGCTTAGGAAAAGGCGCTCCTCTTCCCTTGCAGGTTTATGCATATCACTTTACAACAGTTCTCTTATTTACTACAAATCACCAATGTCTATCAATGTCCACCGATTTCTAGGCAAAATGATATATCTCTTTTGGAGATTACCCTGACTTCTAATCTCTCTTGGCACAAGCACATTACAAATATTGCTTCCTCTGCATCTAAAAAACTTGGTTTTCTCTTTCGCTCTCGGCGTTACTTTTCTTCCAAACAGTGCTCACTCTATACAAATCGCAAATCCGCCCTGCCATGGAATATTGTTCCCACATCTGGGGTGGTGCCCCCAAAACTTCTCTCAGACTTCTTGATTCCATTCAGAAGAGAGCAGTTAGGTTAATTAATGATTCATCTCTAACAGTCTCTACACTCGCTGTCTCATAGACGTACTGTTTCTGCTGCATGCGTCTTCTACAGATACTTCCACGGGCACTATTCTTCTGAATTGGCTTCTATAATTCTCGCTTTCTCTTTCAAAACAGTCCGAACACGTGCAGCCACCAGCCAACATCCATTTACTGTCCAACCTCAAACTCACAGAACCAACTTTTCATCTTCTTCGTTTATTCATTCAACTGCCGTTTTCTGGAACAACCTTCCTTCATACGTATTTCCTGAAAATTACAGTCTACAGAAGTTCAAGTCCAGTGTCAACAAATATCTTCTTTCGTCTTCTCAACCTCAAAGCCAAGCACTCTAAGTATTATAGGTTCTAATACCTCTCGTGTTTGGGGTTTACATAAAAAAAAATTACCTATCAAATCAATTACTATTTTCATAACTTACTTCAGTAGTACTCGCTATAAATCACTTATTTTTTTAATCAAATCACCTATCTATTAACTCACTATCAAATCAGTTACTATTTTTCAGCTTACATCAGTAGTGCTACAGCCTCACCGACAAGCATCTTTGTTACTTTCCTGTCCTGATACAGGGTAATGTTCCCCTTTTCTCTAAAGGTTTCTCAATAAAATAAAGTTTTTTTCCCTAACACATTACCTAGAATCCTATCTATTATATTATCATCTGTTAACACATTGTCTAGAATAATAGGTTACCACATTCCCATCCTACTACGCCATTGATTTATTTTATTATTAATTCCCTTATATTTTTTTTTCTTCATCTTTACCTCTTTAGTACCCTTACATCATTTCATGATCATTAACTTTATCTATAATCTAACCCAACGTAATAACTTAATTGTACATTACAAAAAGAATGCCTTTGAAAGAAACTATCAAACATTTTCTCAGAGTTTAGCTCAGTGGTTTTCAACTGGGGTGGCGCAGCAACATTCCAGGGGTGTCACGTAATTTGGGTTTAAGTTACTTAAACTTATTTTTTTTAAAAAAAATTATATATTTATTTCATTATAAAAAGGTGTACAGTATCTTTTTAATTTTGTGGTGATCTATAATTGATGTTTATTTAGAACCTTAATATAAAGAATAAAATTATCATATAAGTATATATAATTTGTATTATGAATTGTAATTTTGTTTATAGTTATATTATTGTAATTACTATCATATAACATATTTTTTAATATCACACACACACACACACACACACACACATACAATCTGATCTAACAGGCAGAAAATTGGTTTAGCTTATGAGTCTATGAATTCGGGGTTCAATAAAAACTGGAACACACTTACCTTCCGAAATGGGCCGTTACTTTCAATTCTTTTGCACCCTTGTTTTCCTCGGCAGAATAGGCTTCTCACATCCGTTTCAAATCTTTCTGCCGTTCGATCTCTTCTTCGGGACTCTTGGACTAGATACCCTCCTCACGTAGATTTCTCGATTTCAATTTTGATGGGACTGTATCTAGATGCATGTGTAGCTTACACATTTTTAACTTCAGAAATACAGCATGCGATTACGTTGCTAGACACGCTGTCCATCCAACGACTGGACTCTCTTTCCACACACTTGCATACCTGGCTCCTTCCCGACGGGCCGGATCTAGACACATCTGTAGATTCCTACATGAAATTTCTTCCGAAATACAGCATGAGGTTTCGTTACTAGACACGTTGACCATCCGACGACTGGCCAACACCGCTTTAACTTTAGAACACGTTGCTCACTCCCAAAAAAAAAAAAAACCCACCTTCAATCCGCACGTCCTCGCTCCTCACTACTTTCCTTTTTCATGTTTTCTTTTTTTCGTTAGCTTCATTTCAGATCTCTCACACTTTTCTCTGTTTCCAAACTCTTAAAAAAAAAAAAAAAAAAAAAAACCTCTTCATGTCCTCACCTCCTTTTAGCCTCACTCCCCTTTTTTTTCTTCTTCATTTCACTTTCACGAATTCGGAACTCTCTCTCTCAAACCCCTTTTTTCTCAGAAGGTTGAAACTCCTCCCACAGGACTCAACCAATCCAATACAAAATTTAAGAATTTCACCCATTTCTATTTGCTAAAAAAATTACCACAACTCTCTCCCTTGTTCCACAAACCAAAACATTCTTTTATTCCCTAAATAAATAAATAAACAAATAAAACAGGAAAAAAACAATTCCCTTGTTTTTTCCTGTTTACTTAGCACTCCTGCATTACAACTCTTTTATGTTTGCCGATTGCCTTCAAAAGTACCTATTTTCGTGTTTACACTTTCCTTGCTAAATGTCACCAGCTTACCTAAAATCGCCACACTGGCTTTGTTTTCTTGACGCTAGTGCCAGACTGGCCTGTCACTTGCTGTGTTCATCAAGCTTTGCGGCGTAGATCAAAGGCGCTTAATAACTCTAGTCCTATTGTCCTGCTCTTAGTGAAACCTTTCTCGCCTGAGAAACAGGCGAGAAAGGTTTTACTAAGAGCAAATGACCACTCCTTCTCTAGTACGGGCCACTGTTCTTGTTTACTCCCAGTTCACCCTCTTTGATCTACTTGTCACTTCTTATCTCCATTTAACTGCTATTTAATACACACATTTCTAACCTCCCTATTTCTTATCTTTAATATTCAAACCTTTATATTTACCATATTCAAACAAATTATTCAATCCTTAATATTTACCATATTCAACAAATTATTCAAGCCTTAATATTTACCATATTCAAACCTCAATAATTCCCAATTTTCTGTGCCCTTCATACATTTAATTCAGATAAAAAAAAAAAAAACATTTTCATTATATTACTCTTACACTTGTAAGACAAAATACAAATGAATTGGGATCTTTATTTAAATTGGATTAATTTATTAGAGAGTTAATCGATTCACGTGTCCTTTAATATTGACACGGTACTTGGATTCTGTTTTTACTATTTTATGTGATATTTTAATTACTGTTACTTCATTTCTCATGGTGTCTCTTATCAGTAAATGGAAATCTAAATAAAATATTATTCTTACCAGAGCTTAAGTTAGTTAAGACGTATGTATCAAATACAATGGTGAAGTTTTGACATTTTTGGCGAACCTCGTTATTACGAAACCCGAAAATTTGAGCAGAGGCATAGCGATGAGGCAGTAAGCTTAATTTACCACCACCGGACGCAGGTCTACTGGGCTGCTGAGAATGCCAGATGGCACTGTTTATTTATTTAGGGGCGCGAATATATTGCACTGTTTCCAGATACCATATTATCCAGCTACTCCTCTTAATTTAAATCCCATGGACTTTGTATTAACGAGATTCTATTGTAGCACCCGTCTAGCTGTGGGATGCCTCTATGGATGGAGGCATCCCATCACAGGGTGTCTTCTAACGGGTCAATAAATGAGATAATAAATATTTAAATGAGCCGAAAAATGGCAGCTGAGTTATGATAAATGGAAGATTTTGCATCTGTATAGCAGCAGTCCTCGCGTCACGTATTGGTTGGGTAGCAACGAACTTGTAACTATACAGTCTGAAATTAAGTTTTCTGGGTAGTGTGGACAGGCTGTTAGGACAGCTGGTGGAGTTCTGCCAGTGATATATGCGAAGTTTGCCAATAGGGATAAAGAGGTGATTATTCTATTATACAATATAAAGCAATATTTAGGCTACACTTGAATGTTGCGTACACTTTAGGAAAGATGCGCACTTGTTGGAAAGTACAGAAAAATGCTACAAGATTGGTTAAGCACTCAAAGGGGAATTCTTATAGAGACTTGAGTTCTCAAAGTTAATGTTTGTAAACTAGCCATTAACCTCGGATTTACCTGATTGGAGTGAAAGCTTTAAAAGGGTTAAATTAAACGGCGAAGACATCGTTACATTGTCACGTGACATATACGATTGCGTAAGTTTAAATTGAAAAATCTGGAATAATTGTAGAATATATGTCTGAAATTTTTCTTATATTGAAAAAGTGATTGATTGACCGCTGGAATAAATTTCCATTTACTCTATTGGAAATTGGAGGTTTATCTAAATGAAAAAAAGCATTGAACAAATGCTTGAAAGAAATAGGTACATGAAGGTGACATTGGTTAGGTTTTTTTGGGGGGGGGGGATGATGTGCATTTCCATGGACAAGTAAAACCCCGTGACTCAACTTTTGTAACCATATTGAATGGTTGCTTACAGCGAGTAACCATTCAAAATCTAACAAGATTTTCTCGAGTCCGATGAGTTCATGGTAGTACACCCCTGTACATGTATATATTATTTTTAATTTTAAGGGTCTGATGGAAAAAAGCGAAGGACAAATTCCGTTGTGGACATTTTCGTATTTAATTAGATGTCAGATTTTCGTATAAGATGAAGAAATAATCCTTATTTTGGGTGCGTTGAATTTATCTTTGACGTGTACGAAAATATAATCCTCCTGAAGATATGGATTAACGGACTTTTTTGTTGCTTTGACGACTGACTAGGCTATATTTCTCATCGGTCATCAGCAGAGAAATATTTCTCAGAAATCACTCTATAATCCGAGTAGAGCAGTTTAAGTAAATGCTAAGCTGACACGACAAAACTTACTTCGTTGATACTCTCGACCTTGTATGATGTAATATTGAACGCTACGCTAGTAATTCATTGCTAGATAAACGTCTTTTTTGAAATGACGGGTTTCACGTCATGTGCTAGCACTCTGGGGGATACCTGACACGTGTCTTGTACTCTCTGCAGGAGTCATTCCGCATTGATAATGGCATTTACTCGTAATTCTCTATTTAGTTCGGGGTATGTTTTATTTTAAATTCGTACGGTGATAATTAAGTTATCCTGTGTGCCGTGGAACAGATTCAAAATGCTTCACTATTGCTTTTGTTTAAAAATGCTTTCTCCTTTCTTGCCGCAGATAACAAATCGAAACAAAAAGTGCATCTTATTTAATACTATTGAATGGACTCGCGATTGTAAAATTGATTGCGTGGGGGACATATTAAATAGACGGCTATAAGGTTTTTGGATTTTAACCGCAGTACTGTATTCGGATAGATCTCGAAGACAGTTTCCAGTTAGCATTTTATATACACTGAGTGATCACTGAATTATGACCACCCCCTATGAAAACTGAATGCGACCCGTTGACCATGTGAGCTACGACAGTGCGCAGTTAGTCGACCTACGTAGTATAAATAAGTTGTAAGTGGTTCACGTAGGTAGTAAAATTCCGAGCGTGATGGGTAAAAGGAAGGATTTATCGAACTTTGATAAAGGACAGATAATGGGAGCACGACAAGTTGATGCCTCGATTTCCCAAACGACTGAACTGGTGGGGTGTTCGAGAGTCGCCGTAGTTAAAGTGTACCAGGACTGCCGTCAAAATGGTCAAATAACGACCTGACGGCAAAACTGCAAACTGCAAAGGTCAGCGAAAGGTTGATGTTAGAGGTGACTGCCGGGTCCGACGACTCGTACAGGCGCAGCACTGTTGACGAGTTGACTACTCAATACAACATGGGCTAACCCGGAACAATATCTGGAATGACCATGCGTCTCGCACGCTACCATGTATGGGCTATACCAGCAGACAACCCTTACGGCATCCTCTCCTAACCAAAGTTCATCGGCGTAAAAGACTCGCCTGGTGCAAATAGCATGCAAGTTGCACGTTAGAAGACTGGAAGAAGGTGTGCTGGTCGGATGAGTCACGTTATTTACTCCACACCGTGGATAGTCGTGTACGGATTTGGCGTCAACAACATGAGGCTCTTCATCCATCATATCAGAAGTGCAGGCCGGTGGAGGCGGTTGTATGGTGTGGGGCATGTTTCACTGGCAGGAACTTTGACCCCTGGTGCATGCGGAACAACGTATCAGTGGTCTCCGCTATCGTCAACTGCTTGCTGACTGTGTACACCCTGCTATGTTACACTTTTTTCCCGAATGGCGATGGTGTCTTCCAAGATGACAATGCGCCGAGCCAGCCGGCACTCATTGTGCAGGAATGGTTTGAGGAACACAGATCTGACTTCCAGCATATCGATTGACCTTCGAACTCCACCAATATCCATCCCATAGAGCACTTGTGGGACACTATGGAAAGGCATATCAGGCGTCTGGATACACCAATCACCTCCACCTCCATACCTGCATTGCTGGGCGCATTACACAGCTTGGTTGGCCATACATCCCGAACGCTTCCGACATCTTGTTGAATCAGTGCCGCGGCGGATAGCTGCTGTACTGAGGGTAAAAGGAGGACCTACGAAGTATTAGGTAGGTGGTCATAATTCAGTGATCTCTCAGTGTATATATATACAGGGTGATTCACTACCAGTGTGACAAACTTGCAGGAGGTGTAGGGGCACAAAGACGAATCGGAATCACATAGCATTGCAGGGTCCGAAATGCCTTCGTCATGCGGTAGAGGACGTTGAACGGGAGGTCGGGTGAACAGCGATCCTGCTGGAAGTCAGCATTTGCGAACCGTTTCTGTTGAAGAAACCAAGTAGCAAAAGTCCTCCGGAGTGGATAATCCACAGGCTCCAATGATTGGACGCGTTGCAGATGGTATGAACTCATTTGGTTTGTTGACAGTATCCTCCATACAGTGGATTGGGAAATACCCAATCGTTGGCCTATCGCTCGAGTACTCGTACTCAGATTGCCTTCTGCAAGACGTACGACATTCTCCTCATTGTCTGGCGTCCTCGTCGTTCGCTCTCGATTCATAGTACCTCTCGTGAAACAACCAGTCTTACGTAACCTTCTCATCATACGATTAAAATCGTATGATGAGGAGCACGCCTGTACGGGAAACGTTCCTGGTACAAGCGTAGAGCGGCGCGCCCGTTACAGTCCGCAGCTCCATACGCGAGGTGCATGTCGGCCAGTTCAACGTTTGAATACTCGTCCATCCTACTGCCTCGGGAACCGGTTCGCAAATGCTGACTTCCAGCGGAATCGCTGTTCACGCGACCTCCCGTTCAACGTCCTCTACCGCATGACGAAGGCATTTCGGACCCTGCAATGCTATGTGATTCCGATTCGTCTTTGTGCCCCCTACACCTCCTACAAGTTTGTCGCACTGGTAGTGAATCACCCTGTATATACAGTAGAACCCGGATAATAAATTCCCGCATAGGACGTTTTCCCCTGTACTAGGTTTGGTTTCTTACGTCCCAGTATCAAGTCTAAATATTGTAATGTATTATTTTCCCTCATAAGAAATTTCCCAGGTAAAAAGTTTTCCAGCATAAAAAGTTCATGATAAAGAATACACAGTGCATTATTATAATGACATTTTACCACTTAATACGTTTTATAAATTCTAAATTCTAATTAATATATAAAATTCTTTATTTCTATATTTAAAGCTTCACGTGTCGACCACGGGAAGCACAGTGAAGTTCTCACTGTGCTTCCCGTTTGCCCTTAAGTTCTCACGGTTCTGAATTACGTACTTAGTGGATTGCTGCTGAGTCTTATTGTAATTGCGACCTTTAAATTAAGGTATGTTGAAAGCCGAACTTATAATACTGTACTTTATTTCTGTAGATTACCATTAGTATTTTCGGTAATTCTTTAAGAAATATGGTTTAGTTTACAAAATAATTTGCGGAGAATCTTCTAGCATGAATATGTTACAAGTTGATGAGTGGATGAAAAAATAACTACATAGAAACAATATAGAAAGTGTAATATTTTTAATTTTGACGAATTATGACTGTTATATAGCCTACTTCCTAATAAGACTTATGCATTCAAAGGACAGAATTGCCATGGTGGTAAGGCGCATTATAGCCTTAGTCGCTGATGCACCAATAAAACCAAATACAACCAACCAGCCATGGTGGTAAACTGAGTAAGGAGAGAATAACAGTGCTAGTGGGTCTAATATGAATGGCTCCGAGAAACTTGTAGTAGTAGCAGCAACAGGGCATGTGATGCAAGAAAGCAAGCTTACGTTGCATCAGCCAAAAAAAAAAACCACACGTCCATTCCCTCTAAATGTTTGTCCAATTCCTTTGAATTTATTTAAGCTATCAACTTCCGCAACGACAGACGGAAGTTTGTTCCAGCAATCAACTACTCTGTGGTTAAAGGCAAATCTCTGCACATCTATTTTATGCCCCCTCAGGTTCGTAATCTGAGCAAGAGGAAGAATCCCATCAGAATTGAGCCTGTTGAACCCATTGAAGGCCTTTTACACCCTCAGTGAGATCACCTCGCAGATGCCTGGTCTCCAGACACTACAATTTGCAGAACTTAAGCCTTTCCTGGTAATAGAACCTCGTCGTTCCCCTTACCAATCTTGTTGTCCTCTGTACTCGCTCAAGCAACTCTATATTCTTCCTGAAATGAGGCCTCCAGACCTGTACGCAGTACTGAAAGCGTGGCCTGACTATTGCCTTTTACAAAGGGATAATCACCTCCTTTTCCCTACTAGCAAAATTCCTGTATATCATTGACAACACCCCATGTTCTGCTTTGGTGCCTATCTGCACTGCTCAGAAAATTTCATATCTGACTGCACAGTTACTCCCAGGTCTTTTTCATTTTCTACCACCCTAAGTGTACATTTTCTACCACTCTAACAACTACCATTGCTTGTGATACGAAAACCCAAGAAACCACGCTGTTTCAAGAATGTGAAAACACTTCCATGTAAATACGGGAACAATAAAACATCATGAATGACTTGTGCTCTTTTTGATGAGTATTTAAGAGCTCTAGATTCAAAGATGGCAGGAGACAATAGTTGGTTTTGGTTGGTTGGTTTGGCTATTTTATTGTCGCATCAGCTTCTATGACTATAATGTGCCAAACTTATGATTTATGGGAGAGAATATAAAAATTATTTTATTTGTGGATAACTGTCCTGCTCATCCGAAAAACAATGAGCACTTTGGCAATGTCCGTGTGGAGTTCTTCCCTGGGGATTCCACGTCAGTTGTGCAACCAGTGGATCAGGAGTGATCAATCAAAGTTTTAAATATGCATTTTCGTAAGTACCTTGTACATAAATTGTACAAGGGAGTAGTTTGGGATTTACAGTAAATTTTTATGATTATGCTGATGTTGACATTGACGTTATCGCATGTGAATTGCAAAGTATCAAAGATATTGATATTTGCAATGAAGATCAAAACATGACTGATAGTGAGTCTGAACAAGATGAGCCTGCTGTACGAACATTCCGAGATGCAGTAATTGGCTTCTCTTCACTGCAGCAATTCATTCTTGGTGTACCCGATGTTCCTGAGCCAGTGTTGAAATGTGTTAGGGAAATTGATTTATTCTGTATGAAGCTCTCCCAAAAATATTTGAAGCAGTCTTTTCTGGATTAGCTACTTGAAAAAAAATTATAATTTTTTTTTTTTGTACTACTCGTAATTATTGAAATTGATTTTTATCATTCTCATTACATTTCTTCTCATTGCATCCTTGTTATTATTTTCAAATCTTATTAAATCGTGATAAGATTAAACCTAATAAATATTGTTTTGCATTAAATGACAATTTTTATTCTTGATAGTTTCCCTACAATTCACATGATCATTCATTATGTGTATCTTTTCATTTTTATTTGTGTAATTAATATTTCATACCCTTGGGTCATTTTCCCTTCTAAGAAGTTTTCCCTCATAAGAAGTTCTACACCTCCGGTCCCTTGGAAAACTTCTTATCCGGGTTCTGCTGTATTTTATTTATATTTATTTTATTTTTTTATTTTTTTCTTTGTGGGGTTTCTGTATATGTTTTCTGAATTTGTGTATATCTACTCGCCTATTCGCTGCAAAGATAGAGCTTGTTAGTATAACTTATATATTTATATTTTTGTACTCGTGTATTTTTTATTTATTATACTAGACAGTCCATGGATTTTTGGTAACCTATTTACCATATTATACTGATGATATATAGTAATATTTATTTGTTTCGCAAAAAAAAGAGGGAGGGGTGTTTGAGAGCTAGCAGGACTTTTGAAACTCTTGCTTGCGACCACATCGATTATCTGTTTATTACAGTCAGAAGTTAGCTTTACAATCAAATTTACTAAATGCGTCAAACGAATTTGCAGTGGTTGTCATGATGTAAGTTACTCAGATCATTCCCAGCAGTTATCAGTTTTGTGCGCATACATTTATTTGAATCCATGAGTTCGATTTACAATAGAAAATATATTGTAAATTTTTGTTAAAACTGACAACTAAGATAAATCATTTTAAAACCGAATGAAAATCATAATTTATTGGGGTCCCAGAAACTCCTCCGAATTTTTTCTTTCCAAAGTTTTATCTAACTGTGATCAGTAATTAAGAATAAAACTTTAGTGTTGGTTGGTCATTCAAGAGCTGTACTAATTTCATTTGAGATAACGCTTTTCTTCTTAAAGTTAATCATCCCCAAAACATTTTAGAAGCTGATCTTTGAAAAGGCATAAATTCTTTGTCTTCTTAAAAATTGTATTGCATCGTAAATCAATAGCCTCCAGCTATAATATTTAGGATACTGCTCTTTGTGATCAGATATGCCTTTGATGTTATAGAGTTTTAGGCTCGTCAGCAGCTTAGGTCATATACTGTGGTGGATGTACTGTTTGCTGGAAAAAAAAACAACTGGAATTTCAGCGAGAAAAACAAACATGCTACCCTCTCCTGAGACTGACTAACTCAGCCACTTTATGAAAAGTCCCATAAAAATCCCTGCCGTTATGGAGAGGATTTAACTCAGGTCTTTTCCACCCAGTATCGGGAGAGCAGTGATTATACCAACTCTGCTATCCACGAGGGAAGATACGATTAACTTCGCAAATGTATTTACTTTTAAAATTTTTCCAGTAAGATGAAATACACATAATTGTTAGAAAATTTTATTATAAATAAACATTAGTTTTTTAAAGCAGTTATATCCATTTATATTTTAAAAAATGTACATTTGTCCTAAAATGGCCGAAATAATCACTCACTATATTTAAGATATACTTAAAATATATCTTAAAAAATGTGCACCTTGTATACAGTGAGAAATTATAATCTTGGCCACTTTGGGGTGTAATATCTCGAAAGCGGCTTTTTATGGGTTAATGGAATTAAGCACTTCGGAAAGTGGGGGTTTCAGATATTGTTTCCATGGGCACTTGCCCGACTGTTGTGTTCCATGTAGATTAAGGCATGAGAAGAAGGCGCCTCCGTAGCCAGGTGGGCAGGAGCAGCAGTGTGTAGCACACGCTTCTTGATTAGACCGGAGTTCGAGCCTGTGAGCACCAAATACCGAGGATGCGGAAAGGTCAGAGAATGATCACCGAATATCCCCGGAGCAATATGGCCTTAGTTGCTAATGCTCCTAAAAAAAACAAAAAAACAAATAGCATGAAAAGAACGTAATTGTGCTTTAAAAGACAGTCCAAGAGATGAGTCAGAAACTGTGTTATATGCTTATATATATATATTATGGGAATATAAATGACTCACTATGTCTTCGCTCCATTTCCGTGGCTGTTCATTCTCAACGCCTCTGGGGGTTTCGGCGTTTGCCATCATACTAGTTGTAGTAATAAAAAAAAAAAAAAAAAATTGCAATATCATTTTTGTGCATTTTATTCAAAACAAAAAAAAGTACGATGATTTATGAAAAATCTTCATAAATGTCCATAAATATGCATGATGGAGAAAAGAGAATATAACAAAAATGAATGAAATTAAAGTTAACAAAAATTTATTTTTATTTAATTTCTTTGCTTATATAAGTACGGTTAGCAGCAGTTCCTTGCGAGCAAAACGTAGATAAAATAAAAGTGTTCAATTTCACGTTAATTACCCTTTAATTATATCATGTATGGTTTAAAGTGGATATCATTTTTGAACTCGGTGTACGCGAATTAAGGATACATATAATTAGCTAGATGCCAAAACCATTAAAGGCCAGTGTAGTAAATAGTTATGTCACTATCGTAACATGAAATATGTCAGGAAAATTGTAATGAACCTGGTTTTTCCCACCACCCATTTCGATGCGTTGTAAATATTATCATAGTTCGCAAAGCGAAGTATATTTATAAAGCATCAAAGTAGTTGATTGCTGCAGTTGAACAGTGTATACCATCTTTGTACACTCTGATCACCAATTAATAATTTTATGTTTCTCTCTGTATTCTTATTTTCTGGAAACACATGCCCATGTAATTTTCGAATACAAAAATTTAAACGTTTTAAGAAGTTCAGTATAGCTTATCTATTTTCGATTACGTACGAAGAAGGCTGTTGTAGATTGTCGTAAAATATACAGTTTCCGCCAAATTCTGAAAACAAAAGGTGAAATCTCAGTGCCCACTTTATTGCACAAGATTATACTACTGTGCGAAATAAGTAAAATTATGTAGACAGTTGTAATTATTAAGCCAGGTCCCAATCAGCAGTCTGTTATCTGTTCTAATGTATGACAGATTGATGATAACCTCCCTAAAACCGTTTGACTGACCCTTCTGAGTCCTCATAACTGAGAGAGAGAGAGAGAGAGAGATCCGACGACTGCCGTGGTCAGCACGCTCAACAGACTTAAGTCCGATCGAACATGTGTGGGACGCCTTTGGCCGTTGCATTGCACGATGACAGCCAACTCCTCGATCACTTGGTGAGTTAAGGTCTGCGCTGGTGTAAGAATGGGATTTGTTGCCATTGAATCTTATAGACACCCTTGTATCGAGCTGGGTTTACCGCTGTCAGGCCGGTTTTAGCCGTTGGAGGGGATCATACGCCTTGCCGATGTCATGTGACCATATTTTCGAGCGTCTTGTATTGACTTCTGTATTGTGACCTTTTTGGTAGTTCTTATACAATCCCTATAAATGTCTCTTATACCTGTCTGAAGTTTCTCGCTGTCTCATTTCATCGTTATTCTGTGGTACACCACCATACCAAATTTTGTCTCGCTTCATCGCAAGCTGCACGAGTTACACCACATTTTCTACGTGTTCTGTTAATTTTGTTGAGCAGTGTATAATTATAATAGTATCATAATTACAATACTGTTATAATTCTTAGCACAGTGGATTGTCAAATAATTTTATTATTGATATGATCTCCGACGCGAAAGTTTTTTTTATTTTTTATTATCTTTTATTACTCTTACATGATGTTTTATGTCTCTTTTTCATAACCATATAGTATTATCATATCCATGCTAATGTCATATAAGATTTGTTGGATTTTCGTGATTAATTATTAAATGCAAAAAAAAAAAAAAAAAAAAAAAAAAAAATCAAACTATGAATAGAAAAGTTGATAAAAAAAATTAAATTCCAAATTAAAAATGATGCGGTAGAAGAGATCGCATCTTCTTGGATACTTTGATCTCACAACTTATTGTTAAAAGTTAAATTAGTCTGAAGGTTTAATTCAGCCATAATGTGGTTTGGTTGTCTTATTTGTTGATGTTCACGTTGGAAAAAAAATTTCTGGTGATTTCACCTTTTGGGCTGGCTATCTGCCTGTCTTTATACCGGGTAAACAAGAGCCTTGCAGATACTTTTCTTCTCGCGATCTATATCGGTGCCAGTCTCGGTTCTGATATTGAAGATCTCTGCGGTTTGGTTGTGTTTAATGGCATTAAAGAGCCCGCTGTAGGCTACGTTTCCCCGTTAGGACTTGAAGTGCGACAGAGTTCGATCCCCTGTGCAAAGTTGAAGAAGGATGATTCTCTGCATGTAAATAAGTTATTTAGCTATAGGAGTTTTAATCTGTGCGATTGAAGGAAACTGCCTCTCCGTAAGTGATGATAGGGATGAAAACAGCGTCGTACATCAAGTGAAACGCTCTGCCCTTCAAATCCCAGTCTCTTGTAATTCTGGCGAGAAAGATGGTGTGCTTCACTTTCTCTCTGAAGTGCTGAATGTGTGGCGTAAAGGTGGGCAAGATAATCGCAAGATGTTTGATAGAGCAGCGGTTTAGGAGACTTGTCCTGGAAGCGAATCGTGAAAGGTCTGTGCACATGAAGCTTACATTTCAGCATTAATGTGTAACATTTGTTTCGAGAAATAGTAATTTTGTATGTTGTGGCCCATGTCAGAAGCTCCTTTAAGATGTTATTGGTAGTGGTTTCCAAGACTGCTCTCAAAGATTCGTCCAGAACAATGACCAGATCATCGGCATAAGAGGACATGACGACATTAGGGAACAAACGAGCCATCCATTCATCCAGGTCCATATTCCATGCTGATGGGCCCAATCGAACCTTGGAGGAAACCCCTGATAATTGGTCCGGAAATGCTGCGAAAACGGATCGAGATGATCATTTTCCTGCCGGAAAAGTATGTCTGGAGACAGTGATACATCTTTCGTGCCCTCCGGATGACAATGGGCCACCATGCAGAATCGAAAGCTCCTTGGAAATCAATGAATATTGTATGTATGTACTTCGAAGTAGAAGTAACGGCACTCTGTAAGATGTTATTTAAGGCAGGACGGCAGAGCAGCCTTTCTTAAAGCCATACTGATGGATGCTAGTCAACTTGCTGCAGAGTATTGTAGACTCAATATGGTAATCAAGTGCTGCTCCAGCTTCCTGGTTAAAGTCGGAGTAGTTAGGGTGATGTCAACATTTGTGTCACCTCTGATAGAGGTAAATGTGGTGGGCATGTTTGGCTCGTTGATAATATCCAAGCCTGTGGAAAGAATAAAATCCTCCATGAGAAGGCCTTTTCTATCGGTGTTTTTCGTTGGGCCAAAGGAATGAGTGTTCATTCGCATCTAAGGGAGGAAATCTTCTAATAGAATAGTAGTCTTCTAATTACCATTAGAAGATCTCCTCCACCAAGGAGTCCATGGCACCTTGGCAATGCGCAATGTAGGGGTCTACTCTGTCACTAAACTGAAAGTGTGAAGTGAGGAATAGCAGTAGTATCGGGGTGGAGTTTGAACCGAATGCTTTTCGGTACAAGCGTTTGACTTGACTATGTCCTGAGGGGTCAGGAAAAAATGTTTATTTTTCTGGTGTTAGTTTGTTTTTCTTTCGGTAGACGATGTTAGTTGTAATTTCAGAATTAAATTTTTTTTTTTTTTTTCAATTTATTTTTATTTTGGGGATCAGGGTGCAATCTGGGATTGTTAATGTCCAGTGGGCTTCTATGTTTCTGCTCACCTAACGGGTTCCCCGGTATTGGAAGTTTAGATGTAGTCTTTGAATGTATCGATTGTGACATCATAGTGAGTTTTTGTGAATAATTTTACGTTAATTATGAGGCATTGCATTATGGGTCTTAATTGGGTAGGTCTATTTTGGGTGGTTATGTTATGGGGAGGGCCAACCGCCGCCGCGTCGCAGACATGGCACCTTCTATGTGTGCGGGATGAAAAACCTTTTTTTTTCCCTGAAAGATAAAAAAATTTCTTGCTGTCTCCATCTGTTGTTGAGATCTGAAAATAAAATTATCTGTATTCTTAGTTTTTCTTGACCAAAGTTCCACCTGTTCTTGAAAAGCTGAAAAATTAAAACTGTGTGTGCTTGATGTCTTTATCTGTTTGATATCAAGTTTATCTGCAATGTTGATGTGTAAAATCTATTCTCAAGTAAAATTAAGCAGTTGTTAAAAGGTTATTACCTGTTCTTGAAAAGCTGAAAAATTAAACCTATGTGTTTCTTGAAGTGCTATCAAGTTTATCTGCAATCTGTTATTTTCTCAAACATCTGTATATGTTTGAGAAGCTTTGGTCAGTTTTCTTGACCAAAGTTACACCTGTTCTTGAAAAGCTGTAAAATTAAATCTATGAGTTTCTTGAAGTGTTATCAAGTTTACCTGCAATCTGTTGTTTTCTCAAATATCTGTATATGTTGATGTGTAAAACCTGTTTAATATTTAAAATTAAGTAGTTGTTTAACGCTTAAAAGGTTATTTTTCTCTCTGATACTAAAGAATCACACAGAGATAGATAATATTCGGAAAAAAATTATAATTTTTATTGGATATGACCAATAGACAAATTCTAAAGAAGATACCAGTAAGCATATAAACTTTTTTCTTCACTAGCAACAGAATGTGAAATTTATGTCCATAAATATAATTGTCACTCACATTTTTTTTTTCACAGAGCACATTTTTCGCCGACCGGGCTAGCCGAGTGGGTAAAGTACCTGCCCGGCAACCCAAAGGTCGCGGGTTCGATTCCCGCCTCGGGCTTGGATCAAAGTACTGCAAAAACCTTGGGAGGTGCAATATGGCCACAGAAGCCGATGCGCCAACAACTACCAAATCAAAAAAAAAAAAAAAAGCACATTTTTCTGTCCTTCTTCCATCTAGTTAAACAGGAAAGCGCTATATTTGAGAGAATAACCGGCCTCTAGTTCTCTCTCTCATCATAGCTACAACAGCCTGGTAGATGGCATAGGAGTTGAATTTGAGTTGTCTATCTTCTCTCTTACATAGGTAAAAAATTTTGCACCATAATAAAAGGACTCGCTGTGCATAGATAGTGTTCATAAACAGGTAAAAAAGGTATTTCGAACGAACCAGGAAAATATTCAGATCTCAGTTGCTCACGTACCTGATCGGGGTCTTCCATTACTGTTAGCTCCATTAGATGGAATAATGGTTTTTCTGATTTCAATTGCTGTAAGAAATCATCAGTATACGGAATTTTAATGCATAATACCTCCAGCTCGGAAATGTCAAGAGTTAATTGAACTTCTGTCCCTTTGTCAGTGAGCACTTTTATAGTTGCTTTGGAATTACCTGTTTCAACTGTTAAAGTCTCTTCTGCCCTTCCCTGCAGGAGTACTACAATTTCACAAATTTTTGACATCAATTCTAGCCCTTGGCTTTTGGATTGTCTTATGTAGCTTTTAACGTCTTCCAACAAGAACAGGTGTAACTTTGGTCAAGAAGGCTTGAAATCAAAAAACAAAACTCGAATCGTTGATTGCGTACCAAACGCCTATAGAAAACAACATTTTTCTTTTCCAAGACAGACGTATCATATTTAGTAAAACTAGTCATTTTTATGAACTGTACAAACAGATCAAACTAATAATGACAATCTTAAACCAGAGCAGTAGCATTCGTCGGCTGTGACGTGCGCAGTAATCTTGACCAATGTTACCTCTTTCCTTATTAGGGGCTCCTACGTTTAATGGAAACAAGCCCAGACCTGTTCTTTTCAGCTGTGAGTCATATCCTGTTGAGATTTTTGACGTCACATATCTTTCTGGATGTTTCTTCTCAAACTAGCAAACTCTCTGTAGCATCCACTTATTTACAAAGACAACGATTTTTGATTGGTTGAAAATATAACCTGATATTTATTTCCCATCTACGGAATGCAATTTATATGTATATTTTTTTCCCATTGTCTGTAGCTACCTTTTTGAAAATCTAAACTCATCAAATACCGTTAGCTTTGCTCTTGTAATTATCACGGGAAAAACAAGCCAACTGGATATCAACAATCCCAGATCATGCCCCAACCCCCAAAATAAAAATAAATCGAACAAAAAAATTTAATTCTGAAATTACAACTACCGCCATCTAATGAGAGAAAAACAAACGAACACCAGAAAAATAAACATTTTTTCCTTATCCCCTTCAGGACATGGTCATGTCAAACGCGTGTACTGAAAAGCATTCGGTTCAAACCCCACCCCGATACTACTAATAGCAACCGGTGTCGTAATTTTAGTGTACTTTTAGCACAGTGATAACACAGTAAAATAGATGTCCACATCACGTCTTGGGTTTCATTCCCATGACTGATACGTTATTGTCTTCGTTTCTCCCCCATAAAATGTTATTGAGTTGTAATAAACTGAAGCCTGCTTTATAAATTCAGTGATAACCAATTTAATTATGCCGATTCCAGAAATTACATTGCAAGAACTTTGCATTTTGGAATATTTGAATGAAAGCTAATTTCATTGATATGAAATCATCGGGGGAGGGATTTCATTTATATGAAATTTGAATTTGTACTATGCAAGTTTCGCATACAATTCTTTCAGCGTATAGCTGAAATTTCGGCATTTTCCTGTTTCTTTTCTTTTTAACATAAATATTTTAGTAAGCAATCGAACAATAAAATTGTCATAAAGTAGAATAGGCAATATGGTTTAAATACGATCACTTCAGATTCAGAAGAGCTGCTGTCCATTGTTTTTCCAGAAGCTCTTTTGGCCCATTAATATTTTAATGTTTATTTTGTAAATAAACCGCGTTTATTATCGGTATCTTCTTGCTGTACAGCGCTTCATAGTATGGAGGTGTCAGGTAACGATTTAAAACATCAAGTGTGTGTGTGGGGGGGAGGAATAATTATTTATTTAGTTCAGTGGTCATTTTATTCATTACAATAAGTTCCAGATTTCTAAAAAATTACAGAACGCCATGCTATTGTAAAGTGGCGCCTCCGTGGGCAGGAGCAGCAGTGCATAGCACACGCTTCTTGATTAGACCGGGGTTTGAGCTCGTGACCACCAAATACGGAGGATGTGGAAAGGTTAGGGAATGACCATCGCATATCTCCGGAGCAATATGGCCTTAGTTGCTAATGCTCCTAAAAACCAAATAACAAACAAGCTATTGTAAAGTAATAACATTGGTGTAGCTAAAAGTTTTGTCTAATTTTGCAGAGCAGTCCTTTAGGTCTGGTCGTTTGGGGAGATTGGGTGCAGTGAGTGAAATGCACCCAGACTTCGGATCGAAAAGGGTCCAAAAACTCGAATAAGAAGATCCCTCTCAATCCAGGAGAGGAGAACTCCTTGCTGACAAATTCCTCAAAATTAATTCTCACCTTGGGTGCGAGAATTATTTTTGGACCGACCCCGTATACTTTTGGTGATGATGTTGCTAGCTCGAATTTTGACGCACATTAAATGAAAAAAATAAAAATAAAATAAATAAATAAAAAATAATAAATAAATAAAAGAAGAAAAAAAGTGACTGGTATTTTGGAGTTTAAGCAATTCAAGCCATATTTTGAAATCTGCAAGTTGTAAAGGATGCAGTTTGTCGAACAGCTTTATTATATATTTTTAAGTCCTAAATTCTTTGCAACTGAAATGAGTCACGAGTTAGTTGCACATATTCAATTGCTAACCATTTTGTTATTCCATGCAGCTATTAAAAGTGGAGGTAGCTTAAACAAGGTCGTGTCAAGGTGGACAAGTCCAGTGTCGCGTGCAGTCGCGAGAGAACGCTCTTCGTTTGATTTTTTTTTTTTTTTTTTAATATTTACTCGTCATTTAACTGTTATATACGTAAAGAGGAGGGAGCAGAATGTTCATATTAAATTGTAAATTAAATCTATTACTTGCATTTCATAGTTGATTTTTTGAATTATTTAATTTCAAAATATCTGACTAGCATAGCGTTAATGGACAAGATATGTTGTAGGCGCTTAGCAAATGTCTAGAAAGCAGTTTAACCCTCGACACACTACCATGTGTCGAGGGTGAAACCACACACACACCAACCACAATGCTTCCTGTATATAACAACCGGTTTTGGCAAGCGAAACATGTTTTAATTGTCAAGTTGCATTTATTGTAAACAGGAGTGGGATAGCATAGCGCATCTGCGCGTAAACATATTTATTTGTGCGTCTTCTGAGATATCTATAAACATATATAGTGACTTGAATTTTTACTGTGAAGAACTTGTACAATATTTTTCCTACCCTCGTTAACATGAAATTAGCGATTACATAAATAGCTTATGATTTGAAACCGAGGATACAAGCTCTCGCATTACGAATGTACGATGATCGCAGTAGTTTTTTTAATTAAACTGAATATTAAACTGGAAAATAGTGTGTGCGCGCGCTTCGTTGCAGTTTAGCTTATTTTGGGAATCGAATAAACAATCTTTAGAAAACTGCTGCGCGCATCTCTTTCAGACGTACTCAATAATCGAGGAATTACTCAGTAATAAATATTTCGAAGCGATTTATTTTCCGATGCTCCATTTCAATATAGTGATTTCGACACGTCACTCATTTGAAAAGGTCTGGATTCGAATCCCGTCGGAAACGAATTCTTACAAGATAAAAGTCGGGGTTGTAGTTAGCCGAGCTCAGGTGGAGGGAATATGGCTTTTTCTGTGAGTTATTCTGGACTTTTCTACATGCACATCGTGCAGTGGACAAACGCACACTAATGCAGACAAAACTATATATAGAGCACCCTAAGAACTACACACTGTGGTCTGAATAACAGATGTGCCAAATTTTCCAAGAATAAGCATAATTCTCCTTATGCCAAGTGGAGCCGTTATTGTATTCTCTCTCTCTCTCTCTCTCTCTCTCTCTCTCTCTCTCTCTCTCTCTCTCTCTCTCTCTCTCTCTCTCTCTCTCTCTCACACACACACTAGATGGGATGTTTTGAAAGTTTTGATCTGAAATTAATTTTTTTCCCCTCTCCCGAAATCTATTAAAATGTAGTCTGTGTCATCTTAAAATGATTGATAGCTTACGAAAGTATAGTTGTCTACTTTACGAGTACGCTCGCGTAATCGAGTCAGCTCGTTCATTGAACCTAAGCAGTATTAGAGATTGTTATCCGAAGGTCGATTTGATTTCATCTTGTGTTTAGAAAACTCTCTTGGATGTTTTCCTCTGTCAAATAAAGCAGTGTACGAAATGGCTTATCAAACTGACACGTGGCTTTAGCTTAATTCTCATATTCTTTAAATATCTTAAATAGCTATTAAGCCCTTACACTAAAAAAGTCGTGAAATGAGATATCTTTATTATTCTTTTTCATTCCAAGAAACCTTCCTACCGAGGACCCTCTTTGCTTTTCCAGTTCACCTTCTACCATCAGAGAGAAAAAAAAAAAAAAAAAGGTGATGATGATAGCATAATTTTTGTGACAATCATTGCCTCCCCCCCCCGAGACTTTGCTAACCACGATTCACAGAGCTATATTTTTCACAGTCCGGAGGTACCTTAGTCCGTTTCCCAATGGTTAATCGGCATACCGATTAACCAAAGTCCGCCGAACTGTAAGTTAGCTTTAGTTGGATAACAAAAAGAAATATAGTATGTGGAATTTGTCATTCAGGCTGTTTATTTACACTTTGTAATTTCCTGTACACAAGACACTTGAATTTCTCAGAAACCGCATCTCCCTCTTTGCCTCTGCCTGCTAGCTCACTCTAGCTGTACCTCAGAATTCGTTCGGTTTTTTTTTTTTTTTTTTTTAATTGACGCCCGTATGTTTCTATTATGTTAAAACTTAAAAGGATTGTACTTTTTGTTGACCAAAAACTTCGCTAATCGATAAACACGAAAAAAATGTACTAGTAACTAGTGTGTCGTTACTTCAATATACATGGAACAAGGATACACCGCTCTCGCTGATAAGATGATGCTTTGAAATTTACATAGTACTCCGTTGTTTTGTTTTCTTTTTTTTCTTTTTTTTTTTTTAGAGAAAAATTGTGTTCGTATTAAATTGTAAAAAATTGTATGTGAAACCTTCCCAACTGTAGTATACAGTACGTATATTTATATGAATATGTATGGATATAAATTTACGTTTTTGTCACAGTTACCAGTTATTCTTGTATCGTTAATTTTGCCGATTATCTGGGCAAATTTATTTCCCATCCATCCCTGATAATCTGGGGCCTACTGCACATGGTGTGCTTGCTACCTTCGTGTACGTGATGATATTCTTTCGGTTACATGTTATTACGGAATTTCTTGCTTTGCGGGTTCGAGTTTTTAAATTTCACAAATGTGTGGTCCGGGTTTTCAGCTGGAAGGCACGTTTCAAAAATGACTGGAAAAAGAGTAGACGGAGAGCACCACCGACAATGACTTTTTTTTATCTGATAATTTGTCCGAAATTAAGGAAGACGAAACTCTTCAAAACAAAAATTTTCGGAATTTGTGACCTTATCGTTTAGTGTGTCTGTTTTTATTGTTTAGTTATAATTAGGTGTAAGTAGCGAAATAAGTATGTTTCCATCGTGCCATGGACTTCGTTAGAAGACGAAACCGTACCACAGTGATGCTGTATCATGCAGGCTCAATCATCGGCAGCCACTTAGCTCATTCAAATAGTTAATTCTCCCCATCCTACAGATTCCCAGTCCTGTTGAGATCCGATGGTTGAGCAGGTGAAGTTTGTTAGAGTCACCCTCATGCTCCTTCAAACATTCTCAAAAGATTCGTGCCTTGTGGTGTGATCCTACTGTAACCAACCGTTACAAGATGGCTGAATTGTGTGCGAAAAGATGCACCTGGCTGGAAACAATATTCAAATAGGCAACAATATCGCATTCAGACTAATATATCTGCTATAAACAAATTACATACATACAGCGAGAGGGAATGGGGAAATTAATAGAAGATAAGAAATAAACCAAGCCTAAAAAAAGGCGAAGTGAAGGAAGAAATAGGATAGCAATAGTACCCCAATCCTTTACTGTTGCTATCCTATTTTTTCCCTCACTTCTCCTTTTTTAGCCTTGACTTATTTCTTTCCCTCTATTAACTCCCTCACCCTTCTCATCTTACATATGTAATTTGTGATCTTTTAATTAGCATTTCTCACCGTTAATATTTTAACATCAGGTACCATCTATTAATTTATGAGAGAAAAGCATTTAATCTTGTTATCAAGTATCGCAGTGAGTCATGTCAAGTAAAAAACGAATTTTACCAAGCAGGAATAAATCCTTAAAATTCTAAATCTTTCTTTTGCAGTGTTGTTCAAAAACGACTGGCTTAAATGTCCAAAGGTAATTTTTTACATGTGTGAACGGCAAGTTTATTTTTGACATCTATTTTTCAGTTTAGTCGAAATTGACTTTTAGTGTATTTAATGACTCTCTTCCTGAATATTTTCAGAATAAGCAGTTGATTCCTGATTATAATAGCCCCATAATATTTCTGATTTAATTATGTACAAGCAAAATGTAAGAGGAATGAGGGAGAAAATAAGTGATACGCACAGCATGTATTTGTTAGATGAATAGTTTGACACGAAGCCATTAACTGATATGATATCCATGAATCTTTCTGTGGTAGCCCGTCAAATATTTACCTTTTCCTTTTGCGTTAATGGTGTTATTTTCTAAGCCCTCTCGGCTTACTGCATACGACGCCAGATTTTCTCAAGATTCGCATTTGTCCTCATTGCTGCTTACGCTTCTGCAAAGATTTATATCTTTGGCTCCGCTACTGGCTGTTCCATTTTCTCGAATTTGTGCATGTGTGCGTGTTGGATTCTGTGTGCGGGATAATTCCTACATTATATGCGTATCTGTTGTTTTAATTTTTTAGTTTGGTCATTTAATAGCACTTTTGTGTAACAATTTTGATATCCCGGGACTTAATTTTCTAAAGTAACCAGAGAACTTATGTCAAGTAATGTAAGAATTTTCAGATTACGTTTTACTGTATTTGAAAGGAACCATTAGTGAAAATTAGTTCTTCGTTTTTTTATTTTTTAATTTAGAGTATTATATGGAATGAATTACATATAAAGGAATATTAAATTTGTAACAGGAGTATGGATAGGTTCAGTTTGTTCTAAATAGATTATATACAAATAAGTGCGATACTTGGTTTATGCACTCTTCTTTTACTTAAGAAATTTTAATCAGAAAAGCGGACTTTTCATTTTAACATCTGTGACATTAATGCACTTGAAATTTCAATTTATTTTCAAATCAAATTTTAAAATGTTCGAAAAACAAGAGTGTTTTTATATTCTGCGTTAATCATCTACAATATCATTTAGACTATATTTTACATACGTATATATAATTTAAATTTCATAATGTACTATAAACCTGATGTCAACCTCTTTGAAAAACACAGCCAACATAAAATTTTAAACTTGAAACAATTTCATTCATTCTGTATTTTATTGATATGTTTATATCCCTATATATTTTAATATATTGGGATATAAGCAGGATTATTCATATTCTTCCTGGCACGTTGAATGTCTCATTTCGTTAATTTTTACCTATAAGTTTTTTTAAAAACAAGTTTTGATCTCTCCGAATTTTTTTTTTTTTTTTTTTCTCCCATTTTGACTTTTAAAAATTCCTCCATCGAAGACTGGAGAAATTTCTAAATACCTCTTCATTCAAGGTTAGCCAATTTCAGCCTGAGTGAGTAGTGTTCCCCTCGTAAGCTATTCCGAGGTTTTCAGACCTTACAACATTCAAATCGGCCATGAACACACACTTTTGCAGAACAAAAAATAAATAAATAAAATAAAATAAAATAATAAATACTAGGGGGCTTCGCCCCTGCTCGCTTATTTTCATAAAATGAAATACTTACAGAAGCTTTCGACACGGTGTGTGTCTCTCTTCCTCAGCTATGAATACACAAATACGTTACGATATCTATATAATATCGGTGTAGATACACCATAGCCAACACTTAAAGAAAAACTACGATAGTAGTGTAAAAGGCATCATTCCATCTGAATCTCATGTTGTGCTCATCCTTCACTAATAGATAACTAGAATAAATAGCAATAGAAGACTATTGTTATTTATTCTCAGTGGGCGCCACCACCCAGACTGACCGTTTCAAAGCTAGTTGGCTTTTCATCGGTGGGTGCCTTTCACACTACGATCATAGTTTCTCTTTAATTAAGTGTTGTCTATGGTGTATCTACACCGATATTATATAGATATAGAATTTTAAAATATTATGCCTTGTTGCATTTAGTTTATTTAAATAAATATGTTACATATGGAAATCAAGAATGGTACCGCGTGGTCGTGTTAGATAAACATAGTGCATGACCACGCTTAAAGAGAAGCTTGTTTTACCACAGTAAAACAAGCTTCTGTTACGTATTTTTGTATTTGTTACGTGTTACACGTAACCCGCATCCTTCTCCTATTGGCTGAATAAATATCATTAGGAGGAAAATTATTTTAATGTATAGAAAGAAAGATATATAAATTCCAGCTTAAAAGTTTGGAATTGCGTTTCATTTTTCTTAATTTTCAAATTTTTTATTAAAATAGGACCAACTTGTTTACCAAGTTTTATTAAAATACTTTCTATTATGTATACAAGTCAAAACACTTAATAGAATAAAAAAAAAAAAAAAACGTGTTTTTATGGATAACGTTATTTAACTGCATTATATCCAACTCCATATCATTAGTTTTCGTCTAATTAACACTTGGGAGAATTGGATTTCCCTATGCTAAAATCTGATGCATAAAATACATATTAGATAGAGATTAAAAACTTAATGACACAGTTTATATTTCTGTGGTACTAAAGTAAGGTTATTGTAGCATTAGATTGCTGTTTTATATTATTTTACTGGTGTTCGAATGGCAAGAATTAGAGTTCCAGTTGCGGTTCATAGCATTGAGCTTGTACTTTACGCATTGTGCTTTGCAGTAGTCTGTTACTCGAAACCATGACGACGTTATAATTAGACCCTAAATCTGCATCTGTGTTCATTCTGTGTGAGTTAAATTTGACGATAGCTGAAGTTATCAACTTAAATTAGCTCATAATTAACTCTGTGGCACTGTCATCGCACTAACAGTTCTGGCCTTATCCGTGTATTTGACGCATATTTGATCACTTCACATGAGGATGAGCCGTCGGCAACTATCCTACAATTCCATTGTGTATAGAAGTATTTTCCCTTTCTTTCCAAACAAACTACTAATGACTTCTTTCTCTGCTCAAGAAAATTGCATCTTTTTAAAAATATTGTGGATTGGTGATACAGTCGAATGTGTAAAGTCGGGCAACCACAGGAAGTGATCCTTCCTGGATCTTATATCGAATAGTCATATCGTCTTCATAAAAATCGAAAAATAAGTTACGGTACTTCTGTACTGTGTTTTATTGCACAAGTGTAGCTATTTTTTAATAGGAGGATGTACATATAATTAGAAACAGGTCAAAAAGCAGTTACATGTACAATATTATGCAGTTTTTAACAAACAGGATACATTAATTATGTAGTCAAGTAAAGGCTTTACATTGTCGTTGCTGTCTATACCATTTAATAAATAAATAACTGAAAGATGACAATAAACACGTTCGCCGTTTTCAACTCTAGATTATCTGTTGTATTAAATTACAAAGGGTTCAAAGACGATGCACTGCATACAGGGGTTCCAGATCGCAAGTGGCAAAAGTAAGAAAGGTGATGCTCTTCTCATAAACTCTGTTGATGAGAAGGGCATCACTTGTATGGTATAAATGTATATATGTCACTGAGAATTTGTTTTCTGTTGTTGTTGTTGTTGGAAATAGGGTTTTAGGAGCATCAGCGACTAAGGCCATACTGCTCCGTGTATGCTGTCTGTAAATTTTGTGGTCGATTTTCTGTTTGCTGGACGAAAAACCTGTTTCCGAGAGAAAAAAAGCCATGCTTCCCTCGCCTGAGACCGACTAACTCAGCCACATTGTGAAAAAGGGCCATTAAAATTTCTCATGTTATCGACATTACTCGAACGCAGGTCTTTTAAAACCCGGTGGGGGAAGACAGCGATTCTACCAACTGTGCTGCCCACGAGGGCTTTCTCTAGCTCTTGTCCGTCGGAAACTTTTTCCACGGACGAGCTACAGTCTTTTTCCAAAATAAGGTTGATATATCATCGGGACCTTCAGTGTAGTCATTTTTCATATTCGTGAATTCTGAGTTTAAATCATCATCTGTAATCAAAAAGTTGATGATATCATCTTTAACTGGTGCGAAATGAGGCAGATTTCTTTGTATGGTTAGTTTCAATTCTAGAAAAATGTTTGGCGCACACTTGAGCAATATGGAATTCATCTTATCTGATGAATTCATCAGATCAGAGAGTTCCATCCGAATTATGAAGTTGAAATTTACTAGTGAATTTATCCTGTTTCATGAAATTACAGAATAGTTTTATATCTCTGTGAGTTACACACTCGTCAAAAAAATACGAACCTTTATTTGGTATCGAATCGGGTCGCCTTTGTTTCGAATAACATTAAGTGTGTGGAGCGGCATGGATTCTGTAAGGTGTTTTAGTGTGTTTTGGTCTAATTATTCATATGGTCATTCTTCCGGAAAAATGTCATGGTCATTCTTCCGGAAAAATGTCATGTGGCTGCGACGAAGCTTAAGGAAGAGAACTTCGTTGCCGGATAGCTCTCTCCAGCACATTCCCCACACAGAGATCAGATGAATGTGGGGGCCAAGAAAGATGGTTGAAATCTATGTCATGTTGCCCCGAACCATTCTTGCACGATTCTGGAACAATGCGATGTTGCATTGTTATCCATAAAGTGGCCATCACCTTCGAGATAAAAGTTTAACATTTCAGGATGCAGTAGATCTGACACAAAATTTAGGTACTCCTTGGATGACATTCGAATTTCCACTTAATGTCAACTGACCCAGTGCGTTCCAACAAAACATTCCCCCATACCCTGATACCACCTCCAGATTCTTGGGTTGTCTTAACAAGGCGAGCAGGAGTCATCGCTTCATGAGGTTCTCACTACACTCTCTGCCTACCATCAGTACAAAACGAAGTGTACCGTGATTCGTCTGACCACACGACTTTCTTCCATTATTCGACTGTTCAATCACGACGTTCTGGGCACCACTGCAAGGGGATTTTTCTGTTTTTCTCTGAAGCAAGTGGCTGCCGAATAGGCAGGCGACTGCCAATACCCAATTTCTGCAATACCCTGCGCATGGTACAGGTTGAAATAGGGCAGTTCTGTGCTTGGTTGAAATCAGATGTTATTTGCTGCACACTGGATGTCGTGTTTTTTCATACAGTGCTCAGAGTACGACGCCTTCGCTCTTGAAGTATTGTTTTTGATGTTAAAACGTATTTTCCAGCAGCTACTAAATTTAGGACTAAAGTAAAACCAATTTGTCATGAAAATGCGACGCAGAAATTCATTTCGGAAGTGACATATCACTTCCTAAATGAATTTCCGTTGATTCTTGAAGTGAAAACATCTTTGGCGGCACCTACTAAATTTCGGTCTGACAGTGAGTGTTCGGCCCCTTTTGCGAAAAGTGAAACGGAAATGACGCTAACTCAGTCACTAACTTGGATTCGGTAGAGTAAGTAGCGGGCGTGAGCATAAAACAGGATCCATAGCTTCGTTCGTAGCTTCATCATTACATCGTTCGTAACTTAAATCTGATTTTAAAACAGTTCTGATTTTCTTCAAAAATGTTTTCACATAAAACATCTTTCGTGCGTACACTGTACACGCACTTTTTTCTTCCATATTTACGGTTTTGAGATTTGGAAGAACCGCTTGTTTCCCGTCATTAAAAACCTTTGGGATGGATACTTTTGAGAAACCTGTTATGTCTTTCGTTTCTTGAATCGTGGCTGCTGCTAAACGTGCACCCATAATAAGGCCTTTTTCAGAGTCTGATAGATCACGCGTTTTCTCCATTCTGGCTTCAGATTACGGCAGTCATACAGCCTGTACAGTCTTTACACTCTAGGCATCACGTCATCACCCCACGTGACAGTTTTCTTTTTATCTGTTTGTGTTTATTCGCATTTATTTAAATTTTTTCTGATTGTGATTATCTTAATACAAAGGTTCGTATTTTTTCGGCCCCGGTGTATATTAGAGTATCCTCTAATTGTTTGACTAAATATTTCATAGTAGCGATTCTCACCTGACTGCTTATACTTATTTCTATAGAATTCTTTAGATTTAAATTTATGAATTAATTCACTGTTATACCAATGCGAATAAGTACAGCGTATCATCAGATGGGACTGAGGAACAAAGTCACATATTGCTGAGAGCTGGGTTGTTCAGCGGCCAGGCAGCCATTCTGAAATTGAACCGTAGAGAACGTGAGCTGTGTTTGAAGTTAAGAGAAGTCGTAATGATGTCAGAAGTGATTGGCGAATGATCCGATGTTGATGTAATAGGGTTTTAGGAGCATCGGGAACTCGGGCCATATTGCTCCGTTTATACTGTCTGTAAATTGGATATGTTCTGTGGTCGATTTTCCGTTTGCTAGACGAAAAACACGAGTTTCCGGGAGGAAAAACCTTGCTACCCTCCCCTGAGACCGACTAACTCAACCACGTTGTGAGAAACGCCCATAAAAATTCCTGACGTCACGACGGTATTCGAGCTCAGGTCTTTTCCATCCGGTGTGGGGAGGACGGTGATTCTACTAACTGTGCTACCCACGAGGGCGAATGATCCGAGTGGAAGATAGGATTGTCTTCAAACATCTGTCTGGGTAGAAAAGAATATAAGATGAGGGTAGGCATTATCTCTCGTTAGAAATTTGCAAACTTGTTGAAGACCATAACTGTGACGGATATCAAAGAGGGACCTATGTTGATGGATTCTAAGATCCTAAATTGGCGAGTTGAGAGTTAAAATCACCCTAAACCATTGCAATGTCAGCAGATTGAATAAGCGAGCGGATAGATTTCAGTGAGTTTTTCTAAATGCCGAAGGTCATTAATAGATAAAGGAGGAGGAAAATAAAGTAATTCTAATGAAACTTTTAAGTTGCCAAGGTGGAGGAGACAGTATAGTGATTTAGTATTTGTGAAAATTGAAGAAATTTCACAGAGTATGCGGTTTGAATATTTAATGGCTACTCCGCCTCCTCGAGATCCTCTGTCTTTCCTATAGATTATGTATTGCCCATTTGTAATCTCCTGGTCAATCAATATCTGTGGAGAATCATGTTTCTGTGACTGGGTATATGTCATATATATGTGAGCCTTGTATTGCTCTAAAGTCGTTTATATTGCTAACTATACTCCTGCAGTTCTGAAGGTATACTCTGAACAGCTGTGATCTAGGGATTCTATGACGAAATGAGAGCGTAGCATGAGTAGGTAGCGAGGGCAGTGATTGATATGCATTTGGAGGAGAGATTTTAAATTCCCTTGGCGGTCTGTCTGTGAAGAGTTTGACTTTTGAGTTTGACTTTGAGTCCCTGCTAAGAGGGAGGAGCTAAGATTCAGGACTTTTTATCTTTGGGATGGTAGGCATGTTATAATAAAAGACGAGTAGGCAGGGCATCGTGTCTTCAAAGGGTGGACATCCACACTGAAACCTTATTCTTCTTTAATTAAGTTGATAAGAACTTCAGATTTGGTGGCTTGTTCAAGCCTGGAGACGAAATTTCATTGTTTAGTGGGAATAATGGTGATATTGTACTTTGTTTGAGTAATTGAGAATCAACTGCATTAATTTCGTTCTGCGTTTGATGCCTTTTGGCTGGAAGCTTGGAAAGAGTTGCTTGAGATGTTGAGACTTTCTGATGATGGCTTATTTGTATTGATCTTGAGTTTGGCGTGACATTTGAGATTGGGTATGAGATGCTGGTTTTTTCTCTGTGGTTGCAGCCATATACGGAAGTTTGCAAAGCTCATTAGAAGAGGTAGTTGTTATTTTAGCATATGTTGCTTTAACTAATGTAGAGTTGATTCCACTTGGTGACTTTGATCTTGAAAGCAGAGGTAGAGGCAGGAATATTCAGTGGAGAGTCGGTAGTAGCAATGTTTTGATTTTGTGTAGAGGTTTAATTTATCTCAGAGTCTGTTCAGTAATAATTTGCCCTGTTAAAGGAAGGACTTGATTCATAAATGTTAATTGAACTTGGTGAATTAATATTTGCAGTATTTAGCGTATTGGGCCAGTGGAAGATTGAAATTCTAGTCCACATACTAAGGGCGTCATCAGATAGTGGCGAATTTTTATTTATGTATGAGAAGATTTGTTTCAAGAGTAAGTTCAGAGTTCTTTTTTAGTTTCCCGCAAGTGGCTAGTAATATCCGATGTGAGATTTTTAACTTGGGCATTGATGTTAGAAATTTCAGCTTGTTGATTAGTTAATATTGCTTTAATGAAACTAATCTCTGTGGATAGCTCAGCATTTCCTTCATTGTATGTAGTAGAATCCTGGGAAATGTTAGCATTTGCAGTATACGGAGCTCTGATTAGATGAGTTCATCAAGTATTTTCTTCATAATATTAAAGAGTAGTTCCTGGAATATACTCGATTGTAGAATGGAAAAGGCAGGATCCTGAGTTTTGGTAGAGAATGAGGTAGTATTATTATTTAGTTTATCGTTATCTCCAGTCGAATGCTTCATGTACAAATCAGGAAACCTAGAAACTGTGAATAATGCTTTACTTATCAGAGAATTACTAATTTCGTTCATGATAATAGTAGTCAGTCCAGTGAATCTCACCCGAGGTTCTGCCAGATTGCTTAATACTGTATTCAGGCTAATGGAAATTGCTCTTTAGGTGCGCTGCGAATACAGTGTTTTTCTCTTCGGCAAAATGTTTGCGAATCACTGTGAGGATAAAGAAGTACACGCCTTTGAGCGCACGTACAAGTACGTGACTGTTGAAATACTTTACTTCCGTGTGTTCTCTATCTTGAAAACTCCTCTGATCTTAGGTGACCGTTTAAATATATATTTTATTTTATCTTACCAAACAACCTAACAATTTTCTCCCGATCTCCTTGGAGCACGGTAAAAACTTTGTGGATTAAAGTGAAATCTCCATCCTGCACAATCATCTGTAAACCACTGCTTTGACGGATGGCCAGACCGAGAATTAAATTCTCCGTGACAGTATGGTGGTTCCTCTATTTATCGCTCGTTTGGAGATAGAGTCGGATCAAGATCGTTCTTCTGGAGGAGGGGGATGTAATGATGGTGATATATGTGATTCACAATAATACAACGTCCTATCATTAAACAATATTTTGTTCCAATTTACTCGGGCTTTGGGCGAGCATTACCCCTGTTGCTCCTCTTGGACCGCTGCTATTTCGGGAGGTCTGGGTTCGAATTCTGCACAAGATTGGAGAAATTCTTAAGGGCCTCTACACTCGGAGCTCATAACACTTCAAAATACCGAAAATCAGATCTCTGCGGCGTTTTGATGTGGAACTATTGGAGCTGTAGTTAGCCGATCTCAGGCCGAGTTAGGAGGGTTTTCACCGTGAGCTATTAGGAATTTTTTAGTTCATAGAACATAAAAATTGGTCCGTGAATACCACATTAGTTCAGACATAATGCATTGGCATAATACTGTAGTGCCTAATATGCCCATGCGTCGTAAAGACTCCAAAACTAACAACTGCAACTGGGAAGTGAATTTGCCAATTCTCGGATGGTTTTGCGAGATTTAGGGAGACTTAGTTTTACAGAGACTGGAATCGGTCGTGCTTCTTTTTTTTTTTTTTTTTTTGGTAGTTGTTGGCGCATCGGCTTCTGTGGCCATAATGCCCGGTCGGCTTCGTGCTTCTTTCCAACTTAGGTGAGCTATTGAGTTTTTGCTGAATTTTTGTATTTTTCATTTATTTGTGATCAAAATTTTAGTTCACCTTAGTTTTTATCTCGATAATCGTGTACCTAGGTTTATTATTACTGTACTTAAATCAATCAGATATTTCTGAAGAGAGACATTTGAATTAATATCTGTTGTTAACGGTGATTTTTGGCGCCAAAACCCAGTGTCACAGTTAAATATTTCTTTGCGTAATTATAAATAATATATTTAACTGATTATAAACCGTACTGTAAGTAACATTGTAACTGTTTTATAGATTGGTAGTTTAATAGTACTTAAGTGGTAATTGAAACCTAAATCAATGTAAGTTAGTGTTACTTTACGATAAACGGTAGCGGGTGATTCCGATTGATATCGAAAACTCTAGAACTATCTTTTTTTTTTAACGAACTTTGGGATCGTTCAGTACAAAATTATAAAGTAGTATATCATATTGTAACACACTTAAGTGTTATAGTGTTAAGGTGTTTTTATAAGCGTTAATAGCAGTGATTTTTATTGATAATATTGTGATAGTTTTGTGATTTCAGTAAAATTTTATTGTATATATATTGTTTTAACTAGAAACAATAGTCACAATATGTCTCATATATCTCTTGTGGGAATTGCCGTGAGTTATGGTCTAAGTTCTTGCAGAACTGTCGCTAGCTGACGGTGACGTATTTCTGTGCTGATAGTGTAGGGAATGCGACGATCTTAAGTCAAAACGAGATAAGTCTCTGACACAGCGATGGATTGCCTTGGCAAATAAAACCGGGGGCTTGGCAGTAACTCTAGTTTCCAGTACTAAATGAGAGGCCGGACTCCCGAAGGATCGGGTATCAGGAATACATGTATATGTAAGGGCGGCACCTAGAACGTTTGTTCAACTCTGCCTTGTATCTCTGTGAAAAACAGTATCACTACAAATGGGCCAGATGTGTGTGACGTATATTTGTGTGTATTATGTGTGTGTTCTGGCCAGGAATAGACCATCACATTCCAAGTGAGGTAATGTTAACAAGTGGGTGATCCAGTTGTTGGGGCGCTCGTGGATAGCACAGTTGGTAGGATCGCCGTCCTCCTCATACTGGGTGAAAATGATCTGAGTTCGAATCACGTCAATGATGGGAAGAATTTTTATGGATCTTTTTCACAACGTGGCCGAGTTAGTTGGTCTTATGTGAGGAGAGCATGGTTTTTTTCCTCCGGCGGGAAACTAGGGTTTTTCGTCCAGCAAACAGAAAATCGACCTCAGAACACACGCAGTTTACAGATAATATACACGGAGCAACATGGCCTTAGTCGCCGATGCTCCTAAAACCCAACAAAACCAACCAGTTGTTGAGGAAACTGGAAATAAGCTTAAATAAACTTAAATATATTCTGTAATCGAGAAATATGGAACAGAACTGGAGTATGCCTACGAATTGATGGTTTTCCTAACCAGTTGTCAGTTCTTAAAGGAACTAAAGTGCTTTTGTATAACGTGTGAATAATGACTTAAAACGAAATTCGAACTGACTTCATCAAAAAAAGTTTAAAGTCATGATGAAAAAAATGCTGCTAATACGTCGAAATGTTATAATGTTTGCTATTCTGCCCAGGGACTATAAGATGAACAAACCTTGTGGATTGACTCTGTAAAGCTTATGGGGTAAAATTTTTCTCAGCTTGACATGCCCTAGTTAATAAAAGGATTTATTTTGTAAGGATGGAATTCGCTTGAACAGGAGAGGGGCAAAGTTTTTCTTTGCTAATGCCATGGAAGTGATCTAACTAATTTACCTTACTTTACAACCCACTTCCATCTCCCAATTATTAGTTTCCCTGAATCTCTGGTAATACCTTTCTCAAGAATATTTATGGATATGTCATAATTCTACAGTATATACATGGGAATGATCAGTGAATTTGGTAATAGTTTCCAGCATGTTACGGAGAAAGATTTGCGTAAATAACTATAAGGGATGTTGTTAGAAGAGTATCAAAATAAATAAATAAAAATAAATAATTAAATAACCTGCCTGCCAGTAACGTTGTAAATAAAATGAGTGGACTTGAGTACCCCTTTAGGTCATCTGATGCCGATATCGTAGAAATAACTGAAACATGGTGCTATCCCGAGATAGGGATAACAGTTTCGTTACGGTGAGTACAATGCGTGAAGAAGAGATACAGAGGCTCCGAAGGGTGGTTGCGTTGCTTATCAAAAGCTGCTTGAAAGAAACATAACGGTTCCTAGAACTTGATTAAGTCCAAACAAATCCGTATGGTATCTGACCACTAATGGTAAAAGAAAGGGTGATAGTAGGATAAAAATCTCTTTAGACGACTTGAGTGGGCAAGGAACAACGAGTTCATTATGGGTAACTGTAATTTCTCTCATATAGACTGCAAATCGTGGGTATGCAATACACATAGTGGAAGTAGTTTCTTGAATCAGCTAGATGACCGCTATTTATTTCAACACGTTAGAGAAAGCACAAGTTGGGGGGTTAAATATCCTTAACTTAGCTTAACGTAGGAACCAAGTAGTAGTATAAAAAATATGACAGTTCAGGAATCGATAGCAGAGAATTATCATAATGTCATAAAAGACCCAGTTGTTTTTTAAGCTTTATTGACTGGAGTTATTACTAAATGCTATGTGATGCTAATGCATTATAGGACGTATATAAGGGGTTTATTCCGGAATTCCAGTTGAGAAGAAATGCAAAAGAAAGATGCCAAATGGATGACGAGAGCTAAAAAGACAATTGAGCAAAAGAAAAAAAAAAGCATGGGGCAGTTATAGGCATGTATGTATGTATGTGTTAAACACCGAAATAACAAAGCAATGAGGCATGGGTAAATTGGTGTATTGTGATCTGTTCGCTAGACGAAAAACCCGACTTTCCTTGAATAAAACACCATGCTACACTTTCTCGCCTAAGATCGACGAACTCAGCCATATTTTGGAAAAAAATAAAATAAAATAAATAATAATAATAATACATAAAAATTCCTTGCATTATTAACGGGATCTTAACCAGGCATTCAAATTTCACGCTTCGGTAAGCTTGCGAAATCTGAAGGTCTAACTTTCTATCGGAATGAAAATCGCCCTCCATGTTTTCGTTTTTTTATTAAAAGATAACGAATCTTTCAAAAAACACCTCATGAAAACATCCGGGACGGTTCTTTATTAACAGTGTATTCTATTCTTTATAGTTTTCTATTCCAGCGTTTCCCAAACTGGGATCCGCGAAAGCAGTTGGTCGGCCATGTATATATAGGGGTCCGCAAACTTTTTTTGATTTTTGAAGGGGTCTGTTGAACTCAATAGTTTAATGGGAACCACTATTCTATTCTATTCTATTCTATTCTATTCTGTGCAGTTCTTTACTTAAAGTGTAGTCTATTAATCTTTACTGCATTGGTATTGCACTGCTTTCAAAGGAATGTCCTCATTGAAAGTTAATCTTCCATCTGAACAAAAAATAAGGGAAATTCATAAGTTCTATTATGCATGTGAAAAATTAAATTTTTATCTCAAACAGCCAAGTGCGTATGTCTAAACTGGATAAGGATCAGAGTCTGGTATTAGGGCGAGTGCATTTCTGTAAGTCTCGGTCGTTGTTTAAAATATTTTTCTTAAATATTAATTATTTTTAGGAGCAATTGGAGACTTTTCGCGCCGATGATTAGGATGTGCGCAGCATATGGCACTCGGGTCGGAATATGTACTATCCCTATTATATACAGTACAATAATGACGCCCTCATTTTTTGTCGAAAGTTTTAACTCCTAGGAAGTTTGGTTCTTTTTCTAAATTCAGTGTAAGTCATGACTTTTCATACTATTTTTGGCAGCGGAACCCGTTTGAAGATCTGTCTTCCGCGGGACTCTCTTGCAAATCTAAATTTTCTGGGAACGTTGATATCTTTAAAAACAACAATAAGTTAAAAACAGTAATACATGTGTAAAAATTAAATAAAAAATGAATGTCAAAAAAATTAAAGAAATATTTGCAGAAAAAACCCACTTTGAAAAAGTTCAAAGAGCTAAATCTTGGTGTGTTAATCCGTATTAAAATATTGTTAATATCTCATAGGCCTTTATCCATGAGACTTTTTTTTTCCTGTTATCTGTCCCTCTTTCATAAAAAAAAACTGACTTTATGTCAGTTTTTTTTATTAAGGTCGTAAAATCGCCGCCCTTTCAGGGGAAAAAAAAAAAAAAAAAAAAAAGTAATCCAGTTTGAAAAGCTAATGTTGTGGTTCAGGGAATTTTCAAACTGGGTTCTGTAGTGACCTAGGTTTACCAATATTTTGAGATTCCGTTTGCTCTTTAATGAGAGAGAGAGGGATAATTTTACGATTTTTGTTATTTGTTTTGTCATTTAATGAAAGGATGACAGATAACATAGGAAAGAGTCTGATGTAAGGGTATTTGAGGTATTAGCACTTTAATACTGGTTAAGAAATATCCAAAATTCAGAACTATCTAGAATAGAGTTTTTAAAATACAGGTTTGTTAAAATTAAAGTATTCTTATAGAGGGCTCTGGAGCGAGTTCTAAGGCTCGTACTGAAGAGAAATTTGGACAACAGGTACGCCATTTATTGGGGGGAAAAATTAGTTACAAAATTGTCACTATATGGCGCTGTGGCAATGCAAATCACTTGAACAGCGCTACAATTTCTACAGCAAAACGTAACATGTCAACTGGAATAGCCAGCACATGAAGTCTAATGCTGTCCTTCAGATCTGCCAGAGTTTGACATCCTTCCCGATACACCTGGTTCTTCAAAAAATCCCACAACCAGAAGTCGCATGGGGTGAGGTCCGGTGATCGGGGTGGCCAAGATGTCTGGAAACAACGGCTGATGACCCGTTCGTCTGTAAAGTGTTGCCTTAGCAATTTTTGGACACAACGGTGGATCTTGCATGAATATGGTATCCTGAAGGCACGTTGTGGCATAAAATATGGCCCAATCATGAATGTGGCCCTAAATCCACACTACACTGTCACTTTTGGAGAATGCAACGAGACCTCTTGGATAACTCGAGGGTTTTCTGTTGCCCAAATGCGACAGTTGTGCGTATTCACTTGTCCATTTAAGCAGAAGTGGGCTTCTTCACTCCAAAGGATGTTCCATGGCCAAGTGATATCCACTGTCATTCGCGCCAGAAACTGAAGTGCGTATATGAAACGAATATCTGCATCACCATGCTTTAGCTGCTGTAGCATGTGCATCTTGTAAGGATAGTACCGCAACACCTGGCAGAGAAGATGGACAGACGGAGAAAAAGGAGCGGTAACAAAAAAAATTTATTCCCCAAGTAACCAAGCTGTATCCGAAGGCTCCCGCATGGCTGTACCCAGGCCTAAACACTACTTTTCTACTCACCGGCCACGGGCCTTTCAAGGCCAAATTAAATGCCATGGGCATAATCGAGGAATCACACTGTCTCTGCGGCGAACTAGAAACATGGCATCATGTTATGCATCAGTGTGAAATATACGAAGACATCAGATGTCAAATGATCACGAAAATTAAATACATCCCTAACACCCAGGAACACCATCTCCTGGACACACCAGAAGAATTTGCGGCCTTTAGTCGCTTTGCCCAGGACGTCTTCTCCAGAAGAAAACTACAAATAGCCATCCACCAAGGCCAACAGGAGTAATGAAACCAAATATGGACACCAGGGAATACGGGAAACTAAGGACGGGGATATCAACCAATGATCGATGACCATTGGAATATGCATCAGAGAAGGATGCTGAACCAATGAAAGAGGAACACAAGGATGCGGCTTGCCCCATGAGTGACAATGAAGAGAAACAGACGTGAGACAAAGGCCATATTGGAGACCTGAAGAGGGCACTCTAGCCCTCTTCACCTATAATTCCTAACTTCCCGGGAGGAGGGGACGGCCACACGGTCCCCCCTTCTCGCCATCCCCTGTTTCCTCTCTGGTGGGGCATGGGCATGCCCCACTGAAACTGGGGCCGCCTTCTCTATTGGCTCCATACTTCTGCCTTTCCCCCCCAGTCTTCTGCCTCCTTCCCCTCTATCTTCACGCTAGCGAAGTCCCACACATCAAAATTAATACATCAAAACCGCCATACGCCCAGCATTCGGCCTAAAAAATTAAAGCGATAATATCCCCACGTCAACGCAAATAATAAAAATCACTTTATTTTATTTTCTTGATGACCATTGGAATATGGCACCCAAAGTTTTTTTTTTTTTTTTTTGGTCCTAGCCGCCGAAATCTCAGGAAACTAAGCGGCAGGACCTGCCAGAGTAAACTAAGTCTACGGAGTTCCTGGCCTGCCTCCACGGGGCGTAAGTGGGGCAACGTTGGATCCCAACAGGGGTCCAGCGGCTAAATGGCCAGAAGAACAACGGTACACGACATTACACGATCCAAGATCCATACACTTTTAAATCTCTGGCATTTACAGTGTACTGTAATACACTACAACGTAAACTACGCGGAGATGGGGGGAACCCCAGGTGCCGCTTGACCCTAAAAACACTTACACTTACTTACCGCAACACCTGACGCATTACTAGCCTTACAGTGGAATACGGCATGTCCACTTTACGAGAAACAGCTGGCACATTTGTGCTACCACATAGAGATTGACCTGATAAATCCATGACAGCCAAAAGCACAACTTCAACACGAGAGGAGTCCACTCGTTTTCGACCTCTACCTGGTTGAACACCATGATGTCCTGTCGCTTCAAATTTCGCAATCATTTTGCGGACAGCACAAACAGTCTTAGGTCCACGTGGGCCTTATGCGCTTCTGACGCCAGAATTCTCTGATAGCCGCAGCTGCATTGTTGCTGTTCTGATAGTACAACTTCACTAATAGCGCCTTTTCCTGCAACGTCGTTGGCATTGCTGCTGTAGTGCAGGCAAACATCTACTGTATGGTTTGGAAGAGACTGCTTTGCTTTTATACAGTACAGTAGAGCCGAGTAGTGGCGCTGTGGCAATAACTTACGATTATGCAAATAACTTTACGTTATTTGCATAATCGTAACTAAAATAGTTACTCGCCATACAGTGACACAACGCCCTACAGTGACAAATTTTGTAACTAATTTTTTTTCCCCAATAAATGGTGAGCGCATTCTTTATTGTACTTGTCCAAATTTCTCTTCAGTACGAGCCTTAGAACTCGCTCTAGAGCCCTCTACATAGGGATACTTTAATTCTAACAACCCTGTATATTCGGTAGAACCTTGAGATCTGCATAGTGATCCCTGAGGTACTGAAAATATTCATTTTAATTTTTATCTTTGAAATTTCATTTAATTTGTACACGCATATTACTGTTTCTAATTATTTTTAACTAGCTGTACCTGTTGCGAAAATTTCGCAATTGGTAGCATGGTTTTTCTCTAGCTGTCCTAAAGAAATGTAGTGGGTGTTTTGTCGTGAGCAGGTAAGCCAGTACGCGCCGAATCCTTTCTCTTTTCTTGTATCTGAGGAAACATAAATTTTTGTTGCGTTTCACCATCTCTCCGATTATTCAAAATGTGCACTTTGCGTAACAATTTCACACGTACAAAATGTAGTACAGTCTCTATAATACTTCTTTGGAAATGACATTTTTTACATTCTTGTGCCCTTCTGGTAACCTTATCTTATAATTGATATGGGTTAGTAAGCGAAATTCCGACTCTATCAAACGTTTGCCCGTGTCTCTTATTTATATTCATCGCAAAGGCCAGCCGAACAGCAAACTTGCCGTTTCTTAAATGAGAATGGCCAAGTCGAATCGGATGGAGTCAAATCTACACGCAGTAAGAGTAACCGTTTTCCATTTGCTATTATTTCTAGATCCAAACAATTCTGATGCATAATTTTGACTATAAGTCTCGTACCATTGATCAATCCTTCTGAAATTGCCATATTCTTCAGTAAAATAAAATGATTCCAGACCTTTTCACACTTAAAATGTAAGGCTTGACAATGAACACGCCTTTCACTACATAATCCATCTTTCGGATCCTAAAATGCACATTTCAGACCTCTCCTGGATGCATTTGCAGGAGCACGAAAACGTGTGTTTCTTCTTTGCCGCAAGGTACGTTCAACACGACCAGTCAGAGTAGCATGGCGGCGCAGCGGGGCTAAGGTAGGCAGCTTTAGTAGACAACACTGGCTCGTTGCGTAAAATAAAACCACTGTATTCGGAATTTTTACATTTTCTGCACACCTAGGAAGAAATATCTTCAATTTGAGACCACTTGCAGCCCGATATTAGGCCTATCGTTCGCAATGGCCGTCTCAAAAAAAAAAAAAAAAAAAAAAAAACGGCTTCCCTGTTAATATATAGATGATTTACTGTTTTTAAGGCTCTGGTCGAAAAAAGTTTGAAAAGCTCCTGTGTAGATAATGATACGGTATTATGTCAGTTAAAAAATATATAACATGTTCCTCAAATAAAATGCGCCCTGAAACATTAAAAATTTTCATATAAATAAATCTTTATTTGTCTTACCAAGATACATAAGTGTTACATTGGTGAGAGACAAATTCCCTTGACGGCAGTATATGCTAGGGGATTTACATATAATACAATATAAAGGAATAAAAACACACACATATATATATATATATATATATATTGATTAGATTTACATATGGTACAATATAAAGGAATATAAAAACACCACCACCACCACTGAATACGCTTAAACGTGGTACACTTGTTCACATAAGCACAGCATTCAGTCTTTTTTTTTTTTTTTTTTTTTTGATTTGGTAGTTGTTGGCGCATCGGCTTCTGTGGCCATATTGCACCTCCTAAGGTTTTTGCAGTACTTTTGATCCAAGCCCGAGGCGGGAATCGAACCCGCGACCTTGGGGTTGCCGGGCAGGTACTTTACCCACTCGGCTAGCCCGGTCGGCTCAGCATTCAGTCACATAGTTATTCCAGAACTCACAGAACTGTTAGGCGACAGTAGCCTGAGCGAACCACATCGCGGTTTGTTTCCTGTACTTCGGATCTTTATTAGCCTTTCAAGGTCAGTTCTCATTTGAGACAAGCTGTGGATTGATTCCAACGCCTTGGCTGATATAAACCTATCTGCCATCTTCAGCCTATTAGCTTTCATCCTCAGGAATTTGGTGCCTTTAAGCCAGATAGCGGGATGTGCCACTCACAAAGCTGCCAGAAGCACGGCGATGTTATCACTCCATTCATCATCTTGATTGTAGTTATGAGTCATTTCCAGGCAATAATGTCTGGTAAAGGCTGTATTTTCAGGTGTTCAGCAAGCTGCGTGGTCCTTAACTGATGGAGGAGATGGTGTTTATTGTTGGCCCACTTCAAGAGCCAGAACTCAGTCGCATATATTCTCCTAATGAGGGTAGGGGTGGCTGACGCCCACAATTCAGCACCATACAATATGGCCGAATACACTTGTTCATAAATATCTTGCGGTTGTCGCAGTTTGTTTCACGTGCAAGAGGTGTTGTTTGGTTATCAACGTAGATAGTTCATCCTCTTTAGAAGTAAATCAATATGCGACGTGAACCTAAGTTTGGTGTCAAATATTATTCCCAGATCTCTATGAGTTGTAACAATTGGAACAGTTATGCCATTTAGGTCTGGTTGTACAAGCATAGGTGATCTTTTTAAAGAGTACACCATCATTACTGTTTTCTGTGGCTAGGCCAAAATTTTATAAGTATATTAATAGCTCCATAACCTTATGATTGATCTGGTCGCACACTGCATTATTAGACAAGGCCCGTTGGATGGTCGTCAGTATCTTAATATCATCTGTGTACGTGTATATATCATCCCTGCCCTCGCAGAAAGGGATCATCATTGCGGTAACGAAGAGTCCGGATAAGACGCCACCTTGTGGAACTCCTGCATGGACTTGTCGTTGGATCTGGCTGTCTGTATGAAAATAAATGGATCGCCAAGTTAGGAGGGACTACATGACCTTCAGCAGGTTTCCTTTTATTTGGAAGGTGTGCTGCAGCAGACGTACTAGGGCCTGTGCATTGAAGCTATCGAAGCTGGCCTTTATATCAGCATATATTAATGCAACTTTATTTCCGGCTTGGAAAGCGTTCGGTATCGCGGTTTGCGCTGTAAGGAGTTTCGTTATAGTTGACCTGTTAGATATAGCATAATGAATTTGTTGAGACTGACTGGCCAGGATCTGATGCGTCAACTTTGGGAGTAAAACTTTCCCCAGTATTTTCAGGAGTGTAGATGCAATAGATATAGGCCTATAGTGCTCCATGAGGTTAGGGTTTGTTATTTTTGGCATAGGAATGACAGCATACTTACTCCAGTTTTCAGGAAAAATTCTATTAACAAGTATAGAGTTATAAATGCTTGCAGTGGTTCAATTAGGTATGATATCCACGGGATATATGGATTTTTCAATCTTTTATCATTACAGATCTGCAAATGTTTTGGAGCCATTATTTGAAAAGAGTAGAATACATTGTATGCCAAAAATAACAAACAAAAAAAAAAAAAATAACAAATACATTGTATGCCAAAAATTTGAAACATTACTTCCATTTTTCTAGCATTAATCTGATGAGTAATCAAAACCCAAGATTTCACTGTAGCCTTATTACATTATTGTTGATATGGTTCAAATAATTTTAAAGAGAAATCTCCTTTTTAAAGAGAATGAGTATCAATTCCTTCAAAGTTGATAAAAATGAAATTCTTAAACTGTTACCAGCCATGTAGGTTTTCTTTTATTTTCTGAAAAATGGAGTAAGAACGTCAGTGAAAGTTGTAGCATTTTAATGCGAAAACGTCATAGGTTATTTTAATGAAACTTCGAAACGCGAGTGTTTTAAAAATGTGTTGTATTGTAGTTCTAAAGACGTTACTTTTTTGTTTAATTAATGTCATCCGTACTGGACGCAGAGTTTTTTTTTTTTTAAATTAACACACAGGCTGTTGTTGGGGTTAATCATGGTTGTGTTTTTTTTTTTTTTTTTTTTTTTTTTGACTCTTACGGTTATCTTAATATAAGTATTCACTGTAAGATAACATTTCTCTCTCTCTCGCGCACGCACACACACACACACTCTCTCTTACCAATTACCTTTTATTAAAATTTTTCTTGTCAGCAGTTTTTCAATCAAGTGTTATTAAGTTTATATTGAATGTAATTTTAATATCTTTTCATTTAAACTTATTTTCAGTTACCCTGAACTAATGCTTTTTACCTTGTAATAGAATTAACACTCAGACTTTTTAAAACTAACTTTTTTGTGTAAATCGTGTTTTTGGAAACAGCTTCCTTTTGTGTTTATTTTCAATCACTCAGTGAAACAGAATACATATACTTCATTAAATATTCTTACAAGCGGAATAAATCCTTAGTCGCGATAAGTTAACAGTGAAATTATATTTCAATTAATGTGAAATGTCAACGGTAATTAACACGTGAATTGTTGTTATTGGGTGAATTTATTAATGCACAAAGTACAGTACAGTATTATAATAAGTAAATTAAAGTCCCACAAAATAAAATACTTAATAACACAATGTAACAAATTTTCAAAGAGGTTCTTTTTATCTGCACTTCTTGATATTGTCTTTATGAATTTGGGTATGCTGATTCTGCATATGACCTTAATTTTTGAATAGCATCTTTACCCAGTAATGAAAGAAAAGTAAACATGCGATAATTCATATATTAAATTTATTAACAGTGTGTAATGTGCAGAACAGAATATTAATTTTTGCTACAAGTAAACAACAAGAAAATATTGAAAATATTCCAAATTAAAAAGGAGAAGCCCGACTCGGGTTAATCAAAATAAATAAATAAATAAATTCCTTAAAAATGTACATTTGAATATCTTTGTCTTTTGTAATCAGCGTCATCATCCCCAAACAAAAATCAGGTATAGTCTTCTATCATGGCTTCATATCACCTCCTTACTTCTCCATTGACTGCATGTCTTGGTGGAATCTCTCTGTCTATGCTTCTTAGTAAGGTCCCAGGTTTGGTCTGAAAAAATCCAGGTGAGAGTTCAAGTAATGAATTGATTTTTCTGTAATTTTCATTTTTAATGTTACCAAGAAAGTCATTCACTACCAGAGAAAATGACTGCTTTTACCCGGGGTCGAATAATTGGGAAGGTCGAAGTGAAAGGAGTATGGCCGCAGAGTTCGGTATCGCCCATAGCATCGTCACACGTGCGTGGTCGGCCTTCAGAACGACAGGTACAGCTGTTCGAAGGATCAGTGGTGGTCGTCCACGAAAAACAACGCCCAATGATCACCGCTATATACTCCTAAAGGCCAATAGGGACCCACACCAGACAACGGGATCCATTGGAAACCAGCTGCACAGGACGCAGGATATCGCGGTTTACTGTGGCCAGACGACTCCAGCCGACCGGGCTAGCCGAGTGGGTAAAGTACCTGCCCGGCAACCCAAAGGTCGCGGGTTCGATTCCTGCCTCGGGCTTGGATCAAAGTACTGCAAAAACCTTGGGAGGTGCAATATGGCCACAGAAGCCGATGCGCCAACAACTACCAAATCAAAAAAAAAAAAAAAAAAATCAGACGACTCCACAAAGGTGAACTGTTTGCCCGACGGCCAGTACGTTGTGTCCCTTTAACACTTGCCCATCGGAGACACCGTTTACAGTGGTGCATCGAACACAAGGACTGGACAGCAGCGCAATGGGGTAAGGTACTCTTTACTGATGAGAGTAGATTGAATTTCAGCAGCGATTCTGGACGTCAGCTAATCTGGCGAGAGGTTGGCAAACGGTACCACCCCGCAGACATCACTGAAAGGGATCGATATGGCGGTCGAGGTGTTCTCGTCTGGGGAGGCGTTATCTTGGATGGACATACACAACTACAGATACTGGAAGGCGGTGCTGTAACCGGTGCACGCTACTGTACTGAGGTAATCTTTCCCCATGTGCGTCTGTTCCGACCGCCATTGGCCCCGAATTCTTGTTTATGGATGATAACGCGAGACCCTATCGCACTGCAGCTGGTGATATGCTTTTGGAAAGTGAAGACATTGTTCGTATGGATTGCCCCCCCCCCCCCAGCCGATCTAAATCCCATCGAACATATATGGACGCTCTGGGGAGATGCCTAACAGCACGTCCACACCCACCAGAAAATGTTCATCAGCTGAAGATGGCGCTGACAGAGGAATGGACGATGTTACCGTAAGAACTTATCAACAACATTGTTCTAAGTATGGACAGGGGGTGCAAAGCTTGCATCGACATTAGGGGTAGCCATATCTCCTACTGAGAGCCACCTCTTCCGTTTGTTCTATCTTTGGCAGTGATACATGTGTATCATGGCATCCAGTGCTATGTTGCCATTTTTTAATAAAGTCCCCTTGTACCGTTTTGTTTCCGTTGTTGTTCCCTTCATTCCTGTACCTCACGAGGTTCCTTTGGTGTGCTTTTCCCATATCCAGGCCACTCCTATGAGAAGCTACAGGTGAAAACCTGACTGGTCCTTAAGTGTTGCACACCAGTGTAAGTAGTAGTTATCCTAATGGTTTATTTGCTGTCTCCATATTCGAGGTTCAGTTCTTACGAGTTCCACACAATCGTTCCTATAATGTTGACTTGTAAATACACAATAGAATGTGAAGTCCACAGCAGTATGTGGAATGTGCTTCTTATGTACTGCAAAACTTGGTGGCATGAACGATGTTACGCTTCACCTGTTTCAGAGCTATTTCTACAACTTACACTTTCGTTTGGTAGCCATAGCAAACTGTATATACAGGGTGTCTCAAAAATATTGGTACAAACGTTTAGGGGAGGTAGGTAACATCTAAAGGAATGTGAATCGCATAGGAACCCATAACCGGAAACGTCACGAGAAAGTAGTAGCAGAGGCACAAGAAGCAGAAAAGACACAAGACAGTAATAAGTGGCAAACATTTATTTGACATAATATTAACAATGGAGTACGAGATGGATGCATTTCATGATGTTACAACAGATGCTCGAAGGTTCCACCATAAGACGCGATGCATGCGTGCGTGACACCGACGCAGCATGGATTGGATTGAATAAGCCTTCCCGAGTGAAATAAGCCTCATCCGTGAACAAAACATAGGCTGGAAAATTCAAGTCTTGAACACTTTCTTGGAGAAACCACTGCGCAAAAGCCACACGTGCAGGATGATCTTGGGGGAGCAGTAACTGAACCCTTTGGAGATGGAAGGGGTGTAAGGAATCGTCGTGCACGCTGTAAGGAATCGTCGTACAGTGTTAACGCTGTACTCTGCAACGAGACACTCCTAAGGCAGAGGCAACGGCACGTGTGCTGGTAGTAGGATTATTCTGGACGGCATTCAACACACTTTCTTCCTTGGCGGGAGTTCTCCTCGAACGTGGTCTGCCTGCACTACTCCTGTTACCTCTAAGTGACCCATAATCGCACAAATTTTGATGCACACACGCAAACAAACGGTGGTCCGATACATGTCTGTCTGGGAAGCGTTCTCCATAAATTCGTTGAGCGGCTCGTCCATTGCCCTCTGGCGCCTCCGTAGCCAGGTGGGAAGGAGCAGCAGTGCGTAGCACACGCTTCTTGATTAGACCGGGGTTCGAGCCCGTCACCACCAAATACGGAGGATGCGGAAAGGTCAGGGAATGACCACCGCACCGGAGCAATATGGCCTTAGTTGCTAATGCTCCTAAAAAAAAAAAAAAAAAAAACCATTGCCCTCTGCTAATACATATACTAGGTGCATGTCTGCCAGCTCACAGTTCGTATATCGATGCATGCTCTTCGTGCGGCAACTACCGCGCCGTCTACCGACTTACGGTGACGTTTCCGGTTATGGGTTCCTATGCGATTCACATTCCTTTAGATGTTACCTATCTCCCCTAAACGTTTGTACCAATATTTTTGAAACACCGTGTATATACAGGGTGATTCACTACCAGTGCGACAAACTTGCAGGAGGTGTAGGGGGCACAAAGACGAATCGGAATCACATAGCATTGCAGGGTCCGAAATGCCTTCGTCATGCGGTAGAGGACGTTGAACGGGAGGTCGCGTGAACAGCGATCCCGCTGGAAGTCAGCATCTTGTTCAATCCATAGACATGGATTGAACAAGATGCTGAAAACGTTGTGTAGGTATGGAGTACCATGCACAGACGAGTGTGTCACGCAGTTCCTTCAGATTCGACGGAGGTGTAGGCCTGCAGCGAACAGCCATTTCCAGCTCATCCCAAAGATGTTCAATAGGATTGAGAACCACGGACTGAGCGAGCCACTGCAGAAAAGAAAAGTCATTGTCATGTTCCTGGAACCATTCCATAGTAATTCGGGTTTTGTGCACCGGCGCATTATCCTGCTGGAAGTAACCATCTGACTTAGGATAAACTGTCAATATGAACGGATGCACTTGGTCAGCAACGATGTTTAGGTACGATGTGGCATTCAGACGTGAATCTATGCGTATCAATGGACCCAACGTGTGCCAAGAAAACATTCCTCACACCATAACATTGTCTCCACACCTTGCACAGTAGTCCTCAGACATGACGGGTCCATGGATTCATGTTGTTTTCGCCAAATTCTGAGCCCTCCATCAACATGATGCACCAGGAACTTCGACTCGTCCGACGAAGCAACTGTTTTCCAATCCTCGATAGTCCAGTGCTGGTGTTGCTGTGCCCACAGGAAGCACATTCTCTTGTTCATTGATAACAAAGGTACACGATGTGGCTGTTTTCTGTTGTAGCCCATTCGGGACAAATTGCGACTAGTGGTTCGTTGCAATATTTTGTTCTGCGCACCAAGGTTGTATTCTGACGTGATGTGCGACATTGTGGCCCGTCTGTTTGCTTATTCTAGCCATCCTCCTCTGACCTCTCTCATCAACAAGCGATTTTCTTCCACAGGAGTGCCGTTGAGAGGATGTTTTCTGTTCGTTGCACCATTCTCGATACACCCTTGAATCTGTGGTGCTTGAAAAGTTCAGGAGAACTGCCGTTTCAGAGATGCTTTGTCCAGCATGTCTTGCACCTACTAGCATGCCACGTTCGAAGCCCGTTAGATCACGTTTTCCCCATTCTTGCTACGGTACGCTTAACTGATACTAGAAAGGTTGTTCTGCTGCATTTATATCCACAACTGTGGTCAAGTGACTTGCAACGTTGTGAAACATACCATTTGTGTGCACAGCAGGGGTGTACCTAATAAAGTACCAGCACAGTGTATATGCATAACGCTAAATGAAGTTTGCTGGTTTTTTTTTTTTTTTTCATTTTCCTAATTGCATATTTATTGGTATCATCTAACTCCCTATTTTCTATGGAACCGTAGTCTTGTCAAATGCAGTATCGTTCAGGTACGTACGACTGTGGTTGTAAAAGGATTACCTGTACTGTGGTACTTGTCACACACTGTAGTAACACATCTCAGTTTAACATAACACACGGATTTGTGCACAAAAGACTGCGATAAGGACATATATTTGTTCATTTATGCATGTGTCTGTTTCCAGTTGCAAGTATTGTATGCATCAATAAATCCCTTGGTAAATCTCTTGCAGATAAAAGTTAAATATCAATGCGTATTTTAGGTATGTTGTCCGAGTGTTCTTTCCAGAACATCTGTTTATGAAACTGTAAACAAGATAAGACAAATTCTCCTTCAAAATAAGTAGCTTATAGAAGGAAGGGGGAAAAAAAACGCAGAAAAAGTTCTAAGAGCTGAACACTTGCTTACGACACTTCGAACTGACTCCTGTGATTAGCTTTAATGGTTGCTAGGGATAAAAGGATAGAGTTGCACGTCAATTAAAAACGTGTGTACACATTCAACTACAAGCTTGTAAGCTTACTTGTCTAGAACGTGATGGAAAGGGTATCAGGTAATCAATCACTAATTTTCTCTGTTTGGGAGACAGTTTTACGTCGTTAATGTGGGATGATGTCTGATGTAATAGATGGCCTCTATTAGCTACTTTGTTTTAGTCTGCATCGTAAAGAAAATCGGCTTCGTAGGCTGTTTAAGGGATTAAAAAAAAATGTATGAACACTATTGGTGAAAAAAGTTAAGCATACCCATGAAAATCACTTGAAAACATTTATACCTCGCTTAACAAATATTTCTGTGCTCTTTATAGTTCTCTCTAAACATCTCTTTATTTTTCATATCAGAATTTCATTCTTTCATGTTCATTTTATTGTAAAAGATAACAATATTGTAAAAGATAACAGTAAAAGAGATTACTAATACTTGTAATGGTTTCTGTGCTTCAGGAGAGAAAACAAGTTTGTTAATGTATGCAGTGCGTTCATTTCATGCCCCCCTTCATTTTTAAATGAATGATTTTTTCTGTGATTAATAGAAGTGAAAAGTACGAGTGAATCTAGTTATCTTCTTATCAATTAATTACTATGATTATAACTTTGAATAACACCTAATAAAACACTGTAGATTTACATTCTCTAAATTTAGCCATTCAATTTAATTACACCTGTGTAATGTTTATTACTCTCTCTTAAAGCTACATTAAATCATTTAATTTCTTTTTACATAGATTGCACGAAAAAATAAATAATTGTCAGATTTATATTTGTCCAATTTTAATGACATTTAGAATGGCACGACAAATATTTATAAAAGGCACAAATATAAAATTAATGAACATCACTGACAATGGAGTACTTGCTCACGGACGGACATGGCGAAGACAATAGATGTATATGCACACACACATATATATATATATATATATCTATGGAATTTTAGTTTACCGTAGCAGAATAAATGTAGTGAATTTTTGCTAAAGGTAAACTACTTGAGTTGATTTTTTATTCTCTTCCCCCCTCTTTTTTTTCTCATTTACACAGGCACGCATTCACCCATGTAGACATACATACACACATTCCGCAGCTTTTATACATTAGTTTTCGATTTTCCCCCCTTAAACAACATAATGCCAAATACCTTCATATGCCTTTGCACGTGGCAGTTATCCTGAGCCTACATCTCACTAGCGAATAAATAGGCAGAACAGTCATAGTATGGTATTTCTGAAACTCTTATTTAACAGTCGGATGAAGTGTAATATAAATTTTTTGTTGAACGAATTATTGCGTGATTGACCTGCTACTGGATGTCATGCTTATTGCTGACTCCATACATTTAGTAAATAAGGTGAAAGGTTGGGACCGGGAGCTCCTTGGTTTGTACACTAATATTAAGGCTGTAGTTTCTGATATAACGAGATTAATGGAATACTAAGTTGTGTGTTCCGTTTCGTTATGTGTTATTACTTGGTCTCCGTTGACGTCACTGGCAACTGAAACAGAGCTGGTTGTTTGCTACACGCATACCATTGAACAGTAGTCGTTGAGGTCATGCACAACAAATTTCACTTCCTTTCACATGCTCTCGTTATTCAACATTAGCCGGTTAACCTTGGGAAACATTGCATCGTAAACTTGAAGCATTAAAAGACCGACAAGAGGCAGTTCAGTGCTGAATTAGAGATCGAGTAAACCAGATCCGAAAACGACCTCGAATTCTTGCTTCGCGCTTGGAGCAGCAAGGTTAAACATTCGGCGCATGTTTTCATAAAGAATGATGTTTTCCAAAAAAGACCGTCATATTTTGCAGAATTAACTTACACATTTTGAAAAAGTATATGAAGCTTGTATTTATTTTTCTCTTTTGTAATATAATTGTAATATTAATAAAGTATAGAGTTGCAGAAGCACCATGGAATTATTTACTGCATTGTGTGCGTCAGGCTGCAACTCAGTTCTCGTGAACTAAGAATCTCTTATAGAGCGTTCTCATATTATTTGGGACCCTTATAAAACAAGTTTTGAATATTCAGTTCTCTTCTTGCTGACCCATCTGAATCAGCGTCCTGAACCTTTACAGTTTACTCTATCATACCCCTGCATTTTGCCATAAAAATAACAGCTATCGCTTTATTTTGTGACATTAAATGCTCTGAACATCTTTCTTCCAAACTCTTTATGAAAAATAAAGAGTTTGGAAGAAAAATCAAAACCTTGCAACCACTGCCCGAGAACGATTAACTCGTCTGTAAGGAGTCAGACCGACGCCTTTACTGCACCTGTAAATATCCCACGATTGTAACCACTGTGCTTGCCGCATGGGCTTAAGTTGGACCGAGTTCAGCTTTCTTAAGCCGAGACCACACAGAACGCTACGCTATGTATGCTACGTATGCTTCGTACGCTATGTTTGCTACGTTCGCTACACCAAGTGGCCACACTGGCTACGATTCGTACGAGATTTCAGCAGAGAAAAAGAACTAAATTTCTTTTTCTATCGTCATCAGTCTTCTACGTGGCTGAATGCGGGTCTACTGCGCATGCTCGTCGTCAGCGACGCTTAAAAATATAGACAAAAATCAAACAACATGGCGACGCAGCTAAACAGCGAACATAGCTTACGCAGTTCTGTGTGGTCCCCTACGTTGTTTATAAAGGGAACTATTTTTCCGACTCATAGCAAACATAGCGTACGTAGCGCTCTGTGTGGCCTCAGCTTTAGACAGAGGTGGATTTTTCTGGGATGTTTCCTGGATTTTTTATTTGGTAAACTGATGAAACCATCCACGTGAGAGAAAGGGGTCTTAGAATAGACACCATGCACCAAACACTCTCATCCTGAGTTGCATTTTTGTTAACCTAAACAATCCAACCAAACAGCCCGACGTGAAGCACGTTCACGTCATTTGGGAATTCATTTTGTTGTTGTTTGGCATCTATAAAGGTTCCTGGAGCTCTACACTGTCACCTTATTATTCGAACCGCAATGCAACTGACTTTGTAGCAGCATTAATAGTTATATTTCTGACTCAGTTTAATAGAAACTCAGCTCTAATATTGTGTCGGATCTCGATTAGCTTCTAGAAGAACTCAGCGATTGTCCTTGATATGGACTGCGAGATGATGGTGACGTTCCTCTAGTATATTCAGTCATGCAGAATTTCTAGGTAGATTGTTAATCTCATAATTGATCATTGCCACGTTTTTGTACTACTCTGGCATAATTGGGAAGGGAATTCCAGTCGCATATCGCATTATCCTATTTGAGGTAGTATTCACCACGGTCGGAGAGCGATTGTGATGAGATTCCCCTGCTCTGCGACGATGATTGAATATATTCAACAGCCAAGTTTTTGATCTACATGTATGGGTCACATGTGCCCTCCCACTCCCCCAACAAAATATTCTTTGCACCGTAGCACTTCCCCACTGGCTTGCATTATCTTATCATTCATGATGTGATCATATCTTGATTCGCCATCTGTTTGATATGATGCAACTGGAATCGAAATTCATTGAACCCGGTGAGTTTTCTACAATTCCGATTATCCTTGATCATTATGCCTGTTTCTGGTGCTATGTCCTAGATTGGATAAAGTTTCTTGGCTGTCCCTATAATCGGTAGCTGTGCCATCGCCCTAGTGCAGTGACCACGATCGTTCTCCTCCCACACCATGTGTAAAAGGTTTGGATTAGAGTCTCCTCGAAACGGGAGGAACTTTTGTTTATTTTCACACCGCAGCCGAGTTAGTCGATCTAGGGCAAAGGCTGCATTATTTTATCTCACGAAACGTGGTATTTTACGCCCCGCAGAACAGGCATACCGACTTTATATACACACAGTTTATAATAATTGTACACCGACGCCTATTGACCTTAATTGCCTTAGCGCAAAATCAACCAATCAATAACCAAATCAGAGCGGTACTGAAATGACATTTAGACTAGACCAACCTGGCCGTTCATCTGTCCACTTATACACTCCAATTAGCCACTGGTGCTTTCGGATACTCGCTATCCGCGTCCGCCAGTTTGCCTGCTTACTTGATTTCCCGCTATGAGCAGTTCTCAGTACGCCCTTCATACAGGCGTGCATTAATAAGCCACCATTATCGCCACTGCAGTGATACCGACACCTGCCCTCCAGATCACTGCTATAATTCCATGTATTGCATGCTATGAACAGGAAGATGTATGTAAAATCCGCGTAACGTGCTTTGACTTCGGAATCGATTTTAAAAGGTAACTACTGTATATACACGGTTATAACTAAGGATCCAAACTGCATCTAAAATTTTACAGCGCAGGTAATCATAGGGGGGGGGGGAGTGACCACAATGCCATAAAAATGGGTAGTGTCCAAAGAGATTTCAAGGGAAAAGAGGAGGGCTTCAATTTCAAGAGGTGGGGGGGCTACAATAGATTGAGGTATTATTTGGGCTCTAATTAAGTGGAGAGAAAACTGAGCTATTGTATACGAGTTCATTATGAGAAGTATTCAAGGAATTTATTTTGGAAGCTACCAATACATTTGTTTCACTGCAGAAGTGTCGCTAAAGGAAGCTACCCAAGTGGATGACCAGAGAGGTTAAGGGTTTAATTGAGCTAAAGAAAATAGCTCGGAATAGTTAGAGTATCGTGAGATAATAATGGGGTTTTGCTACGTTATGATAGGCGAAAACTGAGTACGAGAAATCACTAGCACAGAGAGAGAGAGAGCGAGCGAAAATGGAGACAGAATTCTAATCGTATTAATACAAAAAGGAAGCGAGTGAATCGGATAGGTCCCTTACTTGATCGAACTGGAAAAGCTAAAGAAAACCCAGCAGAAGTCACATGCAATCGAATAGGTACTTTGGAAAGATCCTTTTTGGAGTCGCCACTCCTTAATGAAATCCTTTAATAAAAAAAAAATAATAACAGTATTTTAAGGATTGTTTCTGAGTTTAATCGCAGTGAAGAGGATGTGTTTCTTAATTTATATCGAAAAATGTGGGAAGCATTTAATGACGCTCTAAATGGGATCTGATTTGATATATATATCATTTAAAATTAAAATATTTCAAATAATTTTTACTTATTTCAATTTAAAAATTTATTTTTGAAGTCTGTTTTTTCTGAACTCTGTATTTTTTAAAAAAATTATTCTGTTTTTTCTGAATTCCTCTGTAAAAATAAAACGTATTAAAAATAAATTAACATATTCTTTATTGAATTTTATATATCATATTAAATATTATACAGTATTTATTGAACATCATTAATGCGAAGGATGTGGTTGATGTGTTTTAATAAGCTCTTTAATATTGGGTTTGAAGTTTGTGAGTTTTAATCTTAACTCACGCTCTTCCAAGTTTGGTCGGTTCCTCTCTTTTCTTAAAATTTTATTTATATGACTAAAACCGGCTTCGACCGTATAAATGCTCGGAAACTCAAGTAAAAATGGCTCAACGGCTGCAGAAAGTTTGGGATATTTTGTTGTAATGTTTATATTCTTCCAGTAATCGCTGATACTTTATTATTAAATAAAGAAATCAATTTATTCATTATAAATTCAAATTAAATCAATGAATTCATTGTTTAAGTAAGCTGGTTCATCACCATTTTCGATATTTATATCAAATGGCATAATGATCCAATGAGGTACATTCATTTCCTCCAGGTCCTTGAAACGTATTTTAAAGTCTTCCCTTAATTTTTAAAAACGCTCTATGTATATCTCCAAATGATCATCTGAAAGTTTTTTTACCTCCTCTTTCCAATTGTTTTAAGTTTGAGAAATACTGAAAATCTCTGTGTGCCAATGAAGATCTATATTAGCCTATCTTGATTTGTAACCCTAATAGAATTGTGCGGGCTTGAATGATGGTAACATCTTTACCTTAGAGTCGGTTCTGTACTTCATTAAATTTTTAATACAGGTCTGCCAAATAGAACAGATGGTTCTTACACTTTTTCAACTCCTCGCATAGTGATGTAGCTCGTAAGAAGCTCCACAGTTGAGTCATACAAATCGACAAGTCTTTGTAAACAATCGACTCTTGACAGCCACCTTACTTCGGTATGCAAAAGTAACAGGTTGAATGTTCCATCATTTTTTTTTTTTTTTTTTTTCACATAACATGGCAAACAGACGTGAATTAAGTACTTTGATTTTGTTAATTGATCTTTTAGACACTTTTAGAGCATCATGCAGCTTACCACTGAGTTTCTTTGCTACAAGATAGTGTCTGTGTAACACCCAGTGAACAGTGCGTACTTCCGGAACCTCTTATTTGAGAAGGGCAGCAAATTCTCTCTAACGGCCAACCATTGCTGGTGCACCATCGGTAGCCACTGCAGTTATATTGCTGAGGGAAACATTGTTTTTCTTAAAGTACACTTCCAAACATTGTAAAATTGTCTCACTTATTCCATCAACTTTTATATACCTGGAAAATAAAAACTCGTCAACAATACATATTTGGCTTTGGCTATTATACCCCACATAGGCTATCAGAATATTTGAACTGCCGAAAGTTAACTCATCAAGTTGGTTGGAGAATTTGCAATTTTGAAGCTTAGACACCAAGGTATTCTCCACATCATCGGCCATCTCATCAATGCGTTGCTGCACTGTATTCGCACTTAATGGCAGGCATTTTAAGATAGGATAGAAATCCTTCTTCATAATCGTTTCAATCACCGCTTTAATTGCTGGGATTATAATCTCCTCACCAGTGGTATACGCTTTTCCTTTCTTTGCTATAATAAGACAGATACTGAATGATGCTTTCAGTTCTCCTTCATTTAAAAAAAAAATGCATTTAAATTTGGTCGATTTTCGAAATTTTCCTTCAGCGCCTTAAAAAAAAATTTCGTTTTTCTTATCAGGAAGATCTTTAAAATTTTTTAAGATCTTCGTTTTTCTTACCAGGATGAAGCCGACCGGGCTAGCCGAGTGGGTAAAGTACCTGCCCGGCAACCCAAAGGTCGCGGGTTCGATTCTCGCCTCGGGCTTGGATCAAAGTACTGCAAAAACCTTGGGAGGTGCAATATGGCCACAGAAGCCGATGCGCCAACAACTACCAAATCAAAAAAAAAAAAAAAAAAAAAAAAACCAGGATGAATTCGTTCAATGTGTTCTTTCATCTTCGAAGGTTTCATAGCATCAAGTCTTTTCACATAAGAGGCACATAGGCATTGTTTCATTGTTAATCGAGGGCACAAATCCAAATTTCAAATACTCTTGTGAATATTGTCGACATTTTTTCTTAGATATAGTGGCAGCCATTATACTTATTGGAGTTGTAGCTCAATTTATATTTTAGAGTAAATGCAGATGTGAAAGAAATTGGGTTCAATTAAGATTATCTCTCAATTTAGTATTCATAGTATAACAATGTAATAGAAAACAAGGTAATGGTAAAGTTCTGGGGAAACTATATTACATCAGTAAATAAATTTTAAAAAAATAATTTAAATATTAAAAAATAATAATTTTGGATCATTCAAAATAGACTAAATTTTCTCAACATAAGCTATAGATATTTTCTATTTTTCTATTTTAGTATTAAAATCTTGGCTATTCCTGGACCTGGCCTGAAATTTATGAATACTAGTAAAAACGTTTAATCGACCGCCAATCGACCTCTTGAAGTTTGTCGACCTCGTAGATTCTGTTATTGACCACTTTGGGAACCCCTGGTCTAACGTAAGAAGTGAGGTCACCTAAGGATCGGTTCTAGGACTACTGCTGTTTCTGATTTTCTTAAATCGCCTTAGAGGGATTAGAGGGCATGATGTCAAAATTTTTTGCAGATGACGTCAAGACTGGTAGAGTAATTAATGATCAGCGCCAAGCGCTTCTTCTTGACGACCTGGGGATAGTTTGTTTTAATGCAGCGAATGCAAGGTGTTCTCAGGGTTTGTCAGCGGAAGGTTTATTCCCATTTGCGCAAGGTTTATTCCTATTATACCCAAGGTTTATTCACTTCGGGAACAGCAATCCCCAAAATAACGTACCCTTGGTGGGATTGAATTAAAAATAAACGAAAATGAAGAAAGAAGCTTAGCGGTGGGGGATAAGAATATGGGCAGATATGAAGTTCTTCGTGCAGTGAGGCAGGTGCAAAGAGAGAGCCTATAGTGGCCTATTAATGATTTATGGAACATTTTCTTGTAGAGATAGGGAGGTCATAATCCCACTGCACAAGGCAATTGTAAGGCACATTTGGAATACTGTGTCCAGATATGGAGATAGCACCCCAAAAAAAAAGGACATCGAGCTTCAAAGACCAAAGACAGGCAACGCACCTAGTGAGACGGGTGAAAGGGGGGGGGGGTTGTCGACATGAAGAAAGAATTCGAATATATGGTCTAAGAGCTTGGTAACTAGTCATCTTAGAGGAGCGGAACCTAATTGAGCTATTTAAGGCTTTGAGAGGAGAAAGTAAAATGAATGAAGGCGAAATCTTTACTTATAAATGATTCCTCCAGAACTATGGACCATAAATTCAAGTTAGAGAGAAAGAGGATTAGACTGGATTGTAGGAAGTTTTTTTTTTTTTTTTTTTTAATCTTTGAATTGTTAATACAGGTGACCCCTGCTTAACGCTGATAATTCGTTCCGGAAAAACAGAGCGCTAAGTGAATCCCCGTTAAGCGAGGGCCGCATTTCCATAAGGTAACATATGTATTTGTGAGTTGCGGTCGGTGCCATAATCAATTTTCAGATTTCCTAATCAATAATAAGCGGTAGTGAAAAGATGCACAAATGTCAGTCAAAATATTTAATATTCAAATATTTGTACATATAAAATATTCTGCATTACATACGTATATAATTATGTGGTAACTACTTACGTATCAAAATTAAACTTAAAATTCCAGTTAAAATCATGAATTTAATTGATCTAAATTGATTTAATTTAATTGATGAATTTAATCAAGAAAAATGTGTCGATTTTGGGTTGAACTTTGGCCCTCTTCCAAATAAACTAAAAGAGGTATTAATTTTAAATCCCCCGCAGTGTTACCACCCAACAATAAAGTCAACCGATCCTTCGCCGCTTTGAAATCTGGCATGTTTTTTTTTCTTCTTTCAGTATGAAACTTCTTTTAGGCATTCGTTTCCACGAAAGTCCTGCTTCATCTATGTTAAAAACTTGTTGAGAAGTATAACACATAATATCCCTCTTCAATAATTTTAATAAGTTGTTTTTTGAATTCACGTTTCGGCTCCTTAATCTACACTTGCGGCTTCTCCCTGGATTTTAAATCTATTCAACCAGCCCTTATTAGTTTTAAATGGTTCTACATTTTTTTTTTTTTTTTTTTTAGGTGAGTTTTCTTCAGATCATCATATTGGCTAATCTCTCTCTCTCTCTCTCTCTCTCTCTCTATATATATATATATATATATATATATATATATATATATATATATATATATATATATATATATATATATATATAACTTACTGAATTCTGCATTGCATATTGTCTTCAATAAAATCCTAATAGCCGGCCTAGTCCTAGTTGCTTGCAGTGGAACAGCTATCTTTCCCGCTGCTAAAATTAATTCTTTATTTTTTTCATAATTGTTCTTACAGTTAAACTTGCAAGTCCTAAATTATGGCACACATCCGCTTGTCTTTGACCGGAATCGATTCGCTTCAAAACGTCTAATTTAATTTTCAAATTCAGTCTTTTTCTTACATTTGTAGTCTTCGTACTGCGTCCAGACGTTGTTGCTTTTTCATTTTTATCGGCCATTATTAACTCTTCGAAAATGTAACTGCGTTGGTTGCATTAATTATGATACAGTGTTCAAGTAAACTGTCCGTTTCGCACGATGTCTAACACTGTACTTAGTTATGACTAGACTTCGGATAAATGCATATAACGCAAATATTACAAGCAATATACTTGATCATTTTTTAAAATGTTGATCTCGGAACTACGTAATAAGTCACTGTACTGCAATTAAATTAGCATGTAAGAAAATTTCACTGAGCGTGGGAAAATTTCTCAAGTCGGCGTGGGAAACGTTTTAATGCTGTTTTGATATTCATTTTCAAGCTATCGATTCCATCAAATGAAACGATTTCGTTAAATATGCCAAAAATGCAATCTGTAAAATAGCGTTATAGTGATCTGAGACAGCGTTATAGTCAGATACGGCTTATAATATAAGAACAGCGTTATAGTGAATCAGCGTAAAGCGAACCGCGTTATAACGGGGCCTGATGTACTGGATTAATTGCCTCCACTGGCGGTTGAAGCTTGTAGAAATTCAAAGGATAGGTGCTGGAAAGATTCCTATGCGAGGAAGAGCATAGGGCTTACTTGCACCAGATGGCTAATAATAAATGTTTAAATTTTAAAAACTGCATTGATGCAAAGTGGACCAGGATATAATGAACGCTTGGCAACAAGTTATCCATTTTAAAATTTTACATTGTATCATCTTGAGGTGGCTGTCGGATATATTCCATAATCATTTTATTACTTTTCCAAATATTGAAAGGTCACATTACTTCTTTTTGGATATAAAGCACCAAATAATATCACGTTCAGTTGCTTCTGAACGTGATGTGATATACCATGCATAACAGTGGTCAGTCAATTTGCATTTGATTGTTGCAGAGCATGGTATATCACAAATATTAAACATATTTCTGCCACTGAACGCTGCATGTCAGTACTAGGAATAACTTAACCTGAAAATAAAAGAGGAGTATTAAAGAACGGCAATAATAAGTTATACAAACATTAATTCAGTTTCTGTATGCATCAAGTATCAAAACATACGTTTCTCGCATACGTAATGTATTGTTAATGTGACATTCTTAAATCTAGAAATTAGCTTCTCTTTATCTTGCTTTAGTCTTATAAATTTGCTTTTTTCCCCTTTTTCATGAAAAAAATTTACGTGAAATTGCCGAAGAAATTTCTTTTCAGGTTTATTCGTGTATGTATTCATAAAACTTATTGTATATAAGTATCAGTAAGTATATCGCATATAAGTGTCAATAACTTGGCGATACAATGTTAGAAAATTATTGCACTTTTGTTCCAGCAGGATTTTTATTATGCAAAAACGTTTAAAAAAAAAAAATATATATATATATATATATATATATATATATATGGTATTACTTACCCATGTCTTGTATATGACACAATAATGGATTTTCAAGTGTCAGGTTCCTTCGCCCCCCCCCCCCTTTTCTTTTCTCTGTTTGGCAGAGAGAGAGAGAGAGAGAGCGAGAGCGAGCGCCACCCTGTGTTGTTTATTGCTACCCAATGCATATATGGGGTAATAACAATTTGCTCTTCATGGCAACCCAGACCTAGGACCGTACTTACACTTCTTGGGGCCGGAGGCGCTAAGCTTTTGCGGCACCCCGCTTTAAAGATGTCAGAGTCAAAAAAAAAAAAAAAAAAAAAACCAATTGCATATATAAATATAATCAGAAAAACACTATTATTTTTACCCGATCTGTTTAAACAAAATATAAAGATTCGTGTTTTTTTTTTTTTTTTTTTTTTTAACTTTTTTTCAAAATAAACTTTATTGGGACCTACTATATCTGTGGAACCACAGGTTAGCGCCTCATACGCCTGTGCCTAAGTAGGGCCCTGCCCAGACCAGGGGTTAAAATATTAGGCACTGACAGGTAGTAAGTGTACATCAGATATATACATGCAAATAGACGTAACATAAATAGTATAATTAGAGGCATAAATGTAGATATAAAATAAAATAAAAATATATATATATATATACATAACATTAATAAATACACTTTACTTTGTGTTAGTTATTTTCAGGACGGCTATAAATGAACACAGCAGTTTTAGTAAAGTATGATTAATGAGTATAGTTGATAGTTGAAAAGGAAAACCTTTTTCATTTTCTTCATGGCTGCCATAATAAGTACACATTTCAGACAAAAGCAGACTGAATGAGCAATGTATCCGGCAGGGAAAGCTCATCCGAGTTAGCATGAGAAGTGGAGGTCACCAGTTCGTACGTTGATATTGACTAGTTATTGGTGATAGATGAAGGCCTGTGTGAACTGCAGCGTTGTAGCTGTCCTTAGGTTTAAACTAGTGGTATTCTCCAACGGTAGGTCTCCCAGAATGACACTGTTAATAGGAGTTTGACGGTGAAAATCAGGTGTCCTAAATCAATTCGTTTCGCTGCTGAGGTGGATGTATGAAGTTTCAGTTAGATCATTTAAGAAGCCAGGATGGTATGAGTCATCAAATATTTCGCCACGTGTTAGAAAATAGAGTGATTTCATAATACAGTATGTTTTCAATGTTGACATTGGCTAGTTATTGATGATAGATGAAGGCGTGTGTGTGAACTGCAGCGTTGTAGCTGTCCTGGGGTTTAAAACTGGTGGGATTCTCCAACAGCAAGTCTCCTAGAATGAAACTGTTAATAGGAGTTTGACGGTGAAAATCAGGTGTCCTAAATCAATGCAAGGAACATCCGTATCCCAAGTGCGTTGGCTAGGGCAGTCGTTTCGTTGCTGAAGTGAATATATGAAGTTTCAGTTAGATCATTTAAGAAGAATGGCGTAAGTCATCAAATATTTCGCTATGTGTTTGACTTTTAGAGAATAGAGTGATTCCATAATACAGTATGTTTTCAGTCGGAATCAAAGTACAGTGTAAACTGTTAAAGCAGAATTGCCCAACAATAATGTTACGCGGTTTTAAAGTAGTCGCTTAAGATCAGTTTAATTTAAATGGATTTGTTTTATGTATGAAAATTATTCAAATATGAGTAAGATTATTATTATTATTTCTCCCTGATTTCGGGTTCCACCCCGTGACGGGTATTTCTGCCAAGTACGCAGGGTGGTTGTTGTGTCTGGTTTTGCGGTTGGTGACTATCCTACAGATGTTCAGGATTGCGATTTTCTGGAGTTCCTTGTAAGTGTTCTCTGGGAAACTTATTGCTGCTAGGCTGTTATGTCTTTTGCACCATACCGGTGGTTGACACGATAATCGGGATGATCGTTACTTCTTGCATATTTATTATTATTAGTGTGTTACGAAACATAGGGATGCTTCTCATCCCTATGTTTCTTAATGCTATGGTGACATAATCAAGTGAGTGATCATGATTTGCTTTAGCAAGTGCGGTAACACTATTTTAATAAAAACTCGGTGCAATATCTAAAAGGGAAGTACCGAGTTCTGTTGAGCAGCGAATTTTGCAATCTTTTATCGAAGGAAAACAAGAAACCTCGCGATATTATTACACCTTAAAGCTTAGTATGGAGTTGAATATTTCTCGCAGTGTAATAGTTCTCGTTGTATAAGTGGTGCAAAGTCTTCAGTAAAGATTATTAAATGTGGCAAAAAAAAAAAAAAAAAAAACCCTTGATTTTCGGCGACCGAGAACGTCTGTGAATTCTATGTCAATGTTATAATGTTGAACATGCTAACCTTTCTAGCATGTTCAACACTGTATACGATTTATTTTTGTTATTTTTAGTCTTTATTGAAAGCCTGTACAGCACTAACAAATTTCTGTCATTGAAGAATTCCAGAAGTTTACGACTTTTGGTGTCTTGCAGTTGAAAGATATGGACAGAGCAATTGAAGAAATGGGAATGTACAAGTAAGGATAAAATTCAAAGTTTTCAGATAATACATAAATTACTAGTGTGCTTAGTCCTAGAGATTTTTTTACACAACAAATCCCTTGTTGAGGTAATCGGACTGCAATCGTACTGTCTTTTGATAGTTTATTTAATGTCAACACTGGATTAGTTATTATATTTCTTGGAAGATCTTGATTCTGTAGGTCTTACTATGTAGTTCTTAGCTCCCTTAGTTCAGAGGGTCTCCTCTCTATTCCATATCTGTCAAAAATGTTGATTAAAGTGGCTGGAAACATCCTGTGAAATTTCGCCGCTGAGGACCTTAGCATCTTTCTTTTTGTGCGAGAGTGTGGCAATTCACGATATGTCTAGCGAGTCTAGTCTGGTAGTAGGTTTAGCCAATGTTACAATACCGATTCCGTTCCGTGCTGCCCATGCTTGACTTGAAGAATCATTCTTGAGATGGTAACTGTCTGCGCGGTAGCACAGTGGTATCGTCACCGTCCTCCCCACACCAGGTGTAAAAGGCCCTGGTTTGAATCCCGTCGATGACGCGAGGAATTTTAATGGGCTTTTTTCACTCATTGGCTGAGTTCGCAGATTTAATTATTCGGGTGGCCTAAAAATAATATAGTTTAGTAGATTTTTTTTTTTTTTTTTTGAGATGGTAAATGCTGCGCAGTAGCAGAGTGGTATCATCACCGCTCTGTCCACACCGGGTGGAAAAAGCTCGGGTTCAAATCCCCTCAATTATGCAAAGAACTTTTATTGTTTTTTTTTTTTTTTTTTTTTTACCACTCCGTGGTTGAGTTAGTCGGTCTCAGGCATAGATCAAAACAGGTAAATTGACCAGAGAACACACGCAGTTTACAGTCACAGTGTACATGGGTACATGAAGTAACTTTCTGGGTGACCCCAATGTAATATATATATATATATATATATATATATATGTATATTGTAAGTAGAAAGTGTGAAGAAGATTTTGATTTAAACCTAATGAATATACGGTATACACTGTGAGGGATATATGGTATGAAAAAGAAGAAGAAATAGACCGGAAATTAAAATTTTTAAGAAGTGAAAAGGCGACCAAAATAAGATAACATTGCTGTGTCTTTCACAATCTTAGTGTCATCATCAGAGGTAATCCACCGAAATTATGAAAAAGACAGCAATGTTCTTGCTGTCTTTTTCATAATTTCATAAATTCACATTTCTCATTCATAATTTTTCAAAGCAAGAACATTGCTGTCTTTTTCATAATTTCGGTAGGATGACCTCTGATGATGACACTGAGTTTGTGAAAGATACTGCAGTGTTATCTTATTTTGGTCGCCTTTTCACTTCTTATCTTTATTTTAATTTCCTGTCTATTTCTTCTTCTTTTTCATACAATATCGCTTACATTGTATACCGTATATTCGTTAGGTTTAAATCAAAATCTTCTTCACACTTTCTACTTATAACATATTTTATATATACACATTATGGCTGTAGTGTCCCTGATCCATAAGCTATGTTATCTTCTTTTTCGTACAGGCACATTTCACCCCCATATTAACTAACTTCTTAATACAATTATTCTTTACTATATATATATATATATATATATATATATATATATTTTTTTTTTTTTTTTTTTTTGAGATGGTAAATGGTATTCTAAAAGTTTTGGATTTTTCACTCCAACATTTGCTCTCCAAAAGGTAGCTGAGATTCTATCTATCTATTTATTTTATTTTATTTATTTATTATTATTTGTTTTGTTTTCGAAATGCAGAGAGAGAGAGAGATATATATGATAGTCCCAAATAACGACGAAATGGGTTCATCTGTCACCTTACAGATGAACCCATTAGAATTAGAAGAGTACATTTTATGTTGCAGGATTAGAAGAGTACATAAAATGTACTCTTCTAATCCTGCTTATTGCAATGTGGCTGTGTGGGAGACTGTGAGGTGCCTAAGCTATTTTTTTAGGCGATAAAAGTTTTTAAGTTGTCCACAAATGAGATGATGTTTTCGTAAATTGACCCAAACTTGTCCAAAGTTGCAGCAAATAAAACTGTCAAGCGAACACTGCCTTGTGGGACTCCTTGGCTTATACATACTGTAAAGTGAGATATAGGTAAGGGCGGATTAAGAATGAAATAAACCCTCAGCCATATTTAAATTTGAAGCCCCTGTAATATATATATATATATATATATATATATATATATATATACACAGTGGCGGACAAAAAAAAACTGGATCACTTGTGAATTTTTCAAATAATGTGTTTTGCGCTGCATTGTGGGTTGCAGAAATGTTCGAAATGCATTTGTTAGATGGGATATATTTCTCTGTGAATGAAATCCAATAAAAAGACTCCACTTGATATACCTAATTGCCATAAATATCTTCCCGAAGTGTAAAATGCGTAATTAATGGCAATATGAGAAATCATGCAAATGGAAATCATGACACCCAAACACATTTTATTGCATTTGCGTGTACAAACTGAAATGACAAGTTAACGTAATAGTATTATGTACTGTAAATCATCAAAATAAGTCCTCAATATTTTGTCGTTCCTCCTCGAGCTGCAGTTACAGCCTTGCAACGGTCTCGCATAGAGTTAATCAACTTCTGGATATACGGTTGCCCAATTTCGTGGTACCACATCCTTACAGTGCTCTCCTGCAGCTGAATCTTATTTGTTGGCTTCTTCTGAGCAATTTCAGACGACAATATGTACCAGCAATTTTCAATAGGGTTCAAATGTGGACTGTTGCCGGGCCAGTCCAACACTGTAATGCCAGCATTTCTGGGGTATGCCTGCACCTTAAGGGAGAAAAACGAGGGAAAACATTGGTGTAAGTGTGTTTTAAGCCTTGTGAGACAAGAAGGCAAAATCATCATAAAATCTAAATAGCATAAAACTTACCAATTTTGCTGTGTGGCAAGGTGCTGAGTCCTGTTTAAAAATGCAGTTTTGGACGTCTGTGTGGTGATCCCTAATAACGGGTTTTAGGCACTGCTCCAAGATATCAGTGTACGTTTCTACATTCACATTTCGGTTACTAAAATTAATTCGCCCCACCTCTTTGCTTGTTATGCATCCCCAAACCATCTGACCGGCGGGGAACTTTACAGTCGGTGTTATGCAGTCAGGATGGTATGCTTCCGATTTTCTTCTTCTGACATATCGCTTCCCATCCGAGCCATGCTGGTTGAATTTTGATTCGTCAGAAAAGATGACTGTGTCCCATTGCTCTTTTGTCCATGAAACATGCGTTTTAGCCCAAGCAAGTCGCTTCTTCCTCATTTGTTGGGTCAACAAAAGCTTCTTCTTGGGCTGATAGGCATGCAGACCATATTCCGAAAGCCGTCTTTGGATAGTTCGTGCACTTGTTTCAACACCAGAAGCCATCTCAAAGTCCAGTTTTATATCAGGAGCACTAGCATGGCGATTACGAAGACATAACCGTTTTAAATATCGATCTTGGGAAGGTGTAGTCACTCTCTTACGGCTTGATCCAGGTCTTCTCTTCACATCACCGGTTTCACGCTTTAATTTCAGTAACCGCTGGATACTGTTGACTGGTGGCAGCTTATTTTATCGGCGATAGCACGCGTAGAAAACACTTCCTGGGACAGAGCAACAGCTACACTTTTTTTTTTTTCTTGGTGTCAACTGAACGTAAAAAGCCATGCTTACACCTCCTCAAAACAGGATACTAATGAGCGTATATACCCTTCCGACGCCGTATTTATAGAAACGGCGGATGCAATACCTTGCAATTACTGTCTGATGCAATAGAAGCGTTGTATGACGTAATACTTTTGCTGCTTTGTGACAAAAAAAAAAAAAAAAAAAAAAAAAGACTGTAATCAAACAATATCTTATACGTTTCACTACAAATGTTATTTTTTTTTAAGGTGATACAGTTTTTTTTTTGTCCTGTATACCTAGATAGATCTATAGAAAACGCATAAGATAATATAATGTACAAAAGTTAGTATACAGAAGGATAATATACAAAACTGATCGTTGCTTACCCACAATCTAGGTGGCCTTGTTTGGGGTCATCCACCCAAATTGAAAGTAAAACAGAAACAGAGCGAAGCAGAGAACCCCTTATCGCTGTTTTACTTTCAGTTTGGGTGATTTACCCCAGGCGAAGTCACCTATATTGTTGGCAAGCATCGATCAGTTTTGTATATTATCCTTTTGTATACGTAGTAGCAGCGAAACACTTTGCTATGCATCCTATCACGTTCTTTAATCTTGTTGAATAGTACTGAATGTATGATATGGGGATCATCAATAATAAGTTTTCTGTTATTCATCTAGATCCTCGTTCCCAGTCCATCCAGAGTAGATTGCAAAGTGCATATTGGTTTGAAGGAAGCTCATTCTCCTTTGGAAACTTTAGAAAACGGACTTTCGTAATAATAATAATAATAATAATAAATCAATTTTATTAGCAACAAGAAATTTACATTCCGAATTGCAAGTACAGTGGATAATGATACATAAATACTCAATAATATAACCAATAGCAATTGTACGCCCTTGGCCTCCTTTCTGCATCATTTCAACAGATTCTTGAGTTGTCCATCCCCGATTCAAGCATGCATCCTGGAAGAAACGGTACTCGTTCTAAACATCCGTTTGAAAATCCGTCAATCAGCTGATGCCTAAAGGAAGAAAACAATCCGTAATTAGTGAACCGGATGAGACTGCCCTTACGGAAGGACACCAGCAGAAACAGATGAGTGCACCGCATACCTCCCCCTCCTAACGGGCAAACGTCTGCCGCACTAGTGCCCCCACCCCATCATCAGGATCCAGTTCATCCGTCTTGAATAAGCCCACCCTCCGCCCTGTTCTTACAACGCATAGATTTCGATGTGGGATCTCGACGCAAGAGAAGAATGATCTGAAATGAAGTTAAGCACGCATCAGGCAGATTTATTTAATTTTATGGTAGATTAAATTCATGTTTTGGTTCCTTCTTGTGGGTGGCATCTCGGAATCCTGAGGATTGAAAAACTATCAATCTCTGACTTGTTAAACTTGGTAACCGAGCACCTGAGTAGAAACGGGTTGAAATCCCTTGAGAAGATAGTAGAGAGTGATCCCTTCTTCACGCCAACCAAAGCAACTCCTGTCTTTCGTTATGCGTATGCTCCGGTAGGAAGTACGTAGATACCTTGTACGTAGTACAAGGGAGTGGTTTTTAATGAGGATAAGGCACCTAGCAACGAAGCTCTCGGTCGCATCCTCTGTCACACTAACAAAGCGTTCATGCGTACAAATTAATTCTCCACAAATTAAATCGCCTTTATGTGTGTGTCCTCTCGTTAAAGGTGAATTATAAGAGAGGTATCCGACGGCATGGTGCGGTTCATTGTCACTGTGCATCCACATTTTAGAAGAGGGCAAGTAAATGGTTGATCGCAAAGCATATTTTGGTCGGTCGCGATGCACAGAAATAAAAATATTCCCATATCCACACATAAAACAAACCGAAACTTTCCACCAAAAATGAACATTGACGTTTTTGAAGATATTGCAAAATTTGTTTTTATATTAATATTAAATATTTTATCAACCACTGAACACCATCATCAGCACCAGAGCACACGCCTTTGAATGGACTGTAGCTAAAACCTGCGCCATTGCTGAATACTGTTAAAGGTTGTATTCGTTGCCGAAATGATTAATTGGAAGTTCCACTGACCTAGGGATCTTGTCTGCGTGTTTTTTTTTTACGTCTGGGAAGAATGTGTGGGTTACTATTATTGGCCAGAGAGGATAGACAGCTAATGGCATCCCATACTACATGTTTCTAAGGCTGGCTTCATTACTTAGTTTTTATTACTTTTTTGTTCATAAAATATTTACAGCCAAATGTTGCAGTTCCAGAAATCTTATTAATTACTTGTATGATTTAGTTCTTCAGTTCGCTTCATATATTTGTACAACTATGTACAATATGTATGTGCAACCTTTTAATGTGGGTTTTACAAATTTGTATAATAAAAATTATAATCAGTCTACATTCAGTGTATTTTAAGATTTTTGCACTCGCGAAAAAATATATGATGGGTCGATTTCGAGATCTTTATTTTTGAAGTGGAAGAAGTTTCCGCCCCTCGTCTGTTAGAGTGGGTAATTTATTTCCCCTAGACTCCTTACATTTTTCTTGAAAAACGTTACGGACTATGTTGCCGCTCGTGTGTGTGTGTGTGTGTGTGTGTGTGTGTGTGTGTGTGTGTGTGTGTGTGTGTGTGTGTGTGTGTGTGTTGGCTAGTTGCCACCTTGTTCTGAACCTGTTAGTGCTCCTGATGTGTCGAAAAATACGAACTTTGGATCTATTTGGCCAAAACACTGATTTTTCTGTATGTTTATAATTTTCTTGGTCGATTCATTGTTTTTTTACGGAGCAGAAGGCTTAGTGCGAATTACTGTTGCAGGTTATAGAAGCATAGGGTGAAGTTGGCAGTATTGTCAAAAGTAGAGGTCAACAGTCCAAAGAAGCATCAATGTCTAGCAAGACAATTCCAGGCTTCGCATAGCCACGGTGAAGATGAATACCCTGTGGGTTTCTGAAATGGGTAGTGCTCCCATTTAAAATTTAGAGTCGAAATTAGTGTTGAATTCCATTTCTGATTAGGCCTGAAGACAAGATCTAGCGAACCTGAAAACGTCGCCAAACTGTTTTAAGTGGGCATTGAGGCAGAAAAAATGTCAGTAAATACCTTAAATCAGTTCACGTGGTTAACAGTTGTGTCTTTATTTTAATTATTATCTGTTAGATGACCAATCATGATACAGCAGTTTGTTAGTGTAATGTATTATATTATTTTACTAATGGAGATTCTATCCAGAAGAGAGCTGTTAGATTACTGACCCCTCTCTTACAAACTCACTCCATTCCCTATAACATAGACATTTAATTTCTGCCGCGTGCCTTTTTTAAAGGTACGTCCATCGTCACTATTCTGGGTTATTATCTACGATTCTATCTGACCTTCAGACTAGATCGAGTTCGTATCACCAAACTGTCTTTAGTTCTTTCTCATTTACCTGTTCGGTTTAAGTTCTTTGAAACAGCCTTCCTTCTTATTTATTTCTTATATTTTATAATCTATAGAAATTAAATTCAAACTTTAACAAGTATCTTTTCCCTTTCAACCCATATGCAGTACTAGCATGCATAGGTTCCGATTATCTCTTGTGTTTTGGTTACAGCAAAGTTGAAAACGAATTCGTGAACAAAAAAATTATGTGGTTATATAATATCATATCATATATTATGTCATATTGTGCAGTTTGATGGAGACGAGTTCACTCCACTTTACTTCCCATTGCCTTCTGTAATTTGCTACAAAGGTACAAAAACACGTCGTGCAACCTGGTTTGTTGCAAGAATAGTTACATTTTTGTTACAAATAAGGGAGACAAAAAAAAATCTAATTTAAAATATATCGTAAGTATATCGTACATAAAAGCTTTTTTTCATCTTAAAATATATAGTATTAAAGTTGAATTTCAAAGCGTTAATTAAATGTCAACAATCGCCATAACTCGTGTACGTCTTAAATACTCTTATAGTTAAAAGTTTAGTTTCAAAACTTGACTTTCGCTGGCTTTAAAAAAAAAAAAAAAGTTAAATAAAAAATTCTATGAGAATTTTCTTCTTTTTTCTGTGCTCTACAGAGTGTATTGTAAACAGTGCAAAGGCATCTCTGCTAGCGCCTGGAAAATGTTCGATACCGTCTGCTAAATCAGACTTCTTTTGTACTTTTTCGTGGAGGAGAAATCGGCGCATCGTTTTTTCTCATTATTTTCTCATCTACACTGCCACTATCGGAAGACCACTTAAATGGTTTCTCCGAGTTCTAAATATTCGTTTTAGCTACATACGGAGTACCTGTATATCCCTAAGTTGGCCGTGTGCATGAAATCATCCAGATGTTTTTGAGTTCTATATAAGAACATAACATTGCAGGGAAGGAAAGAAGATGAAGATGAATTCGGAATTAATACTAATTAATACAGACTTAAGCATTTTCGAAATTAAATATAATAACCCATTAAAGTTTCAGATTTCATTTCTAAGATTTCGAAATTTTAAGTATTTCATTTGCAGACCATGGCCCCTTATAGGACATTATCTCGATCATTGATTTTTTTTTTTTTTTTTATCGGTACATTGGCATCTGAAATGCGACATAGTAAGAATGTACATAGTAAGAATGTGCTGGGGCATTATTATTCAATCAAAATGCCTTAATGTATTTGCAATTCAGTTTTTCTTTTTAATGAATTTAGTTGTTTTAAAATGTGATTGTAAAACCATTTTGAAACAATTTCGAAATTGCTTCATTAAATTCTCATTTAAGGAAAATCTCAGTTTTGAATAAATAAAATGAATACTAAAAAGGATTTAGGGCTGAAAGCCTCAGACTACGCAAAAATTTACTATTTTTCTCTTATTGTGAAGACATTCACAATATGAGATGTAACAAAAACGATGCCATTTCACCCACTTCGGTGATTTACTACGAAGTAAAAGGATGCTTTGCACTAACTTTTTCGTTTAGTAAATTTCCTCGTAGTCTGAAGTGTTCAGCCCTAAACCCCTTTTTTAGTCTTTACTATCGCACACTGTCCATCTCTCATATTGTGGAGTTATACTTCATAACTGGGTTGTCGCTCATTGTATCACCGGGGTACGTACTCTCCCTCCGATGAGAAGCCATTAGAAGAGCGATTAGAAGAGTACATTTTAATAATTACATTTTAAAATGGGGCAGTGTGGAATTAGAAGCAAGTTACTGCTGTGGATAAAGGGATGGTTGAGTGTCAGAAGATAGGAGCGATTATAAATGGGTACTGCTCTCCATGGACTATTGTTATTAATGGGGTCCCTCAGGGTTCAATGCTAGGCCCCCTTACTGTTTACAATATTTATTAATTATATTGATCAAAGCATATCAAGCTTATTGTCTATGTTTGCAGATGATACAAAGCTTGGCAGGGTGGCTAATGACAGGAGCCAAGGCATACTACTACAGCAAGACCTAGAAAAATAAGCAGATGGCTGAGAAGTGGAAATTAAGGTTTTACATCGGTAAATTCAAGGAACTGCATATGGACGGCAGTGTCCCAGAATATCGTACCAATTAATGGAACCACACACTCAAGGTGGTGGAGAAACGAAGAGACTTGTGGAAGTGGGTAGTTTGAATAAAAATTAAGGAAAATTAGACATATTATTAGAGTGGATGGATAGACGAGGCTAATGCTGTTTGCTTCCTTGCTGCATCATTTTCCACTACTGCTAATAATAATAATAACTGATTGACTGACCTCATTGAACAAGGGAAGGCGATTAAGAACCTACAGGATTACTTCCAGGAAAACACAGCTTCAATCTACCAAGCCGTAAGAAAGACAAATGGAACATAACATTCAACCTCAGTGTGAGACCATACTCACACTGACAGAAGAAACAAAGACAGCAAGATGGGCGAAGAAGGCACTCCATGGCAGACAATATGACGACTTCCATCAAGACTACATGGATAATGTAGTTTCCAACGCTTGGCTCACGAAAGGAAAGCTCTTTCCCGAGACCGAAGGATCCATGCTCGCCATCTAAGATCAGGTTACCAACACCAGCAACTACATGTAGACATGTATATTATCTTGTGTAGGATGGCACCTGAACGTCAGTTCATCTCCGTCTTGGTACACTGTGATGGATACAGAACTCTCAAGGCCAGAAATGTGCGTAGTGTTATGTTTGTGCAGTGTGTGTGTGTGTGTGTGTGTTGTTATGTTGTTTCTAGCCTCTTTGTCACCAGGCAGGCGATCACCTGGAAAGCCTGCTCAATGTCCGTCTACACCACGGGGAGGTGGGCCACAACTGCGCATGTGCTGTGGCGGATCTTGACTAGCTCGTTGGTCTATTATTCCCTGTGTGTACTGTATTACACAAATCCCACACCACCAGAGAAAGTGCTATGCCGGTGGATGCTTTACAGAGCGGATTGTAAACAGTGCAAAGGCATCTCTGCTAGTGCCTGGAAAATGTTCGATACTGTCTGCTAAATCAAACTTCTTTTGTTCTTTTTTCGTGGAAGAGAAATCGGCGCATCGTTTTTCTCATTATTTTCTCATCTACACTGCCACTATCAGAAGAGCACTTGAATCGTTCATTACTTTTTCATTACCAGCAACTACATGAAATACATCGTCAAGGACTCCGGAGTAACAGATGACATATGTCGATGCCACTTGGCTCCAGAAAAAATCCAGCACATCACCGCAGGATGCAGAGTAGTCACCCAGACGCAGTACGCTCACAGACACGACCAGGTGGCCAGGATGATACATCAGAAGCTAGGGCGAAAATACCAGCTAATCAAAGAAAGTTTACCATATTACAAGTACGAGCCTCAGGCCATACTAGAGACCTCTACTCTCAGACTACTCGGACTGTGCCATAATAACGGACAAGGCGATCCTGCACATCAGACCAGGCTTAAATCTCATAGACAAGGAGGAAATGGCTACCTACCTGATTGATATAGCGGTGCCTAACATCAGCAGCCTCCAGAAGAGATCAGGAAGATCAAGAGAAAAAGATCAGGAAGTACTCAAGCCTAAGACAGGAAGTCAAAGATATGCGGCGTATGGAACAGGTAATGAACATTCCGATCACTATGTGAACCACAGGCATGGTGCCAAAGAGCCTCCATAAGGACCTAACAGCAATAGGCATCCCAGAGAACACTTATATGGAACTCCAGAAGCCGCGATCTTGAATACCTGTAAAACAGTTAAGAGTTTCTTGACCAACAGTAATAACAGTAACCGTACAGAACCACTTGCACTTGGTACCAGTACCCCGTAAAGAGGAGGGGGAAAACCATAATGGATAAAAAGATTTTAATAATAATTAAGCACGAACAACTGAACCTATTTACATCTGTAAACATTTATAATGACTAGCTTGTCGTTCCATCTGTTTTTGCCGCCAGCGGGATTTAAACTGCATGTATAAATAATGCAATTGTTTAATTATCGTAGCAGAACGAACTTGCTTTTATAACGAGTTTCCCTGGTATTGCACTATTTTCAGCAGACAGATTTAGCTGTATTACAACTTTGTGAAAACATTTATTTATTTAACCAGGTAAAGAAAAGTTACATCCACCCCTAGACAGCATCAAATGCTAGGAGGGTAAACACAACTATAAAAAATTAAAACAATATCTATATTGGGTAAAATAAAATCTACAGAGATCAAGTCAATAATTAATTACAGAAGTTACGACAGAACATGTTCAACATAATACTCTAAATACATTCAGCTTCTGTCCAAGAAGAGTGCGGGGATGTCGGCGGGATGCTGCAAGCTTAGTACCAGTACCAAGGAGCGCATATCATCGTCTAATATAGAAGCCACGTAAAGCGATGATGAATTGAAAGATCAAAAAATGCAAGATTGTGTAGGTATCAACAAAAACTTTTGATCTATAGGCTTTGTCCACGCAAATCGTCTGAGGGTTGATATTTAGGTCGTTGAGGAGTCCAATTATTCTAGTCAAACCGCGTGCCACTGCTAGACGTTGCGGGGAAGTAAATAATCCACTGCGTCCAGTCCTGAACAATCTTAGTAGCCTGCAAAGATTCTTCCCATCAAATGCAGCGAAAATATTTAACTCACTACACATAGATGCCGAAAAACTGTGTGAGGATGCAACATACCGGAAAGAGATCTTCCAGGATTCGTATAGACTTACCAAAATATGAATCGGCTGCAAAGTACCAAAGAATTTAGAGTAAAAGAGAAACTTTCTGCTTTCAGAACAATAATAATTTGTTGACTGTAAAAATATACCTTCTGTAACAGTAATGTAAATATGTAATTTATAGATGGAATTATTAGTGAATTGTAAATATATCAGTTGTATAATGTATGTACAGAATCATCAATGTGTAAATACTATATATATTAAACATAAAATGTGTATATAATATTTCGGGACGAGACTACGTGTTCAGTATATGTAACCCACTGCACGTAGTATCTCGTACCCTGATATGTACTTAGCACCCTCCTGGCACTTTGCCGTCCCAGGGTGGTTTCCTTATGGAAATAAACGGATAATAATAATAATAATAATAATTGTGTTTGCTGGGAACATATTGCTTAGCAAGCTGATTTGGTTGAAGGCAGGTCTGATCATAGATGTTTGCCGGTAGTGATTCTGCCTCATCGATGATGAGGCTATCGATGCTGGGAGCATCCAGTCCACCCGAAATGAGCTTGGAGAAGATAATTATGTTACGAGTAGTGATGATTTCCTTCCAAGTGGACATTCCATGTAGCAAATGTAGTATACCTCTAGAGTAGTAAAGGGCGTCCTGAAGTGCTATTGAAGGATCGAAGAAGCTAATACTCAATCTGCAATAACTGCTGCGGGTATATTGGAGGGGCAGAGGACCAGATTTCCGATGCGTAGAGCGCCACACAAGTTCTGGCAAGCCTAGTTATCAGCTTGCTATTGCCGTAACCCACAAGTTCCTGTCGAGCTGACCAAAGGGCTGTAAAGAATTTGTTTCTTGCTTCCTTGAAGTGCTCCAGAAAATACAGGTTTGATTCCCAGACCAAACGTAGGTCCTTGTGAGAGTTGACAAGTTTAATTTGATGTCCATTTATATAGACATGCATTGGATTTATTCTTCTCCTCTTTGTAAACGTCATCTGGACAGATTTTTCGGCATTTAACTCAAGACCAATGTATTGAAGAAAGGTACTTATCTGAGATATTTGTTTTGTTGCAGCCCTTTGAACGAGAGCGCTTGCTCCGGCTGATCCGAATGAATGAAGAGCTTCAGATCGTCGGCGTACGATATCATGTTTTGGAAATTTCCTAGCAGAGGTTCCAAAGCCACCGCAAACAGCACTGTTGACAAAGCGCCACCCTGTGGAACCCCTCTAAAGATAGTAAAGGATCGTGAGAGACTATAACGCATGGCAATTCACATCAGGCAACTGCTTTACAGCTGTTTTATTTGAGTGTTGCCACTAACCTGGATATCTGGACTTACATGGATATTTAATGAGAAACTAGTTAGCCCTGAAACAGGCCGTCATAACAGTCTTCTCTTTTAAACAATGGACGGTTAATCTTTTGGGGATCTGTTTAAAAGTAATGCAATGCCAGGGCAGCTCGTTGCATAGGTAGGTTCTTCTGTAAGAATTTAAGACCATTGCAGTTTAAATCCTGCTGGCCGCAGAAATAGATTAAATGACAAGATAATTCTGTATGCACTTGATAAAGAGAAAAAATGTCACCTCTTTTTTTCATAGGTTCCTAAAAAGGAATGCGGTCGTTGATACTAGTGCCGTATAGCTCTTTTAATATTTTCGGATTTTGGTAAATTTGCTGGTTTTTACTGAGTTTACTGTAATTACAAAAAGTTCATCGGTTATTATTCTTCGCCACAGTCTTATCTTTTAAACAAATGGCCGGTTAATCTTTTTGGGACTCTGCCTTTGTCAAAATCTGATCCTTGCAGGATAGACCACGAACAGGATCAATTCCCAACTTGCCGACCGGGCTAGCCGAGTGGGTAAAGTACCTGCCCGGCGACCCAAAGGTCGCGGGTTCGATTCCTGCCTCGGGCTTGGATCAAAGTACTGCCAAAACCTTGGGAGGTGCAATATGGCCACAGAAGCCGATGCGCTACCAAATCAAAAAAAAAAAAAAAAAAAAAAAAAAAATCCCAACTTAAGGATCTTGAATTGTACCTGGCAAACTTCAATCTAAAAATCAACCCACTGAAGTCTGTTCAGGTTATATTCTCCCTTAAATCCGTGCCAACAGTACTCAACGTGTCATCGCAGGGGTACGAATACCAAACGTACCCTCGCACACAGACCTTGGCGTTCTGTTTGACCAAAGGATGTCCTTTGTCAACCAGATCGACAAAATCAGTACCAAATTTTCTCGTCTACGGTGGATCTCAAAGCAGCAGCTACTACACATCCGACATCCTCTCACTGTTAAAAAGTTCATCACCTCCAGGATATACTCCGCCATTCTCTATGGTGCAGAAATATGGGCCTCTGCTGCACCTACATGCCTCAAGCGGGTGTACACCGCTGAATACTGGTTACTGAAATGGGCCAATAACAAGCTTCGTCTACCTCGCGCTGTCACAACCACCATGATGGCACACGCACTCGACATCCCGAGGATGGAGTTCCTGATCGTGGAAAAGAGGCTTGTCTTCACAGCCAAACTCATCACAGGCCAGATATCATCTCCAAATATTTGGAACGCTTGCTCTTGGAGGATCCCACAGCCAAGCCCAAGGTCGGTACCAGCATTTGTGGCTCACCACAACAGTCTTGTACTCACTGAGAGATTTCTTCCCAAGCAGATGCTCGCTGTCCTCAAACGTGTGGACGCCGACATCGACAGCATAATAAGTAAAAAGAAGGACAGACACAACTTTATCAAAGCCCTTGAACCCTGATATATTGCCATGATGTATTTTTTCCCTGTATTTGTGTTTAGCCCTGTATTTATGCTGTATTTGTATTTCTTTGGTATTTGTAATCTGTATTTTGTAGCCTTTTGTATGTGTTCGCTGTATTTTGTATTTGTACGCTGTACTTATTCTGTTTTTCTCAGTCTACTACATGTGAACCCCTGGCGCTCGTCGCCGTGATGGGATATTGTGCTGTAATTTTACTTCACAATAAAGATTTATTTAATTTTAATTAAATTTATTTTATTTTATTAAATTTCCATGCGCTCCCGTCAAAATGTGTGTGCTTCCGTTTGAATTGTGAGGTATCTTTGATGTATTGTCAGATATATATACAAGTACTGTATATGTTTTCCGATTTTACGTACTGGTCAGTTTAACTGCTGTTTTTTTGTAGAACAAAGAATTGGCACTTCAACCTCGCGACAGTTAAACTGACCAGTACTGGCCGCAATGTAGACGCTGGCGAACATGTTTGTCAAACCCTGCTGATAACTGCATGAAATTTCAAGAAACGCGTTGAATTCTAACTTTCGTGCGTCAGACCTATTAGTTTTATTAAACCAATTTATGGATCTCAATATCACTTGAATAGTGATAGTTGTCTGACTTCAGGGGTTTCTCCCATCTCTGCTTGAACAGTGATCTTGAACTAGAGTGGTGTACACTAGATTGGTTACATTAAGGGGAGGGGGAGGACATAATTTAGTTATATTACAAGCCGGTTTACTTATCTCAATGTTGTATTATTTGATATCCAGGAACATTTTGGATAATATATTGGTGGCGGAGGTACAGATTTCTATGCGCCCCCGTCAAAATGTGTGTGCTTCCGTTTGAATTGTGAGGTATCTTCTGATGTATTGTCAGATATATATACAAGTACTGTATATGTTTTCCGATTTTACGTACTGGTCAGTTTAACTGCTGTTTTTCGTGCTTTCATATTGTTATAACATGAGTTTTGTAACACTGCCCTCTGATGCTTGTAATTAAAACAGTGAGTCCAAGTAAAGTGTCATTAGACTCATGATGTTATTATAATGTTAAATTCTACATACAATTATGTGTTATACATGAATATTCGAGCTATGCATCGATGAAATCAGAGAGCGGTTGTGGAGTTAAGTGTGAATTAAGTATGAAATTAAGATAATATATTAAATTGTTAAGTATGTTTTCGATGTCATTACAAAAAAAGTCATTATGATAGAAACTTAAGTAATTTTTTTTAAAAAGGTAGTTCTTTCTTTCCTTCCTTAGGAAGTGAAGTGGTGCAAAGGGATAATTTTCTTATAAATTTCAGAAAAAAATATTTACCCTGTTTGGTTGCTTATTTTGTTTTTAAGATCGAACTCGCTTGACAAAGAGCCAAGTTTAACTTTTAAGCATTAATTACATTTGGAATCAGTGTATTCAAAGGAAAAGGAATTGGACCCATTGATTCCGTGAGTTAAAACTTAAAATATAAACGTCAGTAGTGTTTGAAGACTGGCCTTATTTTTGGGGAAGTGGAATAGCTAAGTGACAAAATAGTCTTTTGATTTAAAACTGCCATTTGTGGCAGTTATCGGGGATTACGGTGATACATTTATAGCTTACTCACACGATCTGAGAATAAATTGCTATCCATGTTTTCTAGTTTGGCTGTCAAATGATGTATTTTTTTTTAAAGACAAATGACAATATGGCTATTTTTTTTTTTTTTTAATGTAGAAAACTTTAAAATTTTCATTAATAGCAAGTTCAGTTTCTAATAGCATTTGCTCAAAGTTTCGAGAGTCATAAATAACAGTTTAAACTTTAATGCACTGGAAGATATTCTATTTTTGATGGGAATAAACCGTTTTCTTACTTTTTATTTTAATATGAAAGCAGGAAGTCCTGTTCGTTCGTCTCTTCTTGCCTTTTGTAGGTGGTAGATGACTTTCATCAACCGGTGAAATACCACCACTTTGCTTATTGGAGGCTTGAAGTGGTGAAACCCATGTTTAGTCTCTAGAGCAAAGTTTCCGGCATTCCCCCCCCCCATACTTCTCCTTCAACCCATGCACGGTACTAAGTACTATAGGTTTTGATACCTTTCGCGTTTGGGGTTTTTCATAAAAAAAATTCCGTACACACGCCATCATTGGTATATGACGCTACAGTACCCGATTTTGTGTGCTTCGGTTGTGAGAAACAGTCCGACTAAATATTTTAAAGTAGGTTTATAAACCTGCTTTAAAGCAGGACTAACGAGATTACAATGATAATACTGTGTAAATTCTTTGATCATTGTTGAATTACTATACTGTACACAAAATATTTTTCAGAGTACATACATTGATTATTTTTGTTTAATACAGAAATAATTATAATAAATTGTTATTTTTTGAAACTGTAACGTATATTAAGTTACTTTAAATATTAAAAATTAACAAATTACTCAGCTAATTCGTCCTTTGTACTGCCGAATTAGCAGTGTATTATACACAAGTTTAATACAGAAATAATTATAATAAAATGTTATTTCAGCATGAATTGTTGAGGAGGCTTCCATCCTGCAGTGGGTTGATAATGGCTGCACGTTTACCTTTTATACACAAGTGTATTGCATTGGATACAGTTATACATTGTGTCTTATCCAGACATCCATAAATTCATCGAGCAACCTAAGACTAAGAGAAGGTTTACAAACTAACAAAATCGCAGATACGCCCCTCCCTTGATCAGCTGGGCTGTTTGGGGGTAACATGTTCCCATCTAACACACTCAAATTTGTCAACGACATGGACATTGACCTTCGGAGGATTTGTGAAGATAGAAGTTATAGAAATATTGCTTTTGAAGAAACCTATGCCATGCTACAATTCTGAAACAACCAACGCCTAATGATCTATTACTATGATTTGTACACAGCAAAAGAACAAGCTGATAGATAACCAATTATTAAGTGTTGCATGGAAACCCCTACTACAAAGTACTGTATTAAGTTTAACAATGCAAAGTGTATACTTCAGTGCATGTATGCTGTTGTATAACCTTTATTGCCTTCAAAATAAATAAAATAAAATGAATGCTGTGTCGGGAACAATGTAATTTATTTATTTATTGAATAATAATAGTCTTATAATTTTAAAATGGCCCTGCCGGAACATTAATAGCAATTACTTATTTATTTAGGCAGCTTCCTTTGGCAAGAGCAGTAGTGTTTTAAAGAATTTATCATTCTGAAGATTATAGTCATAAGAATTTGCCTTTACCATTTAATGTTTCTGTTTTCCAAATTCATATTTGTCATGGTATGAATTTTAATTGTCGACTTTTTTACAAATGAAATCCTGTAATAACACTTTTTCTAAGTTCCAAGATATATTCGTTTTTAAATGGCAAAATTAGATTAGTCGTTACTGAAGGACTGCTCGATTGGTGACTAATCTATATAGAGAGTAAATGGGGCCCAACAACACCACTACTTTCGTTTAAGTTATTTTCAAGTATACAGGACACATTTTCAAAAATTCTTAGGCTTTGTAATTTAATTTCTTAGACTTTGTAAGTTCTGTTTACGTATTAAAAACACTTCTCTTTTTTTTTTCCCTGTTGATTTTCAAAATAAAAAAAAATAAAATACTGTATAAGTACTTATCAAATAGCATTACAGTATGCGTATGACACAATAACTCCATTTATTTAGAAAGTATGCCGGTATGAGAAAAACGAATATTGGTAAATAAGCTCTTACGGGCCCCCTTTAGAGATACCAGAGGTCCAGAGTCCAAAAAGAAAAAAACTTGCATATATAAATATAATCAGAAAAAAACCCAATTATTTTTACCTATCTGTTTAAACACAAACGTTGCAATACAAAGATCGCTTTAAAAATTTGAGACTACCAAAGAGGCCATGCGGGGTCCCCCCCTCTATGGTGAGGCCAGCGCCTTATGCGCCTGTTTATAATAACGGCCCTGTAAAGAATATAAATAGAGACCTTTTTCATATCGTAATCAGTGCAAATGGCACATATTGTACACGAGCTGTACAAGAAAATTAATGAATTTTCTTGTACAGCTCGTAATTCAGCGAGAATTTATTGAAAAGTTAAAGAAAATTTATGCCATATTACTTTTCACTTACAATACAAGTAGATGAATAGCAACTTACTTTCAATGAAGCAGTACCAGAAATAACCGTTTCGCAATTTTTAAGACTATGAAGAATCCGGTGTTCTTTTGCGTAATATTCTTTCTGTAGATATTGTGTAAACATTAAGCTGTTACCCGTTTTATTTATGTGGATAATAAGCGTCATTAATTAAACTACCGAAAGCTTAGTTTTTGGGTGTTCCTGTGAATTCTTTCTGTCATGAGTTAGTTGGAATGCATTCCTTCTTGAAGAATTCAGAAAAATATTCAGTGGAGTTTCTTTTCGAAAGATATATAGCAAGCAACAGAAAAATAAATAAATAAATAAATATATATATATATATATATATATATATATTTTTTTTTTTTTTTTTTGATCTTATGAAGAGCATAATATTCACTTCATGATTCCAGAATCTGTTCTCAACTAGGAAATTTAAGGAATTTTAAGGAACAAATAAAAGCAGCCCTTTATAATTTATCCTATTTTAATTTTGCCTTTAAATAATGATACCCGTGATCCATGTACTTCGACACAGCTGTGTTACCTTACTAATTTGCATATATAGGAAGTCCGCTTTATTCGTCGTAGTTACGTTCCTAGATCCGCGACGAACAATAGAGCCAATCAAGAACACAACAAAAAATTTATGTTGTTTAAGATTGCATTTTTCACTTTTATTAAATTATACAAATATTGGAAAACAGGCCTTGTGCTTCGGGTTGCATATCATACAAGTTTCTAGCGACGACCGACTAACTGGTTAAAATAAATAAATAAATGATATGCATAAATTAAAACAGAGATAAAATATGGTAAAAGCGTTAAAATACACAGCAGCTTTCGAGACGAAGTTCTTCATCAGGCGCCTCCGTAGCCAGGTGGGCAGGAGCAGCAGTGCGTAGCACACGCTTCTTGTGACCGGGGTTCGAGCCCTTGATCACCAAATACGGAGGATGCGGAAAGGTCAGGGAATGACCACCGCATATCCCCGGGGCAATATGGCCTTAGTTGCTAATGCTCCTAAAAACCAAATAACAAAACAAACAAACAAAAACTCTTCATCAGCTAGTCGGTGAATGGTGCACTCCAGTATATATTGTTGGTTACAACAGCAAAAGTCAGCTGAGCATGATCATGTATCACGAGTCTGGTGTCGGTAGAACAGAATTACGTACACGTGATTACCGCCAGCGCTCATGGCACTGCAATACAGTACGTTCCATAACAGGGTGCAAGTGCCCTTCATGCAATTCATAGTACTATTATTGGTAGCTATGTTCAGTGCTTCAAGCCATGAGCGCTGGCGGTAATCACGTGAATAGTCAACGATTTCACGTGATTACCGCCAGGGGATCAAGCTGCTCAACACAATAATGCTCGGCGACTGCGGAACGTTCAAAATTGGCCGTTCGCAGAGCCACCTCATGTTCAGAAACCCGGTCTTTCAATCTTCTTCCAGACTCACCTACATAACACCCCTTTGCTACTGTACGTGTGTTGAAACCTGGGATCTGTATGATTGCATTATTTATGAGCAGTACGGACAAAATTTAAGAAATACTATTGTCGAGTTAAGTCCTGGAAATGAAAAATTATACCTTGAAAATAGAATGTATTTTAATGCCTTGCAAGATTTTGCAAGATTGGTCTTTAATAAACGGAGACAGATGTCTTTCTTTGTAATGTCAACTTCTGGTCTTGTTGAGCAGTAAAAAAGAAAAAAATATATATTTTTTATTTTTTTTCCTGGCCTATAGTTTCAGGGTAACTGTAGGTGGGATATTATGTATCTCCAGTTTGGGTTTATATTCCAGGGATGTGACTTTTTTATTTTTTTTATATATATATATTTTTATTTATTATTTATTTTATTTTTTATTATTTTTATTTATTTATTTTTTCTTTTGCTGGCTCTCAATTGCAATCTGCATGCTGGCTAATATCTGCACATTGCAATTGATGAGCGGAATTGCTGGCATCTAAACCCCCCCCCTCCCACTCAGAGGCAGGATTTTTTTTTTTGCTGGATATCTGGTGTAGGCGACCTGGGAGCAGGATTTTGTGGTGCTATGTTATCACTGACATAGGAGTAGACTCAGGTTCGGCTCCTTGTGCTAGGCAAGCATTGAGTGGTATTTGCTCACGTTGGTGGCTGCCACCTGATGGCAGAGAGGCCTGATAAATACACATTTACACTTCAGGACGATGTGATTAAGGGGATTTTTTTCCCCTACATGACAATTGGTGGAGATGGACGAATAGTCCTGGTGCCACTGTAAGACAGGTATACATATACATAACACCCCCCTCCACGATCCGGACAAGTAGTGCTGTATACGGAACCACTCCGTAGGAAAGGAGGAACAGGTGTTTTCACCTTAGAAATAATAGACTGTCATTTCCTCCCCGGAAGTTTCACACATCGTATATGATGGAGACGCAAAATCCTAACAAGATGTTCTGATACTCCCGGATAATAGGGGATAGGGCATTAGAGATGAAATCATTGACGCGAGGAGGGTTAGATTGCGTAACAAATTCGTGAGCCAGGAGCTCACATCTTTCTAGAACATGTGGATAACTGCAATTTGAAAGCTCCGCCCTAATTTTGGAAATCTCCAATTGCCTGTCACCAGTCAAACTACAGTGCGTCCAAGCGCAGGAAAATAAACTGCGAGCAGTGCCACGCAAATAACCAGGGGCATGCGCAGACCCATAATTGGTAGATTGGCCTGTGCACATTGGCTTCCTAAAAATGGAAGTTACTAAACGCGTTGGACTAACACATCTAAAAAAGGAAGAGTATTATCAACCTCTAGGTCAATTGTAAACTGAATGATGGGCGACAGGGAATCGAGATATTGCAACAGTCGAAATTCCGATCCCCAAGGGACAATGGCAAAGATATCGTCAACATAATGACACCATAGAGTGATAGGAACAGGTAAGTTCAAGAAAATCTGACTCTCAAGTTCCTCCATGGCGATATTGGCCACGATAGGAATAACAGAGGCACCCATAGCTGTGCCCTGTATTTGGCGAAACAGAGAGTAATTGAATATGAAGCCCCACCCCCGTTAAACACAGATTGAGAGCGGTACAGATATCATCTGCAGAGAGCGAGGCTCTATCTCCCAATGTGTATCCCTGTTCAAAAGGCATCTCGCACAGGCAATAGCCTGTTGTACAGGAACAGAAGTGAACAGAGAAACCACATCAAAGGAGACCATAACCTCGCTCTCAGAAATAGTAAAATCTTTAATAATACGCAGAAAATGCGTACTACTGGATACAGTGTAAACAGTTTTCCCAACAAGGGGTGCTATTAACTTGGCAATATATTTAGAAAGTTCATACGTAGGTGTAAAAGTAAAGTGCAGCCATTATCAACCCACTGCAGGATGGAAGCCTCCTCAACAATTCATGCTGAGGGAAATGGACCATAATCTGCCACGCTGGTCCAGTGCGGGTTGGCAGATCGACCGTATTCAGCAGTCAGGGGCTTGAACCCCGGTCTACTCAGAGAGCGTGTGCTACTGCACTCCCGCTCCTGCCCACTCGGCTACGTAGGTGTATGGCGACAGAAATAATGGGCCGTAAAGGTATATCAGGTTTATGGATCTTTGGTAGTCCATAAAACTGCGGGAGTCGACAACCTATCGCATGAAGCTTCCAGCGGACGTTCTTGGTAATCTTATTAGCTAAAAACCAAGAATGCACACGTTTATTAACTTTAGATTCCAACACTTTCACAGGGGAGTCTCCAACACATAAACCTCCAGATCCTGTAATAGAGCGAGGGCTTTACGAATATACTCCGACTTGTCCAGGACAAGAGTGCTCCACCTCCTATCTGCAGGCAAGATTACAATAGTGTCGTCTTTGTACAAAGAAGAAAGAGCTTCCCGTTGACATCGTCTGATGTTGTTAGTGACAGGCCGGATGTGTTGCAAATTAGAAGCTGTTTTAAATCGAATTAAGTATCAGTCTCTTCTGTGCAACTTCCTGGGTGGAAATTACAGTCTATTATTTCTAAGGTGAAAACAACTGTTCCTCCTTTCCTACGGAGTGGCTCCATATACCGCATTGCGTGTCCGGATTGTGGGGGGTGTTATATAGGTGAATCTGGCAGAAGATTGAAAGGTCGGGTTTCTGACAATGAAGTGGCTCTGCGAACCGCCAATTTTGAACGCTCCGCAGTCGCGAGCTTTATTGGGTTGAGCAACACAATCTTGATCCCCGACGAGATATTGAAATCATCGAATATTCACGTGATTATCGCCAGCGCTCATTTCTTGAAGCACTGAACATAGCTACCAATAATAGTACTATGAATTGCATGAGTGAAGTGCACTTGCACCCTATTATGGAATGTACTGTATTGCAGTACATTCCATAATAGGGTGCGTGTACGTAGTTCTGTTCTGCCGACACCGGACTCGTGATACATGATCATGCTCAGCTGACTTTTGCTGTTGTAACCAACAATATATATTGGAGTACACAATTCACCGACTAGTTGATGAAGAGGCACTTCGTCTCGAAAGCTTCTGTGTATTTTAACGCTTTTATCTTATGTATATATGATTTATTTATTTTAACCAGTTAGTCGGTATTCGCTAAAAATTTGTATGATATACAAATATTACTAAATAGAAAAATAATTGGTGGCTCAACCCCTCACACTCTCTACATCCTTTCCCCCAAAAAATTCATGTTCTCGAGTCGCCAACTGTTTTTCTCTTCAGTATAAACTTCATGCAATGTAAGCTTGTAAATAAAGAAAAAAATTCATTAGTTAATTTCTGCAAGTATTCAGATACTGCGCTCTCCTTTTTCTTAAAGAAAGGACTGAATTTTCGGTTGTTTTTTCTTTCTCCCTGTAACAGGAGACTTTAAATGAACTAGCATTAAAAGAATTTTCATGTGCTCTTTCGCCAATTTCGCTTTGTTTACAGATGGAAGTTTCATTAGAAAATTTATATTATAATTTAATTAATAATAGAAGTTTACTAAAACATTGGAAAATATTGTTATTATTTCTTAAAATTATTCTTGAAAATATTAAATAATTGAAAGTAACATTAAGGTTTCAATAAAGTGTATAATAAATTTTGAGAAATATTCAGTAAATACACAAAGCAATCTGATTTACCAACAGTATGACCCAATGTGAGGTATCAGTGACCGTTTTGCGCATGTGATAAAGTGGGCAGCGGAATTGATGAAACGTTGAACAACGAGGACTTCCTATACTAACTTTCTGTGGCTTTCGTGTAAAACGCAACTTCATGGATGTTACAAATTTTTTTTGTTTTTTTACACAAAATCTACACATTAACTTAATGATTTCATCATAACAATCAGGCAAAGTTCGCTGTTGTGTTCTCTATGGAAATACCAAACTTTCACATTTATATTTGCATTGCTTATTCTTTTCTTAAGCCAAACGTGAAGTAAAATCTGGTTTCAGCTAGCTATAACTTATATCTGGCAGTATGATGAATTACGAGAGTCATCTATGAAGTTTCACATGAACGACTTTAAATTAATACGGCTCATTGCAGAAACATTTCCGAACGCTGTTAGATTAAAGATCTTATATCATCTTGTACTGTGCAGTACTGATCGCGAATTTGTCGTAGCATTACTTCCCCCCCATTCCCCCCCCCCTTTTTTTTTTTTTCTGTGAGTGGGCCGCTGTGTTTTTTTTTCCCCAGAAAGCGTTACAGATAAAAGGCCAACGTCATTAAAGATCAGTGGGCCATACTGAACACTGTTTTTGACAAACTTAGTTTTTAGCAAACTTTTCTAAACAAGAACTTAAAGAAACTTATTTATTTTATTCTTTTTTTTTAAATTTTCTTCATGGCGTTTGATTTGTAATACAGCAGGAAAGAAAATCAATTTGATTTTAACCCCGGTGTCTGTAGATCGAACGAAAAGTCTGCTCAGTAGAGAAGGAAAGAAGTAAAAAAATCCCCTAAATTAGAGTTCTAGTCTCCGAATAGTGTAATTCTGCAGTTATCATTGAGTATGGCTCCCGTCGTATCGATGGAAGTAGCAACTCAGTAAGGTAAATATTAGCGAATTCGATAACTTTCCGTTTGTGCGGCACGCATTTCATGTGGCGTGCACCAACCTGCTATTTTTTACCCCTCGCTTTTTGTAATGATTTTTCTACACTACACTGGTAAAAATAAACGATCGATCCTGAAAATTAACGCAGGAGAACAAGTATAACCAATATCCAGGTTTTTTTTTTTTTGTTCCCCTAAGCAATGTGTATTTACATATTTTGAATATTTTACTCAACACGAAATTACTGTATATTCTAAGTCGACTCGGTGTATAAGTGTGTTATATTTTTTTAACTTGAAAATTCGTGTTTAATCATATATTTGCCATATAAGTGATCCTTTTTCCAGTAATCTTTCGCATCGTGCGTAGTGTGTGCGTTACAGTAAAATCTGAATTAAGAACTACTGTATACTTTTTAATTCAATTATTTTTGTTCTTTCTTTTAAAACGTTATACTGTGGTTTATTAAACTGCTCATCAAACTGTAAAGAAAGCGGTTAGCTTATATAGTACTCCCCTTATACAGAAGATCACGAAACGAAAACCTGAGGAAAGATGATTACGTGGCATCACTCTTATTGATGCTATTTGTGTACCTAGGAGGCTCTGATTATGGAACCGAGCGATTCCTTGTGTCTGTTTGCTCTCGTGTTGAAAACTGGTTTTTCTATAAATAATGTCTCAGTATGGAAGCGCGTTTGCTGTAAGAAATTGACAGTCTCAAAAATTTACTTTTCGAAACTCGAAAAGTAAATCGAAAACTTAAGTCCCAATGGATTCCGTGAATTAATTTCGCCTGAATAAATTCTTTGGTTTTGAAAGGTGAGAAACGTATATTTTTCTCACCTTTCATTGTGAGAAAATGTGCTTAGAAAGATTTGTATATATGTAATAAATTGTGAATATATTGGTATTAATTCCTGTCTTTCTAAGCACGTGCTCTTCATTCAAGTTTAGGATTTTATACCCAGTGTATAAATTTATCTTAAAATTTTAGACGCTTTTTTAATACTTCAAAGGTCGACTTGTACGCCAGAATATGCGGTAATTTTATTATAACTGATAGCAATTAAATTTTGATTATTTTGGTCTTTTACCGTTGAATCTAACACCATCACTCATTAACTGATGGAGGTCAGCCAACACTCGTTTTGTATTCTGCTCTTCCCTCGGTGAGGGTTGTTTTCCACATCTCTGTGTTCTATGTTTGTAAATGGCGTTTGTATTAACGTGGAATTCTGGAAGAACCGCATCCAGGCGTCAGCTTTCAGGGGCGGAACAGTTTATTTATTTTATGCCCTCAGGTTAATCGCCAAGATATATCGCCATCTGCCACTCGTTTAGAGAGGTTTGTGTTTGATTTCTATGGGAGACTGGCGTAATTTTTAGTCATCTTAAATCGAGAATGTAGTTAGCCGATTTCTGGCGGAGGGGGTAGGGTTTTCTTGCTTGAGTTATTCTGTGTTTTTAAGCCATAATGTGCATATTTGTTCGTCAAAAAAGAGAGGCGGTAAATTTCTGTGTCATGTTAAATCTCTTTCTCTTTTGCCGTAATCTACATGAGTTCTGTTTTAATGGATTTTTGCTATTTCACAATAAAGATATTATTTACTCACTCCTGTTTTAAAAAGTTGCAGTAATTTTCGTGTGATCCAGCGGGAACCTTTCCAGACTGGTGAATAGTGAAAAAAAATTCATTCATCCACGAATTCCTGCCCTTTTATAACTACAGGAACCCTGCCAAGATAACAGAAGATAATAGAACATTCATTTAATAGGATATACTTCTCCTTTAGTGACGATGACGGCAGCAGTCATAGTTAGTATTGATCTTACAAGGTACGCACAGGCAGTGCTGTAGTCGTAATATTAGCAGAAGGTATACTCTATGAATGTCACAAAAAAGCAGAGAGTATACCGTACATATTAATCGAATTCCAGAGGATATACGGCGTATACCCGTGTTTCAGTCTTTCAAAAACCAGAAGGTATACGCTATTCACCTTAAAAAATCCAGAGGGTATACGGCCTATACCCTCCACTACAGCCCTGCGCACAGGTATCATTGGCATTGTTAGCCGATTCCAGTAATTCCCTTCAGGTTTCTCATATATATTGGCTACTGTTCTCATTCTCTGATGTGTCTTTCCCTATGATCCCATAGGTTCTTGATTGCATTCACATCCGGGTGGTGTGGGTGATAAAAACATGCCGTATACAGCATATTCAAGAGTGTTTTTTAAAACATCTTTGCACAATCCTGAAACGTTCTGTTATCTTCTGTGTGCAATATCAACAATTCTTTGTTAATTTTTCTTGTGATATTTTCTTTATTAACAAAAACAACAAGCGGCCCCTAGCCAGAAACTGGCAAATCCGCTATGTACATGCATAGATGTATATACAATGATATATATATATAATGATACATATAATGATATATATAATGATACATATAATGATATATACAGGGTGTTTCAGTTAAACGTTTCAGAACTTCTAATAGGGGTAGGGTACATCCTGACAACTCGAAATCATATAGCAATGTGGGGTCGGAAATGCTTTCCTGAAGCGGTGTTGTACACAGAAGCACCATAAAGAAAAGAGACCGTAAGTGAGAAATCGTTTTAATAATACATGGATTAAAGTAAGTGTTCGAAGTTTCTTCAACGGGCTACAATGCACGCCTCACATCTCCGACGCATGGACATCCGAACATTCTGGAATACTCCAGGCGCGAATTTCGAATTTCTTCGGCAGCTACTGCGATTCTTGCAACCAGCTCCTCAGCATTGTCAACAGGGGTGTCATAAACTAGCGATTTCATATGACCCCAGAAATAAAAATCAAGACATGATAGGTCGGGTGACCGAGCAGGCCAACGCACGGGACCACCACGTCCGATCCACTGTTGACCAAATGTGACATCCAGGTAGTTACGAACATCTCCGCTATAATGGGCAGGGGCTCCATCGTGTTGGAACCACATTGTCTGTTGCGTCGATGCAGAAATCTGTTCATCTCTCAAAAGTTGTGGCAATACTTGCTGCAGAAAGATCAAGTAGATAGGTCCGGTTAGACGACACGGTAACAGGTAAGGTCCGATGAGGTGATCTCCCATAATACCGGCCCATTCATTGACCGAAAATCGAATCTGTGCTGCACGACGTCGCACGACGACTTCTGTGTACAATACCGCTTCAGGAAAGCATTTCCGACCCCACATTGCTATATGATTTCGAGTTGTCAGGATGTACCCTACCCCTCTTAGAAGTTCTGAAACGTTTAACTGAAACACCCTGTATAATGATACATATAATCGTGTTAATTACAATGTTTTAAGTGTAATGAACGTGTAACATGTTCACATAGCAAATCGCATCACGCAACTGATCAGAAGTATAAATTGTGGCACAGGAACCACAAGACAGCAGTCTTTTTCTGTCCTAGCAATATCAACAATGAAAGAAGCAGCACTGTTAGGCACACCAAAGAGCTTATGAGTTTAGGAAGCCCTACGTATTGCGTAGGGTCAGTATGACATTACCGCCACCAGATACCTTGGGCAGAGTACATACAGTACCGAGTACTCTGTGGCTTCCTCCACTCTCATTGGTGGTAAAAAGTGGGAAACAGGATTTGTCGGACCACATTGCTATTTCTCTTTCTCCGACGATCATTGTCACCATTCACTACTCCACTTAAAAAGGTTATATCTGTTTCGGCCAGATACAAGATGCTTACGAAGTGCAGTTAATATTGACTCCTGGCATGCGGTGTTGGTTGATACAGTATTCTCTATTGCAAAGAGGGCCTTGATTTTACTATGTTTTCTTTCGATATTTACTTATATCAAAGGAAGGAAGTTGCTTGTTCCAAGAATATCATCATTCAGCCTGCCTTGTGGCTGAATCATGGTACTCCTTCCTTTGATGTTAATAAATATCGAAAGGCAACATCGTAAAATCAAGGACATCTTCTGCACAATATGGAAGATAACTATATCAACGAATGCTGCATGCCTGGAGCCAATGGCCATTGAGCTTTCCAATAGATAGCCACAGATTATAGATCTTTTACACAGTGTGAATCAATAGATAGGCTCATTTCTATACATTAATAAGTGATTATTAATGTATCGAAATGAGATTCAACAGAAAGTGCTCTCATATTTATTATTTTGATAGGGCAGTATACAGTACACTTAAATGTAATAATTGCGAAATATCGAATTTCATTGAAAACTGCCCAAGGTTAAAACTGATTCACGCAACATATAACTATTAGGTTGTGTCTGTTTTTTTACTGCAGTTATCGTTTATTGTCCAATGTGTCATGCAGTATTTTTTCCAAGAACAGGATATTGTTGCTTTGGGTGCTTTAATTTTTAAAATGAATCACCAACACGAGTACTCTGTTTCTTTCATGCTAAACTAGTTTCACAAACATTTTGAATAAAACATACCAAGTAAAACTTGCAGCTTTGTTATATTTAAAAAGAATAATAAAACACACAGGGCACTTGCTTGACTGTCCTGATGGTGATTCATTCCATGTTATTCAGAATGGCCGTTTTTATGTTTACTGAAAATTTAAAACACATTTGATTCTGGTAGGTGTGGAGTCGAAATTCTCAATTTTTGCCTATATGAAAGCCACTTGTTTCCGTAGTGTTTAGAACGTCCTTGTTATGAGTGACAATAAAGAAATGCTGTAATAAATCTTACATATATAAATGAAATAAAAACATGTTTCTGTAATGAAATAGTTGCAATAAGTCGCTTGAAAGTTTTATTTATACATCGATTTAAGCCTGTTTTTGTTGATGAGGCTCTGCCAAAAAAGTAAATAAAAATAACACGCTAATTTCATATTGTATTATGTATTTATTTAAACCTTACCACCAAGTATATTAATATGTGCACGTATGCGCCGTAACTCGTCTCATTTAAGCCCTTGGTGTACATCTTATAAATATGATAACTAGCGGAGTATTTTTATTTACACTTAATTTAGATGTACTGCTTAATTTACATGTACTTTTTTGATAAAAAAGCTAACTTCACCCCCCCCCCCAAATATTTTGAACTTCAAAAGTTGAAAGTGCAATTTGACATATTGTAGTAGAACTTGGACAGTGCCCCTTTATAGACGATAATCGTAATTTAATTTCACGCACCCCTATGCATTTGCAGAGAAAATTAATTGACAGAAAAAAATCATTTGTGCTTGGAGGGCAGACCATAATTATACAAAAAAAAAAAGTTCCAAAAGCACCACCAGAAACTCCACCAACAACTCCATTAAGAGAATGGCTGACACCGTTTGTGAAAAATTATACCTAACTCTGAAGAAACAGGTTCGCTATACATACACTGTGTACGCTAATGAAAAATCTATCCCGGAACTTGAGCTATTATTCCTATCAGGATTAACTAAGCTCAACAACTCCTTTGTACTTTCACGAATCTTGCTATGGAATCTTTTATGAATAGGTGAAGTTTAATTATATTATTAATAATAATAATCCTTATTCATCTAATAAATAAAGAATAAAGACGTGTAAAACATATCTGGAGGCTTAATACTCCCTTTTAACTAATAAAGTTGAAAAGTTTTACATGTTTTTGATTTTATCAGTCAAGACTTACCGATAATACTTTTATTTGTGGAAAAGCAGTCCAGTTTGTGATTTATTCTTTATTAAGCAACCAATATACAGTCCTAGCTATTAATGGGAAAAAACGAAAAAATAAAGTGATATAATGATAATCACTCCCGTGTTTATTTTTTCAGCTAAACTGAGTGTCTTAACTAAATCCACTAAGTTACAACATTCTTTTTGGTATCTTTTAAGTTATAGTAGATAAAATTTTGTAATTGCATAATTACCGTAACGTTTTGTCGATTTAAATTCTACAATAGTTGGCTAGTTAGTTCTTCCCTTATTGATGGATGTTAAAGATCTGATTGAATACTTCGTCCGAAGCTGTCGTGATTGAGACGGAATGGCTTTAGGCGATTCCCGTATGAGTCATTCCTCACATAGTCAGTGCCATGTACTTGATGTAACCATGGCTCAGCTGACGATCCTTTTCTTTGTTCCCGATGGAGGGAGTGTAGCGCTCTCAAATTAAAACGTGTTGCAATTCTAGAAGATTTTGAGTCACTCAAGAAACAGGTGGTAGAGCTAGAGACTGACTTGGAACTCGTAGGGACTCAAGTATCTAGTGACCTGCCAGGTGATGAACTTTCGATTCGGAATTCAGAACAGAATAATCAAGAGCGTGCTGCTCTGGTTCATCATGATTTAGTTTTATTGGGAGACTCCATTATCGGGGAAACTGGTACTGTTTTGACGTTAAAAACGTTTTTACTGGCGTTATTCCAAAAATTTTGTAACGAAAAACCGTCATGCAAAAAGCGTTACGGAAGTGACGTCAGCTTCCGCGCCAGAAGCGCATTATTGTAACTTGTATTATTGCAATCATGCTTGTGTGATGGCAACAATAATTTATCTTCTACTATAATGAAAATTTGCACGGACTTTCGTCTTAGCTCTACACTAGAGTAAAAACTTTCAAACCTCAGAAAATTGCAGTAGTTTTTCTAGAATAGTGGAAAATATGAACATGTGATCAAGGAAAATTTCTCATGTAATAAACGGGATAATGTGGATGTATAGCATATCGTTGGAAAGCTAAGGAATTTAGAAACAGAAATATTAAGGTTTTGAGATATAAAAAAAAAAAAAAAACGTTCGGAAACTGGGAAATGCGTTAATTCGAAAACGAATCTGGTTGAAACCAGATGTTTTCAACTGAAAACACCAGTCACCTGGTGTTTTCAGTTTCAGTGTAATTTTTTTCTTTACAATTAAACTCTGAGGCTGGAAAACGTTCTGCACATTTATGAAAACATTCTTCAACTTGGACATGTCATCAGATCTTTCGATAAATACTACACGTAATGGAATAACTATAGATGGTGTATTTAGTCGTGAACTAAAATCTCTTCAATGTAAAAATTGTATATCCTACTTTAGTCATCACAGACCAATACTTTCAGTAACCGATATGTAATTATTATTAATAAAATAAAAACATTGTTATATTATTATCCATGAATTTTATTAATATTTGAAAATTAAAACGTTTTTAACTCCTGCCGATGACTCTTAAATGTAAAACACGTTAAGTATGCTAGCGGCGGGGCACATTATGTACCTGGTACAATTTTTTTTTTTTTTTTTTTTTTTTTGTAATAAGGATAGGTGGACTATAACCAGGGTGTGTATGCTGAGAGTAGCAATTGATGACATCTCCATGATATTGTCAGATGTTAAGAGGGGATAAAAAGAGCATTATCATTTATGTGGGGACTAATGATATTAAACACAGATGAACTGATGATTTGTTGGATAAATATAGGACCATGCTGAAAAAATGCCGCATGTTAGGTCCAGAATGTATATGGGCTCTGCAATTTTGCCCAGGCACGATAGTAGAGACTGTACGCCGAAAGCTTTATGAATTAATTCAAGACTTGGGCCCTCTGAAAGGCTTTGGGGAAATTTTTATCGGCGTCTCCCGGACTTGTAGGTAGAATGAGCATATTTTATAGAGACAGAATACATTTAAAAAAAGTTGGTGCAAGGGTTTCTGCCAGTATCATTGAGGATACCATAAGGCTTCAGGGAAACTGCTATTTAGGGGATTCATTTCCCCTCCATTCAAATGAGCTGGTATCTAGATGCTCCCCAGGCTCTCGGCAATAAGCATTTATTTCTCATCTGTATAATGGCAACATAACCCATTAGTTGGTTTAATTACACATTAACAGAGACCCCACTTTGGTCAGGTCAAGTGAAAACGATTAAATTAACAAGCATTACAGAGTTAGACTCGCGGTAGAACGAGCACCCACATCCTCACTACGAGTTACCGTTCCTACCACAAGGAGATAGGTCTCTACTATCATTTTCTCTAACTGTCATAATCAGGATCGGCTCGAACGACTCATTTAGATTCGCAAACAATAAAAAATAGAATTGTCGGATGCATCGCAGAAACAAGTCGTTGTAACTGTGAAGTCTTTCATCACACCAGACAATCTTGCATCCTCTACACTTCTTTTAGTTGTCGACCAGTCCATCATGGTCCTCACAGAGGGGGAACCCCAACATGGAGATATTATAAATCTGTTCTACAGGAGCAACCGTCCCGCACCCACCAACAGGGAATATCAGTGCGCTGTACCCTAATTCCATCACACCCAAAGGAACTGCGGACGACCCTCACCCCCAGATCTCAACAGCCGCACTACTTATGCATAGTCTGTCCGACGCTTTATGATTTCTAGCGCCCTTTTAAACTCTTGACAGATCTTAATCACAGCTGCGTGGTTCGAGGGTAGCTTACTCCTACAGCAGTTTACTCATATGGGGACTTGTTCTTTATTTGTACGCTATCGGCATGAATGGTCTCTAGGGGAGTTATGATACGATCGGATGTGAAGATCTTTGAGCAATGTATACAGGCGGCGTGGAAGCTCCATGGAGTCCTATCGATGATTTATCGAACATTTACTTGTAGAGAGGAAGGTCATAATCCCACGGTATAAGGTTATTTTAACACCAAAGTTGAAATGTTCTGCTCGAGTATGGAGATCGCACCTAAAAAAGACATCGAGCTTCTTGAACGCGCTCGAAGGTAGGGAACAAGCTTGGGGTGATCTTCACTTCGAATATGTGAGTTACAGAGCCTAGCAACTAGGCATCAGGGAACCTGATTGGGATGTATGTCTCTGAGGGGAAGGGGGTGGTAATTTGAATGAAGCCGAAATTTTCAGTTATAAATGTTACAGAACTAGAAGCCATAATTTGGAAACTACAAGGAAAGCGATTTATGTTGAATTGTAAGAAGTTTCCTTTTATCGTGCCTGTTGTTAATTACTGGAAAAAGTTACCTCTGGGAGCATTGGGCTGACAGCTTGGGGAAGGTCAAAGGTCAGCTGGACAGTAGTTACCTACGCGAGAAGGGGAAACATATAAGTTATTTATTTTATTTTTAATGTTTATATATTTGTTTATTTTTTATTATTTATTTTAAATATTTTTATTTTAATTAATTATTTATTTTATTATTTTTTTATTTTACTTTGTTATGTACTGTATATATTTTTTCCCTTTTTTGTTCAGTGCAGCAAAAGCCGATGGATTCCTTGCGCTGTGTGGCTAATATTAAATAATCTTTATGTAATCAATTACATTCTTGTAATAGGCTTTGAGCAATACTGTACTGAAATTACACTTAGTGAACTATTTTCACTTAGTGAGAATTGTTAACATTGTACTGCAGAAATCCTGCATAATTCAGAAAGTTCTGTTGCATTCACCTAAAGTCTTTGTGTGGTGTAGTTTAACGAAAAATTCATCACGGTTCATTAAATACAGGAGGCGAATTGGTCTGTTTACTTTGTACGAAAAATAATGGAAAACAATATTCAGTTTAAAAGTAATTCCATGTTAGAAGCTCAATTTCAGTATTGGGTATCTGTTTTAGTAATCATAAAAAGTAGTTGCCAAATTCAATAGCATAAAACTTAGTTAAAAGTAAAAGAAATATAGGTGGTCCCCGACCAATACGAGTTCCACCAAACCTAATTCGGTTTAACACGGTTTTTAAAGTAAGGCTACTTTTCGACTAGCTCGGTTCTCCTTCGGATTAACACAGTTTCTCCACAACTTTCCCATGATCGTAAAACGTGGAAGAATCTTTGTGCTTCTTCTACTGTGCAGCTATTCTCTCATCCCTCAAATCAGTACGCTTCTTGGTCTCGGTCGGTCTTTGTCCGCTGTCGTGCTGCTGACAGGGTCATTTGAACCCCATTGTTTTCATGACTTAACTTAATGTGCATAACTTTACAGTAATGTATATTCACGCTCAGCCAGCATTGCTAACCGTTCTCGCTAACGCCAAGAAGATGGAAGAAAGAAGTTGCAAGGGGAAAGAGAGAAATTGCAAGTGCAATTTCTCTCTAGGTGCAACCCAGTCAGCCTACTTAAGACCCATGATCATGGAAAAAATGGTTGTGATCTGGATTGGAAAACATGCTGAGAGAAATTCATTAGCTAGCCTCCTGGCTATAAAAATTGATTGCCATGTTAGGTTTACCCGAGAACAACCTCATCCACCCATGTAAAGTAAACCCTCGCTAATACGGTTACAGTTAATCCGGATCGAAGTGTGAAAAATTTCTGTTCACAGTTGAGTACTTTGAAAAACGCACGGGATTTAGGAAGGCAGATGAGTAACTCTCACTGCGTGCTGATTGACTGCGCAGAGAGAGACGGAACATACATTACATTGTCTTCGTGTTATTCAGAATCGTTGTTGACTGAGTCGGACGGATGTTATTGCTTATATCGTTTCATTTGCGTACTTCTTTATATGTATCTACATAAGTTAACATATTTTATATAATTATGGGTTTTAAAGAATTAAATACATACGTACATAAGTTAACATATTTTATATAATTATGGGTTTTAAAGAATTAAATACATACGTACATAAGTTAACATATTTTATATAATTATGGGTTTTAAAGAATTAAAAAGTGAGATAAAAAAACCATAATACGTTAATTATCATTAACGAGCTCAAAGTGATAAAACAACTTGAAAATGGTGTTCCTGGAAATAAAAAAAATTGCAGAAGAATTTGATTTTGGCCAACAGGCTGTGTCAAATATTAAAAAAAACAGAGTGAATCTATAAAGACATTTCCTTTAAAATTCGATGTGGGGAGTGATAAAAGCAGTCCATCAAATGGACTGACATTTAAAAAGCAAAAACGAAATGTTGCTGGAAGAAGCTGTATTTAAGTGGTATTCACAGCAACGATCAAATGGCGTTGGCGTGCGACGCCAGCGCAACATGATGAATGTATAAAAAGACAATACATTTATCCATCTATCGATGGATCATTGCATTGTCTTTTTATAGTTTTTAAATAAAGGCTCTGCAATGATATTTTTTTATTTATTTTCATCAGCACTACATATATATTAAATTTTACATTTATTTGTGTTCTAAGTTTTTTGTCTTTTAGGGCTATCTTTTGCTTCAATAATCCGAAATTATCGCTTAATCCGGATGACCCCACCCCTAATTACTACAGATTAGCGAGGGTTTACTGTATTATGTTCATAAATTTCTTGTGTCCTCTGGTCCGTATGCTTGTTTCTCCTTGAAATTGTGCTTTCCATGCCTGAAACCGACTGACTCATAAAAGATTCTCGCGTTATTGACGGGATTCGGACCTGGGCTTATTTCACCTGATGTGGGCAGGACAGTGTGTATAACCATGGTGTGTTACCCGCTAGGAGAGCCTCATGGCTATAGGAGCAATACTTTAATTCTTTTTTAGGACGTGAAAGAATATTCTGAGGAAACTAAGACGGAAATAAGACGGCTAGTAGTAACTGGTTCAGACGCTTTAAATAGCGCTAACAGCTTTGCAAGATACTACAACAAAATGCTTACGCTTGTAATCTGTCATACTGAAAGGCCAAGGGCCATAAAGAGCTTTCTGAAATCCCCTTTCCTGTTTATTGGAGACCCAGGAAGATGGGTTGTATTTCAAAACCAATATTTATTGAGTGATTTGCTGGACAACTGCACAGTGAACTTAAGGACTACTGTAGGGCTGGTTTTAAAATATGAAATTTAAAAATTTTCTTAGTGTTGGTCAATGTTCCATAGCGTCTTCCTGTCTTGCAAACATTTCCCAAACGTATTACAGTTGTACACAGGTTGATTTTAATTTTAATCTTCGTCGCTGAGGTTTGCTTATACAGTCTCCTTTTTTGGAATACTGTAATCTTCTCTGAAACTGAGAGTGCACACTGAGACCCAACTGGGTGCAGTTCATATCTGCAGCGCTCTCTATACACTTGAATGGCTGCTGCTCCGTGAATCAATTAATCTAACCTGCTTCACTGCTGTCCGAATTCTTTTTAGAAATGTCTCTCTCTGCTGACTATACCTATATTTACTGATTTCTATTATATTTTTGACTTTTAATTTTATATACGTGGTTATACTTTACGCTTATGAATGAGAATTGGTCACAGGGAATTTGAAACAATAACAATAGACAAATAGAAACAGGAGCAGGACCTATCTTAGGCTTAAGAATACCTAGCATGTGCCTAGGATCTCGTGAACAAAGATTGCCTTCGATAACAAAAATGATTAAAAGATATTCGTAGAATGTAGTTTCCGTTTTAACTGTAGAGTATTTTTATTTGCTTTTCTCTTTTTAATTTTTCTTAATTATTGTAATTCTATATATAAAAGTTGAATCCATTTTATAGTTTTGGTTGAGATTAGGCCTTCGTAAAGGTAGGCCCTCTGGGATAGGGGAAAGAAGAGTTAAAAATTTCTACAAAGGTAGTTTATTTTTCATCTGATAGTATTACTTTTCACTTCAGAAGTTAACTTTATTTCTGATTTCAAAATGAATCCTATACGTTTAATGTATGGATCTTTACTAGTAATTTGCTTTTACTCCTTCATAATTTAGTGTTACACCGGAAATGAACAAAATTGTCAGTACACATGGTTAACTTACAGTACTCGAGGAAAGTAGAGTTAGCAGAATCACAAAAAAAAAAAAAATAAATAAAAAAATTAAAAAAAAAAAAAAAAAAAAATATATATATATATATATTAAAATTTTATAAATAAATGGTAATTCCTGAATATCCTGTTCAGAATACTTTTGGATTTTTGACTGTTCTAGAAAGAATCTCGAAAAGTCATTTATTGTTTTATCATTTCTTAACTGCGCGAAATTCTATTTTAACCTTTAATAAAATTAGTTTTCTTCCTGCTTTGAAAGTCTCTGTAATTCGAATGCCACTAGTACAGTACTACTTTAACATAATCTGTTTTATTATTCAGACACCCGACTCAAAAGTTACAGCATATAAGGATTAATTAAACAATAGAAGAGAATTTAAAAAATACCATTTTTCCACTCGTGCTGTTTGTGGTGTGGTTGACAACATGCACGTTCATTATATAGTTTGTCGCATTCATGTATTAATATGTTATATGATATGTGATATATAAGTCACACGTTAAGCGGCCAAGTAGTCAGAGACACAACAGAACATAAAAACACAATACAGGTAACCCTCGTATAACACGGTAGTTGGGTTCCTATAAAATGTTATATGGGACTAAGAAAAAGTACAAAGGGGGGGGGGTTACTTTCCAATAGCTAACAAAAATACATTATTTCGTTAAAAAAATGTTAACAAAACTGACAAAAATACACCATTCTAGATTTCATGTATCTTCTGCTCTCTTTAAAAAATCATTAATCTGGATTTGTTTGCTTTTGCTTGTTAAATCTTTGTGAATTTCATATGGAACTAAGCTTTTTTGAAGCTCCCTTTTGAACTTTGAGCTTCTTTCATTCAAGAATCTGCATTCAAAAAATAAGATTCAAATTGCACGGCTAACTTTATGCCGTCCCGTATGCTTTTTAGTGTAACATTTGGAAGTTTAGAATTTTCATCTGCGCTATCATCCTCTGAATTGATTTGGTTTACCTCCGATGCCATTTCCACCAAATCCGCTTCGCCAGCCTCTTTTTCTACCAGTAATTCTTGAACGTCTTCACAAATCATGTGTTTTTTATTATTTTTTAAGGAGCATCGGCGACTAAAGCCAAGTTACTCTGTATATATCGTCTATAAACTGTGTGTGTTCTGAAGTCCATTTTTTGTTTTGCTAGACGAAAAACCTGAGTTTCCGGGAGAAAAAACCATGCCCGACTAACTCAGCCACGTTGTGAAAAAATCCATAAAAATTACTCCCGTCATCAATTTTTATGGATTATAGTTAATAGATGGCGATTCTATTAACTGTGCTACCCACGAGGGATTAAGTAGTCATATCATCAAAACATTCCCCTCCTACTGACGTAGCAAGTTCTACTATCGCACCGATTCCGTTTTCTGCTGGTTCGACCATATTTCCTGAATGAACTGACTCTGGCCATACATTTTTCCACACGCATTTAACGTTGACGGTTTTACTTCTTTCAACCATAAAGCTATGATTCTGATACAGTCCACAATTCAGAAATGTTTCCATGCCTCCATTACTTCAATAGATTCGGAATCAATTTTTTTCCAAAATCCATTGTAACGATTTTCTGATATAATAAGTTTTAAAGGCGTACGTATATAACGCCTTGATTTGGCTGAATGGAAGTTGTATTAACGCAGTGAAGTTATGTTCCTGCCACCACAGGGTGGCAGGAACATAACTTCAACGTTTGGAGGACTTAAATCTTTTGGATGGTCTGGTGTGCTATCCAAAACTTTGAAATCTAGATTTTTCCACAAGTTCAACAAGCACGAATTCAATAGCACAGAACGTAACACGGGGATTTCCCAACAAAATATAATACAGGCAACTCTCGATTTACGAACGATTTCCGTTCCAAGACGTTGTTCTTTACACGTTTTGTTCGGTATGTGCATCTTGCATTCCTGAGCTTTTACGTATAAATTAGCAGCTATTTTAAAGCATTAAAACCATGTACTAAACATCGAATGGTCTATACAATAGTAGCCGAGTGGTCAAGAGTGCGAGTGCAGTAGTACACGCGCTTTGAGTAGACTGGGGTTCAAGACCGTGACTACTAAATACGATTAATATTTGTATTGATTTAATGTAAACTCCACTGACCTGGTGGTCGTGCCGGAGTATAAACAAGAATTTATTTTTTTAATTATAATGTATATATGCATTATGGTTCGTCGTATACGTATGGTTCATCGTAACGTAAAATAGAATAAAAAAACAAGATATCGTACTTGTTAATTTGAATTAAAAACATAAAGAGTTACAAAACAGAAATAAATAAAATGAGTAATAACAATATATGTACTGTACATACACATGTATTCAACTTTTATTCGTCAGAATTTATCAGAGTTCAATATTTCCACATAAGTGACACTAGGTGCAGATGAGGTAGATGGAAGGGCGTGTGATAATGAAGAAACAGCTAGGTTTTCCACCTTTTTAAAATTATGTTTTTATAGAAGATTGCACAGTTAGATTTTTTTTCCCTTCAAAAATCTCACTGTAGCATGCTACACAGTTATAAACGCCTCTTTTCACTTTTGCAATTCTTTCCATATTTTAAATTTATTTAAAAGCAGCAGCCATTTTCTGCCTTGTAAATGTTCTGGGAGGCTGTGGAATATCAGATTCTTCCGTTACTTCAGAATTTAGATGTGTCTCTATTTCAGTTATTTCATCGGTTGTTAATTCTTCAAAATGCGAGTCTAAAAGCTCTCTCACTTCAGTCACATCAAGGTCGAGGTCCATTTTATTGTCCAGTTCAACAATTTCCTGATAATTATCGTAATAAATACATTTTTTAAAAGTTTATTTATTTAAATCTTATAATTATGTTCACTATACGTTTGGCATTTCGTTTTTTAAGGAACTCTGTCTCTTGGCGACTTTAAGAAAATTTGAGTGATTATGACGTTCGTTATAGCGAATGTTCGTAAACCGAGAGTTGTCTGTACAGGGATTTCTCAATATTTTTTTTTTTCAGGCTAGCGAGTCAACAGCGGGGATTCAAAAAGAGTGGAAACGTTGAAAAATTGCATCCAACATAATAGCAGGGTTTTCCCCGCACAAAAGCTCAAAAATACCCTCTTATGTGAGATTTACCGAAATTCTCTAACCGTGTTATATAAGTACCGTGTTGTGCTAGGATTATCGCAATTTTTCAGTCGTGTTAGAGCGAAACCGTGTTGTGCTAGGATTACCGCAATTTTTCAGTCGTATTAGAGCGAAACCTTGTTGTAGAAGTACTGTGTTATACGGGGGTTGCCTGTACTGCATAAACCAGACACTACACTTTTTTCTGGCTTATGCAGTAGTTCTGCATTCCATCACAGAGTACATACGGCGCAGATGTGGGAACCACAGGTGGCGTCTAACTCTAAATACTATGCCATTAGTTCACACTTTACACATTATGCTTCTAAATGAGCAGCTGTTAACATTCGAAAAACAGTCAGTGTTTTATCCAGATTATGGCGAAGAAATTTTAAATGCTGTAGAAACAGTTAAGTCTGGGCTATTACAAATGTCCCAGTGGGGAGTAGTGCACGTTGTTCTCTAACACAATGAGAAAATTGATGATCAATTTAGTCCCAACAGTTTTCGCAATTTTTTTGAATTATTTTCTAGAAAGATAATTAGTAACTTTTGTTGGTTTTTCACAAGACTAAGAGATCTCATGGGCGGGATTATTTTTTTTAATTACTGTTAAATTTATATTGCTTACTAGACCTGCCATATAAGAAGGAAGTCCAAGATTAACATTGTTGTAATGTATCAGTTCATTCAACATTAAATTATTTTCTTATCTCCTAACCTTGTTGTTTCATTATATGTCTCATAGGTTGTTTAATGTGGTTTTTGCTATTATTAGACTTTTTTATAGACATTTATCACAGGACAATTCTTGTATTACCTTTTTTCCTCCAAGCGGTCGTATTTAAAATGATTGAAAAATAATTGTCAAAACTTTTGCGGATAACAATCCCAAGGTGACGCTTTAATGATAAAGGAACTGGAGAATTTTAATAACTTTAACTTGGCACGGGATTGTTCATGTTATTACAGGAAAACGCTTTTCTCTGTTCTCCCCCCCCCCCCGAGCAAACCAGAAAAAATACAAAGATTATTTCCATCATTCTGGCTTGTAGTAAAATATAAGTAAATAAATAAAAAAGTCTGTAGATTTTATTAATATTTTATCTGGTGTATGAAACGATTTACTGGCTCCTACTGCATTTGCTATTTATGCTTTTCACTGGGCACGCAGGTATCGTATAACCTTTGCTTCTTTACTTCTTGACCCAGTTCCGGTTCCCTTAGGCTTAATGCCTTATGGTGTTTCTGTTTGGTATCTCGTTTTCCATTACATTTATTATTTATTTATTCTTTTTTTTTTTTTTGTGTTAACCAAAACTTTTGTTGATGATTTCAAAAGAACGAAGAATAGTTTAGTTCGAAATGTGTATTGAAAAAATTTTACATGTAGCGAATTTATGTAATAGTAGTTTCCCCTCAGTGACGGATTTAGCACTTGAGAGGCCCCAGGCGCAATTCAATTTTGAGGCCCACCTCTAAATATTTTCGGTACCACTACAGTGTGCATTCTACGCGCACGTTTTTACTATAGCACGCGCTCTAGATTTTGTGTTGCGGTTTTAATCATTTTAGTTGCACAATTCTTTCATACATATTTTAACTAATGTTTAAATGAAAAAATGACAATAATATGTATTCTGCTTCAGATTCACTTAGTTTGCATAGATATTTCATATAATATGTCCCCACATATTAGTGGTAAACTCATATTCGCATAAGAGTTTACTAACTTCTCATATTAAATTATAGTTTTATTCAGTAACGATGAGTGTAAAAGATGAGTGTAAAATTTTAAAATGAAACAATTTAAATTTTTTTGAGACCTGAGATTTGAGGCCCCCTCAATTTAAGGGCCCAGGCGCGCGCCTCGTGCGTCTGTACGGAAATCTGCCACTGTTTCCCCTGTATTTTTCTTTCTTAAGAAACTGTTATTGAATATATATTCAATTGTATTGTCATCGTACAAATAATTCTAAAGGCGTCTGAATTGTCTGTATGATGAAAATTTTCGCGATTGTATATCAAAGCCCGTGTTTGTATATGATATGATAACCTGAATCATTAAGTGTTACGGTGTTGGTTTCAGATATCTCAAGTCGTGATCTTCCATATCCCTTGTTTTTCTGTTAGTTTATGCACTTGGCCGTGCATCACCTAAGAATGCTCGTTTTACTGCTCAGTAATGAACATCCATTGTTCCGGTGTCCCTAATGGACCAACTGTTGTGGAGCTTTCAGCTGTTTTTCATCTCTGGATCGTTTTCCGTGGGAAGCGACAGCTGTTCTCTTTCATGGATGTCAGCAGTAGTTGAGCTCGGTTCTCTTCGGTTTATTGCCATGTATAAAACGTAAACGGTAGTCGATAATGTCAGCGTACGGAAATCTTATTTGAAAGCTCCTTCAGCAGAAGCTTTGGAAATGTTCGTGTGATAAATCATTTGATAAACTTTATTTGTTGGTTGAATTCTTTGAATAGAACTTTGTGAAAATTTTCATGAATTATTTTACTGCAGTTCAGTTATCTATTGTTTGACACGTACTGTTGCATACTCCTTATTTCTACGTAAACACAGAAGAGGTTGCATTTATTTTTGTGTTTTCCAAAACAGTAATCATCCATATGAACTTGTACTCCCACCTTTATCCACAATGTTTATTCCTAGGCCTTTCATTTCACCCATAATTTATTTATGGAGATTAGCCCCCGCAAAAGGTCAACTCATGCTCGATCATATTCAGAAGTTGATTTAATTAGATAATTTTAATCTCGAAAATTTATTTTGTTTCTCAGAGCAAACTAAACATAATTTTCGTAATGAATCCAGAGCACGTAGGCCTTTTTTACAAATTTTAATCTTTTTCTGTTTTTATATTATTGAAGTAATTTTAAAGGGTGACCTAAATTTCGGCAAACTGAGCCCCCCCCCCCCGTGTTTCCTTAATAAAGAGGTTCCTCCTTGTTGTTTTGATCGATTTATTTTTGGAAATAACGATTGATTCCCCCCCCCCCGTATGCGTAACAATTATAAATTTTGGATTGTTTCAGTAAAGTGTAAAGTGTATTTAGGGTCAGACGGCACCAGGGGTTCCCCCCATCTCCGCGTAGTTTACATTGTAGTGGGTGTGCCAGTTTGCTGGAAATGCCAGAGATTTAAAAGTGTATGGATATGGTACATATGTAGTGACGTGCACCGTTGTTCATCTGGTCATTTAGCCGCTGGACCACTACTGAGGCCCAACGTTGCCCCACTTTCGCCCCGTGGAGGGAGACCAGGTACACGAGTATTATAATTATTTACTCTGGCAGGTCCTGCCGCCTAATTTCCTGAGATTTCAGTGGCTAGGACCTAAAAAAAAAAATAATAATAATAATAAATAAATAAATAAATAAATAAAATAATTAGTTTCATTTCAATTGTAAAGGATGATGTCGCTTGAATAAAAAAAGGCCTAGAATATGGGCGAAAGTTAATTTGAACGTATTTAAATTTAGGTGTGTGGGGTATTCGCTTGCGTTAAAAGAGAGAGGGGAAAGACCGAAGACGGGGGGGGGAGAGAAAGGCAGAAGAATGAAGTCGATAGGGAAGAGGACCTCAAATGAATATCAGTGGGGCATGCCCATGCCCCACCAGGAGGAAGAGTGGGGATGGCGAGGAGGGGAGGAGACAGAGAATCCGTCATCCCCCCCAGGGAAGAGGGAAAAAAGCGGGTCGGGCAAGACACCCAGCCCGGATCGCCAGTCGGTGAGAAGGTAGTATATGCTGCAGTCACATTCATGAGTGTTCGCCAGTTCAGGTTAGGTCACATCAGTTGGTCCTGTCAGGTTGTAACATTGGGTTGTCACTTCAAGTTGTCTTGTCCGGTTGTCACTTCAAGTGTTCTTGGGGGGGGGGGGTATCAGATCAGGCTTCCGTTTGGTCATAATCGAGGTCAGATCCGTTCTCCTTTGGAAATGTCAGGTCGTTGCAGTATCAGATAGAGTTCCAGGTGCGTCCGACTCCGTATACTGCGGGCATTCATGGAACATGTGTCCCGTCCAGTTGTCTTTTGTTGATAGTTAAAACTCTGAGTGGTCCAATCCTAACGGTCAGACACCTCTCTATATGTAATTGTATCCAGGCAGGTATTCATTTGGTGCGTGCGGATTTGGAGTTTGCACTTCAAGAGATCTAAGTTTATTCCGGTTGCGCTGGGTTTGCAGGTGGTGGAAGAGTTTAGCATCTGGCAAAAAGACTCTGTGCGAATTTGGTGAAAGCTTTATAAGTTGTTTCGTCCTCCAGTAGGCGGCACTCCTGATTTTTGGGGATAAAGCGCACTTGTGTGATAAGGTGGCCACGGAGATCCTCATATAGCTTACATTCGTGCACCAAGTGGTCCCAAGACTCCGGTGATCCACAAGTACACATGGGATTATCAGTAATTCCTAGCTGGGTTAACTTGCTGCGGATCGCTCCATGTACTGTGAGCAGGTAGGTGGCGTGTAGTCCGGGGCAGAACCATGATGGATATTGTGGATATATTTGTTGTATGTCCGGAAGGAACTTTCTTGTAATGTCTATTGTTTCTTGTAATTGTTTCAGTAACCAACAAAATGGCCATTGTAGTGCCTAATAGTTATCGTGGAAACGGTCGTTATGAGTTTCTCACATTGAGATTTTGTTTAATCCGCCAAATTTTTATATGCTAAGTGGGTAGATTGAACAAGTTCAAATTAACAAGGTAATGAAGTAACTGTTAACCCTGTTTACTAATGTTTAGAGTTCTCAGCTTATTTCTTTATCAGCTTAAACTTCCAAGAAGTGGAACTTATTCCTGGAGACTTGCTTTCATAACAGATCCGTTGTACCCTGCCAGGTGGAGATAGATGAAATACGGAGCCGAGCAGTTAGCGCGTTATCGTAGGGAAGTCTTCATCAGCGTAGTTTGTGCAACCCTTTTGTTTTATTTATATTAGTTACGGATTTCCATAATGTCACAGCCTTTATAATTCATTTTTTCACAAAAATTTAAAGAAAAATTTTAAAGGAGAATAATTTAATTATTTAGGAATTATAAACCAAAATGTAACTGAACAGCTTGCTGTGATTCCAAAGACTTCTTTTCAGGGCTCCTCAAACATAGACTGAATGGGTAGAAGTGTGTGGTTTCAGAAGGAATTTACTTCATCAGAAATTACGCCGAAAACCCTATAAGTAAATTACATTGGTTATTTACTGCAGCAGCATCAGTCTCAATATTTTTCTGAACACCCCCTTTTTTATGTATTTTTTTTAAATGTGGGTAGCCCAATGTTTCCCCGCTTCTCCTGTGAGCAGAAGGTCGCCCCGATCAGTAGGAAAATTTCTTGTCTTGTTTTGAAGGTGGAGCGGTTGAAAAGAATGTACTGTGTTACTTAGAAAACTGTATAGACAAAAAAAAAAAAAAAAAAAAAAAGGTTCATGTTGAATATGTACATTAACATTATCTTCGACTGGATAATTAATAATATTGCGTGCAAAAAGACTTTATAATTAGGATTCTTTTCTCTGACAAGAATGTTTCTCTGACAACAGTTCCTTTTACTTATCTCATGAAAACATCCTGTATAATTTCTGCTGATGACAGTTAATACTGTTTTACGACCAGATGCTTATTCTGACTCCAGGATGGTCAGCTGTTTAATATTTTGGTTATGTTTATTATGAAACGCTATTTTATGTGTTTTAAGCCCAGTAGTTGTTTGGGTGAGGGGGGGGATCAGAGTAGATAGTTTGTAGAGTTGTGCTGGTAATCCCGTTTTTATTGGCATATCCTGTGAATTCCCCACAGGGAATATACACAATATGCAAAGAAAAAAATTATTTGTTGACGTCCTTTCACATATTTAACAGAATCTTTTCATCCTATGTTTATTTTTCTCGCAGTAGGAACCGGTTTGTGGAAAGGCCGCTTCAGCCGTCTGATAATCGCTTTCGCGCTTCTCACATATGGTAGATTGATGATGATACGGTCAAATTCCCACTCGAATATTTAGGTTTCCTCTGAAGTGTCATCCGAAAGGACAACCAATGAATGCAAAATTCAGTACAGAGTTCATAACACCTCCTCCTAATATTTGTATACTGTAAATACTTTAATGTATATTCAGCTGGTGTGAATACGGAAAAAAATGTATTAATTTCAAGTATAAGAAGATGGAGGACCATCTTGATAGACCGAAGAAAGACTTTAACGAAGGAAAAATTTCAGTTTATTAAATTTTGATCACTGACTAGTTTATATGTTGTGCAGGCGGTAAAATTGGAATAACCCTGCATCCTCCGCTTGAAATCGACTAACTACAGCTCTGATTCAAGAGGCATAAAGAATTCCTCAGACGCAGAGGGGATCGAACCCAGACCATTTCACACTAGTATCAGGCCGAGGTGTATTGTGCCGATTGAGCTGCCACGGAGGACATAATATGCATTTATTATGACCGTCACTTACTTATTTCATATCTACATAGTGCATTGTTCCCGAAATCGAAAATTCTTTCGATTTCGGTGAGGAATCTTTCTGACAGTATTGCCGTTCTTCCACATCGTGTATGAAAGGCTTGGATTCGAATACCTTCTCGATGAAAGGAACTTTTATTGTTTTTTTTTTTTTTTTTATTTACCAACGAACTCGGCAGTGTTGCCGAGATGGTTAATCTCTTGCGAGGGTTGTGTGGTTTTTTTCTCCCGGAAACTTGGGTTTTTCATCCAGAATAGGCAAGGCCGACGAATACACGATATTACAGATATCATACACTGAACACGTCATGGCGTACTATGGCTACACGTACAGGCGCCATAAAACTTCAAATTAGTTAACCATCGCCTTAGTTGCTTTGGCACTTGAACGCTCATTGAGTCACTCACTAGTCTCCTTTTGAATAGGAGTTTAATAACGACTCTTTGTTTTGGTTTAATTTCCGACAATTAATGTTGGCGAACTTAAGTCTGCGAACATCAGAGATAAATGCAGTAGAACCCAGATAAGAAATTCCCGCATTAAAAGTTTCCCTCTGTACTAGGTTTGGTTTATTAAGTCCCCAATTTCAACTCTACATGTTGTAACGTATTATTTTCCCGCGTAAGAAATAAAAAGTTTTCCCGCATAAAAAGTTCTTGATAAAGAATATACAGTGTATTATTATAATGACGTTTTCCCACTTAATACGTTTTTTAAATATATAAATTATTTATTTTCAATATTAAAAACTATTAAACAATATTAATATTTGGTAATCGAACAAGTTAATGCCGAGCATAATTTTAGTTCGTAGTAAACCACCGAAGTAGGTGAGATGGCATCGTATTTTACATCTCATATTGTGAATGCCTTCACAACGAGTTGCCCTGATATTGCACTACCTCCAATAAAGAACGCTGCGCCAATGGAGAAGACAAATGTCACTTATTCTCAGCGGATACCACTACCCAGAGGTTGTGGGTGATGGTATCCGCCGAGAATCCATTGGCGAAGTATTGCCTATTCGAGAATCCATTGGCGAAGTACTGCCTATTCGAGAATCCATTGGCCAAATGTTGCTATTCGAGAATCTATTGGCGAAGTGTTGCCTATTCGAGAATCTATTGGCGAAGTGTTGCCTATTCGAGAACCCATTGGCGAAGTGTTGCCTATTCGAGGTAGTTCAGTATCAGGGCAACTCGTTGTGAAGGCATTCACAATATGAGAGTTAACAAAAATGATGCCATTTCACCTACTTCGGTGGTTTACTAGCAACTAAAATGACGCCTGGCACTAACTTGTTCCATTAGTGAATAGTGAATTTTCCGCAGTCTGAGGCTTTTAGCACTAAAACATTTTGATATAATGGAAGTGACATATTGCAATTGTTTTTATCGATATCCTAATTGGATACGTAGACCACATTAATGGTTGTGAACAGCTCAGGATTACTTATTGGATTGTTGCTTTGTCGTTGTAATTGTGACCTTTTAAGGTATGAAACGTATAGTGGGAATCGAAAAATCGAAACGCAGTGGGAATCGAAACTCCAAAGGAGCTCATTCTTCCAACTTGGTAATGAGTTTAATGAACAGAATGTTAAGCAATTAGAAATCCTTAGTTTGAAAATGTTTCCATACGCAGAGTAAAATATTTATAAATTCTGAAATAGTACTTAAAAATCATCGTTAACTTATGTATGTGTATCTTTTCATTTTTATTTGTGTAGTTATTATTTCATACCCTTGGGTCATTTTCCCTTCTAAGAAGTTTTCCCGCGTAAGAAGTTCTAAACCTCCAGTCCCTTGAAAAACTTCTTATCCGGGTTCTACTGTACATATTATAAGAAAGACGGTTTAATTTTAAATATGCAAATTTGATTAAAAATGAATGAATAAATTAGTTTTAACGATTGATGGGCCAACAGGCTTAACCTTGCCTGCCTCGGAGATTCAGTCATGTTCCCAAGTCTCTCGGCCGTGCACAGGTAACAGAGGGACTCCCATTGGACGTATTTTCACAGAAATTTTATATTTGGCCCTTTAAAAATACACTATTTTCCTAGCCATTCTAAATTTCATTTAAATCGGACAAATAGAAAGGAATCCGGTAATAATCATTTATTTTTTCCATAAAATTTATATGGAAAGGAGAAATTCATGGATTAAATGTAGTTTTAAATGCGGTATTGTTGGCTGTAGATAGCCGTGCATGCTTCGTGTGCATTGTGCAAGTATCGTGAACGTAGTATTGCGTGTGAAGAGATACATAGAGAGAAAGGAGACTAAAAAAAAAAAAATGTTATAAAGTTGGAATTAATCTCAATGGCTAAATTTCGAGCGGAGTTTTATTAAGTGTTCTGTAATCACAGTAATTAATTGATAAGGAGGTAACGGTATTTACTTTTCACGCCTGTTGATCACAGATAAATAAAAAAAAAATTCATTTAATTTACGAAAAAAAATTAATTCGCCTGAAATATAATGCATTGCATACGTGAACTAACTTGTTTTTATTTTTATTGAAATCAGTTATAGGTATAAACTTCATCCGAAACCCCTGCAAGGCTGGCTGGGAACTTGTTATACAAGACACATAAAGGGTTACATTAACTTGCTAAAGCAGGATTAAATTTTGTGACAGAAGTTAAGTTTAGCAAGTCTCTTTTTAGAATCATTTGCTGGAGACTAATTTGGATTTGCTGAGAATTCGTCTTGTGTGGTAATGCCACATTATAGGACATTAAGTAGGCTTGTTAGAGGTGTGACGAATGGTAGACGGTCTGCAATGAGGTTCTCTGCACATACAGAGAGCATGTATTCAGGAATCAGTCAAATGATACCGCCTAATGAAGAATGGCTTCCCAGTATGCCTTACTGTGCAAAGCTGTTGAATCTCAGTGGAATGTCGGTTAATTTAGTCCACCGTTATTATTTGGGAACATCCGATGAAGGCATAGCAAGTGATCCAGATTGGAGCGCAGTGGGAATCGAACGGTGCCAAGTCTACTCCTTAGACCCCAGGTAAGGGAAATCATTTCGGCAATACAAGGTGAAATTGAAGTTTACGGGGATGTAATACCACTCTACGTTCTACTTTCCACTTAAGACTAAATTGGCAAAAAATTATCTTGTGCTGCATTTTTGTTTACAGCGTTAAACGTAATTATTTTCTTGTAAATAATAGATATACTTTTATGAATATATAGTATATTATACTAAATCAATTAATCTGTTTTACTTTTTATGTACACCTCTCTATCCAGCTGGTCGTTCAGGGGATGAAACGAAGATTAATAACCCTGCTTTCCTCAGTTGATATACAGTACTTGTACTGTAGATTCCAGAAAGTTCCGTTGCCTTGTATCTTAAAAGTCCTTGACAGCTCATTCTCTCTCTCTCTCTCTCTCTCTCTCTCTCTCTCTCTCTCTCTCTCTCTCTCTCTCTCTCTCTCTCTCACACACACACACACACACACATTCTTTTTTTGTGCGGTATATTAATAGGGAAGTCTCACTAATTAGCTTTCTTTCTTTTCTTGTTCTCATGTAAGCCTTAAATGCGATGTTATAAAAAAATCTTCTGAATTCAAGTAGCCTCTGGTAGAAACGTGCGTAGTTGCAGTGATCATCATTTTATCTGAAGATCATTTCAGTGTTGAGAGGTTGCAAGTGATCCGTGTCTGGATATATGAAAATGATTCAGTATAACGACTTTCTGTTAGTATATCTGAAAGCTCTTCTTGTCTTTTCATTGGCCAGTTTATCCCACCAGTAAACATCTTTTTCAATTTTCAGTCACTTATTTTTATTAATTATTTTTTTTTCCAGTTTTCTGATTCTGAGTTAACTATATCGAAGACATCTTATAGTAATGTTTGTCATCCTTCTGCTTCTACCGACCCCTTTTTGAGCTCACCAAAATCCGTAACCATTCTTAACTTTTCCTCTCCTACTCACCACTGAATTAGTTATAATAAGCTAAGCACCATTATTTGTGTTAGACTGTTTTTGGATGTGCCCTTTTGAATCTATTGATTGAGAATCGCTGCTTTATGTAATTCAAATCCTCGTTGCAATTTATCCAGCAAAACATTATCAGTTTTGATAAGACTGATAATGTGTTACTCGAAAAATATTTTAAGCAAACTTTCTACCAACTTTCATCAGAGTCTCTCTCTCTCTCCTTTTTGCCTATGTTATGCTTGCAAGCAGAACTAGTGTGCTTGTTCGGAGTATGCACATTGATTGTACTTTCGGATCTGCATGAGTTGCTAAAAATAATATGCTCATTATTAAACAAATGCTGTGCATGGTTGCTGTGACAGAGTTTTATTTATTTATTTAATCAAAATTGAATTAACGATGGTCCCAACCTTGGATTGCCAATTAGCTATAGGGTGTACATTCTAAGTAGATAATAATATACATGATATACAATAATTTACACAACATAATCTGACATTAAGGAATAATTTTGTTACACTTCAAATAAATTCAGATGTATTTTACAAATTAGAAATTGCCCATATAAATTTACATTTTCCATTTTTTCCATTTATTTGTACACACAATTCTTTACATTTTATATACAAGAACTTACAGAGAAGATATATATACAATTTTATATACATTAGCATTAACATTCTCATTATACCTATATATATACTATATTATATATGAACACGTGTGTGTGTGTGTGTTTTACCTGTATCAAGGGTGGCTCCTAGGCCTTAGCCCATCTCCACCTTGCACGTCTGTGGTGGTGCAGAAACTCTGCAAGCTTTTTATCGCTTGTGTATGTCCACCCTGCCACCAGGGAGCAGCCAACACCCAGGCAGCCGCTGCCTGCCCCCAGGCACAAGCAGCCAAGCCTGGGTCTACTATTACCTTAAGTGCCATGGGCACAAATTCCACACCCACCGGAGATAGTGTAATACCGGTGGGTGCCAGCAGTCCCGTCCCCAGGTTGCCCAAACCTGGAAACCAGCAAAAAAAAAAAAAAAATTAAAGTAAATTTACTTTACTTTTAAATACTGCTGTAAATATAAATTTACAGCAGTAGGTGAGCAAAGGCCCTTTATGACAGCTGCTCAATGAAATACTTGGTTGCAATGAAAGAGCGCGAACCGCCTCAGATCACGCCAGCTTTGTCAGTATCTCATAATCAGAAAGGGGCAGGTAACCAAATAAGGAAGAAGAACAACTACAGCATTGATATTTCAAGAATTAAGTCATTCGATAATTAGTTTCAAAGATACTTCATATCCATAAACTATCTGGATATGAAGTGTCTTTTAACTGTTATCCAAAATTAATGATGACTAGCAGCAATTTAAAAACATCACCGAATTTGCTTCATACACGCAAGAGTTTTCATTTTAAACCCTTTCAGTGTCGAATTCGAAAATATTAACCACTGGAATACTGACACAGTATTAGGGAATAAAAACAAAATTAAATATAATTTTTGTCAAAAGTTTATAAATCACATGAGAACATTATACACCAGTTCTTGTTAGTTCTGACATTCAGACGCGTTACATTGGTTTAAGAACGTTTTCAACTTGCAGTCTACAATGCATATTAATATTTTTTGAAGTTGAATAACCTTCAAAAATCCGCATAGAGTTTACTTTTTAAGTAAACTTATTAACTCTAACAGCGTTCCGGGGTGTTCTAACTAAATTCGAACATTGATCGTGTCAACTGTGGATCAGTCCCTGACCCAGTGATTCTGTGTAATACTCGTAAGACAAAAATGGATTCGATCAAACAAGCAACTTGTCTTACTCTACTCGTCAGTGGTAATACCCATTCTATATTATTCACCAGCTGTTTGAAATCCACATATCTTCACACTAGTGGAAAATGTCAGTCTCAAAAGATATTCAGCAGATACCTTTGTTACCGTACAGGGTCCCATACTACACTGAAGATTGTGAAGATATATGCGATGTCTTCAGCTTCAAGTTCAGCTACAACAGAATAAAGTATATCGACTTATATTTTCTCTACAAACTTATTAACGCTAAGGTGGATTTTCCGGAAATTTTTGAAGCTGTCAATTTTAATACCTCTCACCCTGGTACTCAAGTTTCTTCAACGTTTCGTCCAAGTATATGGCGAACTAATTATGGACGGTACAATCCCTTAACTTGCATCATGTGGAAAGCAAATTCCATGAAACTTGACTTCTTCGAAGTATATTAAATTACGAATTCCAATTTAATATTTCTCTTGTATGCTTATATAAAGACTGCTCAATTTTTCTATGATAGTCTCATTCTGTTGCTCACTATTTCTGTATTTCATGTACATGTATTATACTGTTATTAACACATTTACATGTTTATGAATATGATATATTTGTCCTATTAATCATGATAATGCTTTGTGCTTCAGACTGTAAATTCTTCTGTATATACTGTATAACTTTCTATATGTAAGTAGTTCTCATCGCTGATTAGTAGAGTTCGCCTGAACATCACCGTGTGCATAAATAGATAAGGTTGACTGGACGGTGCTACTGTTCTGGTTGTAAAACGTAGCCTATTGATTTATAAGTGACTAGTGCCTTCCTTTTGCGATATCTCTAATTAAGAAATCATTATAAACCAATTGTAAATATGAAATGGTAATCAGGGTTTATAATGCACGCTTTAGATTAGGGCATGACTGCTTCCAGCAGCACATTTTCTTTGTCACAGATTTATTCAAGACAGAATTTATTTGGAGATCAGTAATAAATTTTTTTGTTGTAGCGTTATTTTCCACACGACGCAAAGTCACTAAAATCGTTTTCCATTTTACAGGAGCTTGTTAGAATTCATTGAGTTTGTTCTGCTTCCTCATACGAATATATCGAACTTAAAGGTCTTTACTTGCTAATTTCAAACCACCAGTCTGGTTTTTCCAGGAATATGCATAGTTTCTAGATAATTTTTACATTTTGAAGTATAGCAGCTTACATTTTTCCAATTTTACTAAATTCCTTAGTCCTACTAGCCATTTTCAGATATAAAATTAGAAAATCCATCTCAACATGGTAAACATTTTTCCGAAACCAAGTATCGGTGTCTGTATCACTCTGGCTGCTCTTCGCGGAATTTATAACAGAGTTTTCATGCTTCCTGCACACGCAAGTCATGGTGCTTAATTAGCACTTAAAGCAGCGTGTTCTTGTGTTGCCTCAACTTTTCCTGCAAGTGGCTGTTCTCTGAAGTAGTTGCTGAATAATGAGAATTCGTGTTACGATATCTTCGTAATCTTCTGCATTGTCAGAATAATGGCGAGAGTTATTTTATCCTCTTTCAAAGGCGTTTAACACTATCGTGAAAAGAAGACGCTTGCTAATGAGTCTGTGCCATTCGTACGTTACTTAAATTTTAATATGATTGATTACATCAGCGCTGTAATTCACGAAGTGTTCTTGCTGACGATGCGATTGATGGAATAACCTCAGTCATCTGAATTGATCCACATAGTATAAGTATCAAGAGTTTTTTTGTCATAAAAATATGTGTATTGTTCTCCGGAGAACATTTAGATTTGGTGGGTTCTACGTTGTTGGTTATGTCGAGTAATATTATTTTAGCTAGTTTTCTCCACTAATAAAAACAACACATAACGCCTATTATTTTAATTAATTGGACGAGGAGATTTACGTGATCGTTCATCACTGTGAGATAATTAATTAATTGGGACTACACTATTATATCACCTGCTAGATTTAAGTAATTTATTATTGAAATGCTATAATTCGAAAACGATTGAAACACCTCAGTGCCAAACGCTTAACAATTTTGGCTACGTTTCGGGACCTCATATTTACCGTCTTCGGGCCTGTGGGGTTATAACATTGATTTGAGGTGCAATTTTCTAGAAAGTTTTACAGAATTATAATAATCTAATTACATTAAATAAATAATTAATTTAAGGGGTAGAAATTACTGATAGGGTTACAATTGCTTGGTTTCAACTTTTGGTTATAAAATAATCCTTTTGAGTAACTTGATAACATTCGACATTATTATCAGTCTTAATTACAGTATTTAAAATATATGTTATAAGTATAATGAACATGTTCACACAGCAAATCACATCACGCAACTAATCACTATAAATTGTGGCACAGGAACCACAAGACAGCAGTCTCTTTCTGTCCTAGGAAGAACGAAAACCGCAGCCACTGGAGGTAGTGCTATACCAATGGGTGTTAGCTAATCCTGTATCCACAGCTGCCCAAACTGGGGTACCAGCTTAAAAAAAGAAAAGAAAAAAAGTACATGGCAGGCGATGTCAGTTTTAAGAAATATCGATAGACATTGCAGGTGTTGGGTTGGTTCCTTGTTGTTGATATGTTGATAAACTTGAGAAGAGTTGCTTTCTTTTGGTGAAAACAGCAGAGCAGAATTGTTGTAGAGCTGAGAACGATTGAGAATTTTCAGTCAGCGCTACTTCATTTCCTTCAGAGAAGTTGCTGACAGCAACTTGTAGTGTAGATCTGTCATCGTGATACAGGCTGCAGCGATACAGAATGTGCGTCCAGGTTTCCTCAGCACCACACAAGCAGAGATTGGTGTCAGACAAGCCAAATTGAAATAGTTTAGAGTTGATGGAGCCGTGCCCAGTAAGTATATACAATGTTGTTAGGCTGGGAGAAAACCATTGGCGGACGTTCTTGTTGAGGGGGAAGGTAACTGCAGGAACAAAAGAGCGGGTGACTTGACCAGTAGTACTGGAATCCCATCGTGATTGCCACACACTGATAAGTTCATTCCAGATTCTCCGTTTCTCGTCTTTGATGTTAGCAGTTAAGTTGCATGAGATGCCGAGAATCTCGCCGGGAACTCCATGCTTTAGACGATAGCATAGTCCTTTGAAGATGACATGCAGGTCTAGTAGTAAGACTCCAGCAAGGACCTGCAGAGCAGCAGAGGACACTGTCCTGCAGGCTCGGAGCATGGCAAGCAGCATAATCCGTTGAATGGAAATGAGCTTGGAACGGAGTTTAACATTAACGGCTCTATGGAACCAGACTCCCGAAGCATATGTTGTTATTGGTACGAATACTGCTGTATAATATAGCAAGAGAGTCTTCCTATTTAGTCCCCAGTCCGATTTGGAAATGCGGATAATTGCTGCAGTGAACTTCTTAATCTTCGAGGCGAGGTGATTAATATGAGAGGAGAAGGTTAACCTGTCATCTAAAATTAGGCCAAGATGTTTTAATTCAGGAACAAAAGGGATTTGCTTTCCGTCTATCTTTATATTTGGAGGTCTTCTGTAATCTAACTTTCCCTTAAAAACATCAGTTTTGTTTTTGTAGCAGATATTCGCAGTTTATGTATAATTGACCACTTGATTAGCTCAGAAAGAGTTATATTGGCTGATTGTTCCAGTTGAAGACGCGATCGACCTGGAATTAGAAGAACCAAATCATCGGCGTAGGCGAAGGCAGAGATATTTTCAGGTTTTTGCATGAGCCAGCTGTCCAAAACTATGTTCCAGATGTTAGTCTAGTCTGCAGTGCCTCTGCAGGAAAGGGCGGGCGTGTGTGGTTGTTTCGGATTTGTGGATTCTGTCATGTTGGGTGTCTTTCTTGTGTTCGCTGTATTCTTTTCTTTAGTCTTCTTGTATGATTCACCGATGTAGGTTGAGTTGCATGAGTACTGGATATAGTATATTGGACCTCTAGTGTTGGATGGATGACATTGATTCTTGGAAGGCTTCTGTTTTACGGAGTAGGTACCTGCATAGAATGCTGCTGATTCCTGGAATGTATGGTATGATGAGCTGGTTCTTTGGTTTTATTTCTTTCTTCTGTGGAGGGGGGGGGGTGCGGTTGTAGCTACTGTTGAGAGTTCAGTTGATGATTCTGTCTACTAATGTTGGAGGATATTGGCTTTAGCCTTTATGGTTGAGATTTCTTGTTAAAGTTATTCCGATCGACTTCAAATTCTTAGGGCTCTCTTAACGTAGGTCCTGACGATGGCTACTTTGGTGGAGAAGTGATGCGACGACCCGAAGTTCAGGATGCAGCTTGTGTCTGTGAGCGTCCTATATATTGTCTTATCTGAATTATCCGGGATTTTTGAGTTGAGGATGTCCAGGAACGGGAGTTGGTTATCTTCTTTCTTACGTTTCTATCTTACATTTGATTTTGTGGTGGAAGCTGTTGAGGTTATGATGGAATTTGGACAGGAAGTCTACGCTTTCATTCCAAAAGGGGATGCTATCTGCGTACCTGATCCACATATTTGGTTTTTATTGGTTGTTGGTCCAGAATGGTTTCTTCGAAGTGCACGATAAAGGTTTCTGCCACGAGGAGATATAGGCTGCCATGCTGAGACCTGAAATCTGCATAAGAAATTTCAGCTGAAACTCTCACGTTAAGACCTCCCTCCCACATGAAATTTGACACAGCCTTTGATACTTATGGTATACAACAGTGACACGTGAATCCGACTAGATTTCGCAACAAGGTGAGCTCTGATCATTATGTGCGCTATGGATGATTTATATAATATAAAATACATAATCTCACCGGTCATACAAGTCTGAGAGATAAGTTATTATTCTTTTACAGAAAACTACTCTGGTTCATGAGGTTTTTTTCTTTATTCCCTTTTTCTTCCTCTTGTTCACGATACTAAAGTGCTTTACTGTAGAGTTTTACGTATTTCTCTGTATTGATTAGACATTTTCATTTTTTATTTAAAATTAACAAGTTTATTATTCAGTATTAATCATATGGAATTTACAAACACAATTATCATAATCATAAAATGAGACACTTCTTCCTGCCAACTATAAGGGCTGTTTGTTATTTGGTTTTTAGGAGCATTAGCAACTAAGGCCATATTGCTCCGGGATATACGGTGGTCATTCCCTGACCTTTCCGCATCCTCCGTATTTGGTGGTGACGGGTTCGAACCCCGGTCTAATCAAGAAGCGTGTGCTACGCACTGCTGCTCCGTCCCACCTGGCTACGGAGGCGGCATATAAGGGCAGTACTGTACAGTACATATACAAGGTTGGCTGGTATATACTCTCCTCTACAGTTATACATCATTCTACAGATAGTGGGGTAGTCTTTTAGCCAAGTCCATGAAAATATTTCTTAGTCTAATTCTATAAATATATAAAGATAATTGGGTAGGGGTGCTGACCTGTCAAGGACTCGTCCAGCGACCGACTATGGTACGGGTTACCATAGGTAATATAATTGTACTCGGGATGTCCGGGTACGGACATCCCGAGTACAATTATATTCCCCTTTTTTCCAATGCTTTCTACTGTCATATTTCTCGTTAATTACAACCTATTGCTGGTGCACAATTAGGCTGGCCGAAAGCAATATCGAGATACTATTCCCTATTACTAGGGAATTTTTTTTTTATTTCAAAGTTTAGCAAAGTTTAGTGTCTTTTCTACACTACCTTCTTAGTGTAGAAAATATTTGTTTAATACAGTATTAATATTTTCTGGCACTTTGCCTCATTTGTTTTAATTGCTTACTTCCCCGTCACATGGGTACAGTTCATTTTGACGATTTCACACCTGCCTCCCCCCCCTCTCACTTGGGGTTACTTCAACTGATATAAATAATAAATAAATAAATATTCATTTATTGCAAATACAGCAAGCCCATCACAGCACAATGCTAGGGGCAGGTAAAAATACAAAGGAAATGATATAAAATAATCGAGTATATGTACTAGCAGATTTTATATAGATATTAACAGTGACTAGGAGTTTTAGTTATGAATTTAAAAAAAAAAAAATTGCAGAACAGGACATTTGGCTTTCAGTTGCAATTACTGGGTTGGATTATTTTTCTTCATTTCATCGGAGATCTGACTCCTGTAGGCTTCAGAGTTGATTAACCTTTTGCAATCAATGTTGTGATGATTTATGAGGTGAAGGGATGCATTGGGGAACATTCTGTCCATTTGTTTGAGCCTGGAGAGGTTGGATTTGAATCGCTGGTTTCTTGAATTTTCCCTGTTGGGGGTAGCTATTATATTGGCTAAGTTTGGCGCGTCGCATGCAGAAATATACTATACGGAGAACTATCGGCTTTCATATTTTGTCTCCGATGTAGCTCTGTATTCACCACAGCTAATTTCACCGATTCCAATCTAAGCACACAGTAAGTTTTCATAAACCAGACTTTATTCCTTTATCTTAAGTTACTTTGTTTAAATTTCATACGGAATTTTTCCTTCTTTTTGAATTCAAACTTTCATTAATTTTTCCTTTAACAAGATTGAATTGCCATTATTTTAGCTTTTTAACTCTACTATATTTATTTATGTTTGATTTATATTCCTTCATTTTGGTCTCTGTCGGGTCGGCTATGATGTTATGATGTATACGTTTCGTACGTATATATCATAACAGAAACAGAGATCCAGCTTATTGCGTTGTTATCATTATTATTTTTATGTTAATCTTAATTTCGGGTAATCTGCTTTTACTTTGCAGGCATTGTCAATTTTTTCCATGGTAACTACACTTGACATTTGGTCTATACTTCATTATGGTTGCTATATCTAGTAGTGCCCCGGATCCATAACCCAGTTTAATACTTTTTATTACTTGTTTAGTCGTTCAGTGATGTCATTATATCCTATTATTTTTACCAATATATATGCAGAGTGTTTCAAAAATGATGGTCAATAATTTAAAGGTGAAAAGTACAAACTAAAATAAGCAAAAATGTCCTAGTGAACATCGGGCCGCAAATGAATTGTTTTCGAGGTAATGCATATTTTCTGTTAAGATCACCTGTCTTGGCGCATTATAGCCTTAGTTGCTAATGCGCCAATAAAATCCAATCCAAACCAAACCAAACTGTTAAGATCCGCCACTGACTATGGGAGCACTCTGGGAGGGTAGTCTGTATTGCTGAGACCTTGTACACGCTGGATATGGTAGGGGAACAGTAATTGGCGATGTAAAATTCGCCACACACTGCTATGACTCAGTACATGATCTTGCAGAGCAACCCTCCTTGTCGAAATTCCTGGATTTTGATCTGTTCTTTCTAACACCTTTTCCCCAACATCAGGTGTTATGCTTCTTGGCCTACCTTCTCCTAGTCCATGTGCGAAGGGCTCGTGTCCTCCAAGGCGTTGATGTACCCTGATGAATGTGCGCCTGTTGGGCTGCCTTCGGTGAGGAAATGTTTCTTGGTGCAAACGTGAAGCCTCGAGTGCACTGCCGTTGGCTTGACCATACATGAAGTGCATGTCCGCATACTCTTCTTTGCTGTTAACCTCTTTCCATGTTGACTATCCTTTGACAAGTACTAGTATGCCTGCTACGTCTCAGAGCATTCAGAAAGGGGAAAGGAAGTGAATGAGCATAACCTAACCTAAACAAACAAGTCAGTGGTGAATCCCAACTCTGTACAGTCTCATCATATTAGGTTTCCCCAACATCATATTAAATACAGTCATAATGTTTTGGCTCATCGGTGTAAATGTATACATACGTACGTACAATTTCAGTATACACTCACTCTCTCCGGATACACTAGGGGATCACAGTCGGGTACATTACCTTCTTTGGTTCACAGATCAATGCAGTTCACATATACAGAGTGAATTCTCAACTTTAAACTCTTGTTTCCCTTATACCTGACAACATCTTCAGATTTATAGTTCTACACGTGCCTCTTTGTCACAGAAAAGTAATATTCTCCCTCACTCACTCTTTCTCACTACTTAAGTAAATCTATTACCATCCTTTATTAAATTACTCAGGCCAACCTATATGCTTTGCATAATGTCTAGGTGATTAACTATCATTTCTTTGCAGCCTTCTCTCCCTTTTCTTTATCTTTCTTCTAGTAGAGTTCTTTCTTACAGGATTCCTGTGATCTGTCGTCTTCCTTGAATGGCTTCTGCATGGCCCTTGCTTGACATTCCTCTCTTTGATGCGGCTATCACAAAGGTTCTTCTTACTATTCCTTGAAAGATTTCTGGTGCTCCTCGTCTCGGCAGTCTATTTATTTAAACACTCCTTTATCTGCAGACTCTTGGGCGCCTCCGTAGTCAGGTGGGCAGGAGCAGCAGTGCGTAGCACACGCTTCTTGATTAGCCTGGGGTTCGACCCCGTGATCCACCAAATACGGAGGAGGCGGAAAGGTCAGGGAATGACCACCGCATATCCCCGGAGCAATATTGCCTTAGTTGCTAATGCTCCTAAAAACCAAATAACCACCACCACCACCACAACAACAACAACCTGCAGACTCTTCCCACTATTACTTACCAGGTACGCTTCACTACCCCCACACTCCCTTCCCAAAAACAGCGCACCTTTTCATTACTACTTCTATCTTCTCCCGACTTTCATACCTTGACCTTTCACCATCTGACCTCCACCAACCTTTCTCTACCACACCAAAAGAAGAAAGCTCCCTTCTCTCACCTCGACCAAGCTTTCTCTCCAACCACCTAAAGGAAAAAGCCCCTTCCATCTCATCCTCTCTCTCTGGCCAATCACCTTCCATTTTCCTACGGTATCCTCATTCTAATTCAATTCTGGCCTTCTACTGTTGTCTAGACCCCGTTCTGATTGGTCGGTACCTATGTTCATAGCAGAGGACAGTTTTATGTTCAGATACTTTGAGAACATTCCTGATTGCAATCTATTTCCTCTTATCCCCTTTAGTCACACCTTATAGAAGGGACTGCCCTTGAAATTTATTAAAGCACATTTATACATCGCCCTCTGTTTTTTTTTTTTCTTCACTTTCAAAACTCTGTTCATTTCCCTCAAGTGCAGCTCACGCTCTTCTTCGGGTAAGCTGTCCAGCCCACCTGTGGTTGGTCATCCATTGTTTACCTCTTTCCCAATGTAGGCACTCTTGCAAAGGTGAATGCGCTACATCAAACAAGTCCTAAGCGCCTTTCGACGAGATCACTCTCGTTGCCCAAAGTTAGTTTTATTTCCAGAATTTATTCACATCAAACAAAAACGACTTAAATTTTCATCGTAAAATTAATAAAAAAGCATCATGTAAGATATGGATCTTACAACTCAATGTTCGACCTATTGTTCGTGGCTATTTCAAAATGAAATACTGTGTCATTTTGATTTTTTATTTTAATATTCTGCCCCATTTGTGTTTTTGGATTGGTTTACCAAGATTTTATTTCAAGTGTGAAGAGGCAACGAGAAAATTAGTGCAAAGCTGGTAAAGCGTGCATTATCGATAATGCACCGTCCCACCCTCCTCTTGAAAAACTGAATTCAGTTGACGAGAACTTCATTGTCAGGTTTATATCACCAAATGTTACAGTCCTGCTGCAGCAAATGGATCAAGATATTATAGATCAGGAGTGGCCAACTTAATATGTGATGCAATCTACTTTTTTCCTTCAAAATGCGCCGCGATCTACCATATAAAAATTTTCATTGCACAAGGTGCACAAATCAAGGGATGACTGTATATTTAAAATTCGTCGTGATCGACCGAAATTAAATCCGCGATCGACTCGTTGGCCACCCCTGTTATAGATAAACCAAAAAAAAAAAAAAAAAAAAGTACAAAAAAAAACAAGTCTTGCGTCGCTTGCTGCTACCAGAGAGAGATGAAGAGGAGCGTAGTTCAGTTTTAAAAGAAGCTCAACATTAAGAATTGTTGCTTTATGTTAGCAGATGCCTTTATGTTAGCAGATGCCTTGTTATCATGTTTTAACCGAAGAAGAAATTGTTGCATTAGTCCAGGATGAAGAACGTGCTGACTTTAACCAAGGTGATTCTGATGACGAAAAGTGGACCCACTCACGTGAAGGCCTTCACTGCGCTAAGAACTACATTGGCATGGTGTGAGCAACAGTCTGAATGCAGTTCTACAGAGATACAGTAATACTATTCAGAGGATGAGAGACCTCGCCACCAAAAAAAGGCAATCTCGCATGGTTCAAAGAAAAATTCTCATGTATGTTTGATTATCCGAACTATTTGATTAACCGAGCCAACCCTGGTCCAACTTAGTTCGGATAATCGACGCTCTAATGTATTATATTATATTCCCTTGAACTTGCCCACTCAACTGCGGCGGCCCTGTATGGATATTGGTCATCATAAATTAGGATCAGCTGACCTGAATATAAGCTTAAGATTTTGGTCGATTTGGTTTTTAATGGCGCATTGGCAGCTAAGGCCATAATGCGCTAAGCTTAAGACATTTTGTCAGCGCCACATTCTAGTCAGAATAGCAAATGTTAGTCAACTATTCTTAATTAGTATTTACTATTTAAAGATTAATATTCCATTAATGTTGCAACTGGTCCTTGTGTTATGAAGGAATAATAGTGCATTCAGTAATGTATTGTGCAGTAAAGATCCTTAATTAATTAAATGTCTCCCCCTCCCCCAACCCCTTGAGCAGTAATATTTTCATTTCTAATGTCTGGTTTTCATTTTCAGGTAAGCCATTAGATTCCTTTCATAATAGCAGAATGGTATGTAATTTTATTTTTGTGTTAAATAACTCCCTTGAAACTTGCAGTTTGGACTTCAATAATTTTACATATAATGTAATGTGTTACGTTCATATTGTATAACAAGAATTGGTCATTTCTGCGTTATAGTCAAAACAGTAACTAATTCATAGCAAATAATGACAGCAATATAATACTTTAAGTAACCCAGCAAAAAATCCCATGTAATATAATTTAGGGTGCTCTTGTGAAGCAAAGAATTGCAGAAATTCGATAAATTAATTCTAATTGTTTTTTTTTCTTTCTTCATCATACAATTTGTACTGCAAGTGCTATAGCCAGTACTAAGTAATATAATAATAGTAATATTGTTTGACATCATGCTTTAAATATCATAGGAAAGGTATCATTAAATATCATTAGGAAACTTCGCGACAAATTATTTAAATATCATAATATTTCAAAGTTTCATCAAGAATTCTAGTGTACTCAGTATTATTGTAGTGTAAATTATGCACTGACACAAATACTTTCAGTCCTTACTCTGTCCAATTAGAAGAGAGTAACCATTCTCAAAGTGATTTCTGAATTTGTGTACGCCCATTTAAAATGGGGAATTGTTGTTTAAGTAGAAATGTTCGCAGTCCAAAGAATAAACTTTGAATGGTTTCTTGAAGTTTTAACGAGAAGTAATGAATATGATGTCTAATCAGTATTTTATTTGAATTACACTGGTATGCTACAGATATATGACTCTGCCTTTGATTTTTATACTTTTGCAAGCTATACAATCGACCGCGCCTGAAATATAAATCACTGTACATTAACTAACACGTTTTAATAATTCGCGTTGATTATTCTTTTAAAAGCAACAAAGTTATTCTAGCTAGAGAGAGAGAATTATGAAGAAGGCGTCTTTAAATTTTTTCATTTTTATTTATTTTTTTATTTTATTTTTATTTTTTCATTTCTATATTAAGGCTTCTTTAAATTTTCTTCTATTGTGTTGGTTGTCTGTAGAGAGGATTCTAGTGTTGCTGAAATCCCATGTGCCACCACATTGGAATGTATGTAGGGCTTTGTCATAGAATTCTTAACTCTTGTACATCTTTTTTTTATGTTCTTTGATTTTGCAGTTGAGTCTTCTATATGATTCTCCTATCTGTGTACCCTCACACCAACAGTCTGTTTTATAGATAGGACCTCTAGGGTTGTAGGGGTTATTCGTCTGTTGCTTTAAGTTCTGCTTTACGGAGGCCGAACTCTTCTGTTCCTGCTGGGACAGAAGAACCACCACATATTGGAGTTGTGTGAAGATCTTGGAGATGTCTTCTATTGCTCTGTTAATAACTTGTAGAGGAAATCCGTTCTTCGAGGCAAGCCTGGTTATTTTGTGTAGTTCTTTTTGTACAAATTCTGTAAGCTCTGAGGAGGAAGGAAGTGAGAACACCGTTTTTTGTTGAGAAGGGATGGCAGGATTTATAGTTTAAGATGATCCCAGTGTCTGTCCGTAAATTTCTGTAAGTAGCCTTGGGGATTCCCTGGTGAACAGGATATTTAGGAAAGGAAGGCTACTGTTGTTTTCTGTTTCCATTTTGTATTTGAGTTTTTGATGATGGTTGTTAAGAGCTTCAAAGAATTTTTTTACATTTTCTGATCCGTGTCTCCAGACTGCGATTACATTATCCACATACCAGCTCCAGAATTTAGGTTAGTTTTCCAAGAATTCTTCTAATTTCGACGTAAATATTTCTGTCATGAGTGGAGAGAGAAGACATTTCCGATGCTCAGGCCAAAAATTTGCGTATAAAATCCTCCATTGAATGAGAAGTATTGTTTTTTCTATTGAAAGATCTATGAGATCTAATATTTCTGAGGTTGGTAGAGGTCTTGGATATCCTAGATGGATTTGGCTGTCTGTTGTTTCAAGGAGGCGCTTTGGCTTTTTCTAGGAATATGGTGGTAAACATGGAGTCCACGTCAAACGATACCGTCATTGTTGACTTCCACTTTCGTAAGTCTAGTCTGGAAAAATAAGAGGCATGGTCTGATGATTGGTATCGGTAAGATGCTTGAAACGTCACCTTAATTGTATAGTGGTTTGGGAAATTAGTTTAATAAACTATATTATTAATTTCACGTGGTATATGAGTGGTTATTAAATATAGTAATTAAACTTAATGGAAAACAACCACATAACGTCCTTCCCTAACTTTATTATTTCTATTTATTTATTTTTATTTGCGGAAGAATAGTAATTTCTTACTAAGCTTAATCGGAATATGTAAATTGCAACAATGGATCAAAGTTATACAGTACGTTGATTTTATATTTAATACAAAACCAACATATAAATAATTGCGCACTCAGAGAATGACTGGGAAAGCTTAATTGACAAAAGAGTTTTAAATTATATATATATTTAAAGCTGCATTTAGTACTGATGTAAGCTCTCATACAATTACAGTTTATTCATAAGAGACATAAACTTGTTGAATATTAGGTATAAATATAGGGTGCGCTAGAACTGGAACAATGACATGGACGTTAACTGTTTGTGACTCATTAAGTTTGTTTCGCAACAGAGTTGAGGAATTTGCGAGCTACAACTAATAGAGAGAATGAATAACTCAGAGCAGATCGATTTATGAGTGAAAACCGGAGTGAATGACGAACATGAAATAATGTTGAAATCTTACACGTGAAATCTGGTTAAGTGAGCCCAGGTCTGGAATTACATTACAGTATTAGAAATTTGTGACAATTCTTAAAATAGCTTAATAGGAATTTAGTAGAACCATGAAAGTAGGCAACGGAAAAAAGCACATCCAAATGATGAATGTAATTAGGAACCAAAGCATGACGAAAACCAGATGCAGAAGTTGCTGTGGTAGAAACAGAGATGATTAACGCTGACGTAAAGGAAGGTACTTGTGACTAATATACACATTAGTTAGCGGACTATAGTTGCGGGACTTGCGTAATGCACACTGTAATGTGGTGGGATCCGTTGCCATAGCGGAAGACGAATAGTTTTGCGTGTAGGTAAATAGAACACAGTCAACAGCACACGCCAGGATAGCATATTAAAACAAATGACTTTTTGAATATTCAAGAAGGAAATATAAATCTTCTTAAAACATATAAATTATACTTTTTCATAAATTTATTGATGGCTTTAAGCATAAATAACAACTTAGATAAAGATATAAATATGTATAATTATAAATAAACTGTAAGTTGGTCTCTGTAAATGCGTATTCTGTTTGCTTAGGGTAATGTTGGGTAATTATGGAAATTCTAGAGATATTGGCCAATTATGGAAATTCTAGAGATAATGACATGCATACATGAAGAAATCATTATCTTTTATTGTTGCCCAAAGAACCCAGTATACAGTCTACTTTTATTTTTCTCGGAATCTCTAAGAAAATCCTTTGCTTATACGAGGGGATGAGAGTTTCAAAAAAGATTTGTATTCATCCAGAAGTAGTTGTCACAGAAGGTTGAAACAAACACCATGTATTACACTTTATCAACGTAGTCACCAGACAAATGATACATTTTTGCAACCTCTCAAGGCATTTCTGCATGCCAGTTTTGTAGAGGTTCTCTGATTGTCCTTCAAATCCAAGACCCGATAGTAGAAATCACTTCATCATCAGAAGCAAAGTGTTTTCTAAGAACAAAGGACTTCAGGGCAGGAAAGAGAAAGAAATCTGGGGTTGCGAGGTCTGGGGAATAAGCAGGATGCAGCAATATTTCAGTTTTCCCTGACACATCGACAACATTTCATGTACACGTTGTGCCCTTTCCTTCTTCTGGCCAGGGGTCAGAATTCTGGAAACCCATCTAAACCAGCTCTGCAGCTAGTTCTTTGACGCTACTATGTTGATCTTCCAGGAATAATGCCTCAATTTTTGCAACACTCTCTTCTGTTACAGGTTGCTAGGTGTCCTGGGATTTCTTCATCATGCACTGAGGTTCTTTCACATTTGAATTGTTTATACTAACGTGCAACAACAGTAATCTGGGCAGTCTTCTTCGTGAACAGCGACTTAGTGGATTGTTTTTGGTGTTTTCCCCTTGCAGAAAGAAGAATCGAATCACTGATCTGCATTCCATATTATCTATTGTGACAATTCACTTCATTCAGCGTTGCAAAATAAAAATAAAAAAATAAAAATAATATTAAAATGAATTGTCAGATCGAAATCAAAAGTTATGTTGTTGCTATAGAGATCTCTAGGTGTCAAACAAACAAAAAAAAATTTTTTTTTCATTTTTCTATCACAACTGCTTCTGGGTTAATACAAATCGTTTTTGAATCCCCCCCCCCCTCATATTCTTCCCTAACTTTTGCTACTACTACATGCTTCTTAATTACAATTAGAGACAGATAAGCCTAGGTACACTCATATGTGCAGTGATAGAAAATTCAACGGGGAGAAATTTTAAAACGATTGTAGTAACTCAAGATAAATGGTTTATTGAAATATTCGTGTCTTCTGATGTTTAGGAATACTCTCGTTAAGATAGTATTATTTATATCAGTTAATAGTACATAATATTATTCAATACTATCAGATAATGTTATTTATATCAGTGGTCAGTGAGTAGATTAGCCAACTACGTTGGCTAATCTTTAAACTGGTTGTCAGCACGACCCGTTTAAATTCACTACGGCTTCAATTTCGACAAGGAAATTAGAATAAAGATCACCTAATAATTATGGAAATTCGTGTTTGTATCCATGATAAGCAAGTCGTCATGGTAATCCATAATAACCATGAATCCATGATAACTTTCTTATTGCTATCCCTTCAGAATTCTCATGTCTGTCCAGTTCCCCCCATTTTCGACATTCTTGTCAGTGAGGCTAGAAACTTAGAGACCTTTTTAAGTAGAAAATAAGTTATTCTGTTTCAAATAGACCTACAGCGTTTTCACCCTTTTTTCATCCCTCAGACAGAGAAACTGGCTTAGAATATAAGCAATTTATTGCATGTATTACAAAGTGAGGTCAACACAATAACACCTCATGGCCTGAGTTTCTTTGGTACTTATCTCAAACAACCCTATCAGAGTAGTATCTCTCTCTCTCTCTTTTTTTTTAATTCAAATTTTTAATGCGTTTAAACTTGTATTAAACGCTTTATCATCACTAAACGCATTTAGTGATGATAAAGTGTTTGTTACTAGCTGAAATAAAATGCACTAAATGGCATAAGAATAAGCATATTCATCTGTTTCATTTTGTTTATTATTATGATAATAATGATATTATGATAATATTATTATGATAATAATAATAAACTAATTATATAATACATTGTCTGGTCACTTTATTAGGACCATAGAGGATTAGGCTATATGTAATAAATAATATATGCAAAAACATGTAAATCGAACAGGTCACGTGGCATGATGTGTGCAGGAAAACACCATAATTCTATGTGACCCGACTAATGCATAAATTAGGGGAATGGACAGGATCTTACAGACTTCCAAAAAAGTATGCTTGTCGATGCGCCTTAGCATGTGTTGTAACAGAGAGAACGGCTGCACTTATCGATTGTTCAAAGACTAATGTTTCGAGTCTTTTATGAATGGAAAAACGCCCGGAAAACAACCGTGGGCAGACGCAACTGTACCCGAAAATGTAAGGAGGCGGAGCGAAGTTGCTGACGTATGGAACAGATTACGAACCGTAATTGTCGCCAAATGACGTAAAAGTTAAGACTTCGCAGGGCGTGCAATTCGCAGTCCACGCCCTGCGAAGAACCCTATAAAGAATGCACCGGAGATCTTTACTGAAGCCCTGATCTCGGACAAAAAATAAGGCGCCTTTTCGCCAGGAACGCAAAGAACGGACACAGGAGGACTGGAGGCAAGTCATATGGTCCTTCGAGTTCCGATTTTTGCAGTTCAACACACATGGAAGAGTATGGTGCACAAGATTTACAGCGCCCCCTTCCCTTCCGGTGCCCTTCATCACCTAATTTACAGCAGTGTTTGCAGCAGTTTAACTCCTTGTCACTTATCCCTCGTGATTCGGATGGTCTTTCATCTATAAAGATCACTGTAAAGTACCTATTCGTCTTTCCACTTCTCTGCTATCTATGACTTTTCCAGTTCGATCAAGTAAAGGTTACTTACCTATCTAACTCACTCTTTCGCTTTGTATTCACGTACGAAAAGAATTCTGTCTCCATTTTTGCTAGTGATTTGTCGTACTCATATAATACTCATATCATATGTATATACATGTACTTATACATATATTATACATATTTATAGTAATTATACTCATATAAATGTGGGAAATAGGTATCTCACGATAGTCTATAATAACTATTTCATGCATTTTTTCCAAAGCTCAATTAAAATGTTGACCTCTCTGAATGTCCACTTGGGCATCTTTTCTTTGCTACACTGGAACATATGTATGTGTAGCTTCCAGGTGTAGGCGTACACTCTTTTACTCTGTGTACTATATATATATATAATTGTTTAATTAATTTATATATATATATATATATTTTTTTTTTTTTTTTTTTTATCACCTACTGTTATTTTATTTTGGTAACTATATGTTATGCTTGGGCCTCTGACTGCATATACTGGTCCAGGGATTTTGGGTTAGCTAGAATAGAGTGAGACAAACTGACAAATACACATAGTTAATTGCAACACGTTTAATTCTAGGAAACTGACTTATGTACATACAAATTGTTCACTAAATTTTTAATACAGTCGACCTCCACAGTTACAACAAGTCCTTACTATATCTCATTACTAAGCTGATTTATATACAGTTCCTTTAAAAACATCCAATTTGTTTATCCTGCCACTTCCTAGGTTAATAAAATTAATCACAGTTAGGATTACAGAATTTTCTCCTTTTTCCTTTCTCCTTTTTCCAGGACTATATTCTTGACTAGGAATAATAATACTAAACAGTACTTACAATAACTTTTCCCATTCTCCAAGTTGGGCCAGCTCCTTGATCTTCAGGCAACTTTCCTTAATGGTCTCCACATCTGATTTCTTTGTTCTGTACCAAAATCTCCCCGACCAACCCACTCTAATACGGTCTACTCATACTAAAACTGCCCACTCACTTTAAAACTTACCTACTCACTTGAAACTACCAACAACTACCCCGAAACCACCAACTCACACTAAACCGACCAACAACTACCTCCAAACCACCAACTCACACTATAAACCGACCAACAACTACCCTGTTTTCCCGCCGAACAAATCCTCATATATCCTTTTCGTCCTAAATGCTGCCCCCCCCATCCCTTATTTTAATATAATCCCTGATTAGTGCCATCGTCCTTGACCTTCTCCGTTTCTCCTGGTTCGGACCATTTCGGGGAAATTTAACCTGACCTTCTTTTTGTAGGTCGAAGTTCACCCTCCTTCTGGAAATTTTGTCTTGTCCTTAAACATTTTCCTAACGACTTATTCCTAATCCTATTTTAATTGTTCGTTGCGTGTATAATTAAATGTTCACCGAATACTCTAATTTTTAAGAATATGCCGATGTTAAATGCATAAATATATATTATTACTTTATTTTTATTTATTTATTTATTAATTATTATTTTTTTTTAGTAAGCCAAAGCTTACACAGGATAAATTCCTTGAATACTTCCCATAATAAACTCGTATCCAACAGCTTATAGTTATCTCTCCAATTAATAGAGCCAAAGAAATACCTCAATTCATTATAGTCCCTTCTCTTGAAATTGAAGTCTTCCCCCTTTTCCCTTGACCACAGAAATCTCTTTTGGACACTACCCATTTTGTGACATTGTTGTCACTACCCGCTGTTGTACTGTCAAGTTATGGATGCAATTTGGATCCTTGGTGAGAATCCAAGTCGAGTATATTAGAGCCTATTGTACTTTCCCTGGTAAGTTGGAATAAACAGCAATCGTCCAGATTGTTCAAAAATCTGTTTCCACATAGCGTATTGCCTGTCCATTTATAAGAGATAGATTGAAGTCGTCCATGATGAGTCCACACTTGGCTGCATATTCAAGTAGCCTATGGAGATTTTTGTCATACTCCTGAGAATCGTTTGGCCTGTAATACGTCCCGACAGTCATCTTCCCTCTGCTGCATATGATCTTGCACACACACAGACTCAACGTTTGATCTGACTCTGGATACAGTCCGATCGCCTTTAGAGAGTTTTCCTTAAGAAGCATGAACCCTTCGATCCAACCTATTCCTTCCTGAACACGCTGTACTCCCCATGATTGAATCCTTCATCCTCTGTCTCTGAATGGCACTATCCTCGTAATAGTTAATAGCTAAATAACGAAATTGATGGTTGATACCGAATAGCTGCATCGTTTTAAAAATATTTTTAAATGGAATAGCGACTAGATGTGGTGCAATATGTTCACTGGACTGTGAACGCATTCAGTCAGTGTGCCCCGTCATTACCATATCACAAATTTGGATTTTGTAGCAAGCATGCATTTAAGTATAAATGTCATTAGACCTTCGGTATGATGTAACTATAAACTGTGAAAAAGAAAATAACACCGGTGAAGGATCTGAAGATGTCTGCAGTTGGTTAATATAACGGTTATTTATCTCTTGGTTAATGATGGACTTTCTCCGTGTGGGAGCAACATCATGTTGTGGGCTTTGATTTGTGATTATGTGCAGTGTGCTCTTGATGGTGTTTCGTTGGGATGAAACATATTTAGATTTTCAAGGATTGATTTTATAAACTGGTCGCCGTTGTAGATCGACGGCGATTCCACGAATTATTCCTCTTATTTATTTTTCTGTCTCTGTATCCTCCTCTGTTTCTTATATTTTCTGTCATACTGTAAGAACCATTTTACAAATATATTAGGATATTAAAAGTTATAATTTTTTTGATAAATAACTGATGTTTAAAAACAGACAAGCACTCAGCAGAATTTGCTTGCGCTGTGTACATTTCAATAGGGACCGGATTAGCGTAGCAGCAGGATGGGGGCTGACCGAATGGTAATACAATGGGTAGGCCAGTTTTGATGCGGTTCTTGTTTACAGCATGTAGGGCTGTACCGAACTTACGGCAGCAGGGGACAAAAGAACGCCCATACCCTAGAACAGTTTCGGACTCCATCCAAAGGGAAGACCCGAGATCAGAGAGCACACTATGTTCGGGGATCGTAACCAAATACAAACGGGCCGACACGGAAGGCACTCTCGACAATTTCAGGGGCGGCGTCTCGAAAACGGAAGCGTGACTGAAAGGTAAGTGGTAGCGGACAGTCTCAGATAAAATTCTAGTGATGATGTATCGCCCGGATGCTCTCATCACAAAGAAGGGAGTTTGACCTACCAGAATCTGGTTAAAAACAATGGAATAAGAGGAGAACGGATGAAAAAGAAGAGAGTGATGGAGGACTACCAAATGATTGGACGAAAAATAAGGGAGTGAGGGGAAACAAAAAGGTGATGCAGAGAGAAGATGAAGCCCAAGAGAGTCCCGAAACCTGAAAGGAGAGGATTCGGAGGAGAATCCCAGGGAGAGGCGCGTGAGAGTGGCGGAAAGAAATTTAGGGAGTGCGGGAAACGCGTACGGAAAGTCCGACTATGATAGTTTAGTGGGTAAAGGTAATAGCGAAAGGCATTATGATCAGCGTAAGGAAAGCCAGTTCGAGCTTTTAACGGAAGGCTAAAACGAAACAGTACCTCTGGAGAAAGTCCTGAGTGTGAGAAGACCGACATGGAGGCAGAAAAGAGCCGTAAGCCTAGCGGATCAGCGTAAGCCAAGCTGGAGAGGAAGCACCCGTGAAGGACCAGAAATCAACTACTCTTCCATGTAGAGTGGGAAGAGACCAAGTAAGTCAGTTTAGAGAATTTTACTAACGAGAACTGTGTTATAAAGAAATCCAAGACAGAAAACTGGACAGGACTGTTTGAGAAGTATTGTAACGTGATGACTACTATATTGTAAGGGTATGAATAGAATATAATAGAAATATAGTGAGAGAAAGAGAGTGAGTGAGTACGTTACTCATCTGTGTTTAGAGGTATTGATAAGAAACTTAATGAATGTGTTAACAGTAAAAGAGTTGGTATCATGAATTGTCTAATTGCTATTAACGGAGTGAATTGTATTCAGTAGAAATTTCCTCCATAGAGTATGTAAGAGAGAGTGAAAAATTATTGGAGTTAAGTCAGTATATGTTGGAAAGGATATATATATATGACCATATAAAAGTATATAGGATAGAATATTTAAGATTTTGTATTGAAAACATAGTGGAAGTTTATGAATTGCTTAAGAAGAGTGATTAAGGGAGGACACCATTTCATGTATAATAATAATTACTGTGTTGTAAAATTTTGATATCATGAATAATCAAGAATGTGTAACTATCTTGTAAAGGGACAAACAATATAAAAATATATAAAGTTAATAATCAACTTATTTCCCCCCCCCCCCACAATACCTTACCTCAAAAAGATGTTTCAGCACAAGATGAAGTTACAAGATATCAAATGACGAATTACCACCATGAATGCTAAATATAACCAGGCCTTCAAATTCAAGCAAGATATCCAACATGGGCATGTCAAATATTATATCAGCTGGGAAGTAAACCGTCCTTTTAAATTTTTTAAGTATAGAAATATTAACCACTGACGAACAAAGTCGAGGGATTTCAAAGAGGTATTCTTGATTCAATCAAATGGAGATAATTATTAACAGAAACCAGAGGATATTGATTAATCTACTATGGTTAAATTGTTTTAAAAAACAAATTTACTAATCCTCGAAAATCGAACTGCGCACCATCAGTAATCCAACATACAACTTAAAAAAAAAAAAAAAAAAAAAGTCTGTGTCACTCTGCACATAGAAGCATCTCTCTCTTTAAAATTATAGATGATTCCCTACCGTTTTGATCAATTACAAAGATTCTCGTTCTCATTTATCGGTGTTTTGAAGCTTGCCGTTGTTTTCCCTGCTCCCAGAGTTCATTTCATTTCGTCTAGTTCCCGTTGTGTAGTTCCTTATGACACTAAAGGTCTAATACAATTTCAGTTAAAACTTTATTTTATGTGTTGTGCAGTATTCTGTATCCTACATAGTACACCTATATAGAGAATAAAATTTTTTGAGACTTTACCTTTCATCACTTCACAAATACGCGGTCATTGCTTTTAGTCGGCGGGCATGTGTGATTGATCGGTCAACTCTGCTGTTCAATCTGCAAAGTGTAACAAAATGCGATTGTTCAACTGAGATCCTTCTGCTCAGTAGTTCCAAATTAAGGTTTGCGCCATTTGAATTTTTCAGGTTATGGCTTGGAAAGTTAGCACTTTGAGCAGCATTGTACCATTCAGATATAAACAGCGAACAAAGGTAGTATTGTACTCACATTAATGACAAGTAGTAGCTCTACAGATTCAGTCTTATTTTATTATTATTATTTTTTTTAATTCTTTATTTGCGTGGTTTATATTCCGTGTTAACTTTACAGTGAAAAGTTGACTTTCCCCCCCTCTTCTTCTTCCATTGGTGTTTTTCTGGTTTTTATGTTGGGGGAATATGTCTTTCTTCCTGTAGAATTACTGTAGTTCCTTATAATCGTCGAAGAAGGCATGCTTTGGAGATTTGTTAGGAGGTTTTAAGCGCTTAATTAAGTCTAATCCTCTTGGTGCCAATTTATGTAGAATAGCAGTTAAGTTCACTTATTAATGAGCATCACAGTTTATTGTTAGCTTCTGGAAATCAAATAGAAATTTATTGGGGGGGGGGAGCAATTTTCTTATGATGAATAGAAAAGTTATGTACTTGAACAGTCACCTTGAATATATAGTAGAGAGAATTTCTGTACGCGGGTCAATATCATTTACTAGCTCTGCCCCGACACACGCACAAAACACGCACATCTCACTAATGAACTGTAGGGCTGAGCAGTCAGTACTACGAATTATGTCGGTGAAAGATAAATGGAAGGAGAGAGCAGCAGAGAATTAACGGACTTCATGACTGAACTTCAACCGCCTATAGAATTTCTCTCCACTATAATGTTGAAAGGTTGTTAACTCTCCTTACTTCCATTTCTAGCTCAAATCCAAATTCAGCGTAAAAAGTTTTATTTTTAATTTATGCCTTCTACTATCGTTCTTTAGAACAGCTTTCTTCCTTTTTTATTTCTTGAGAAGAAGTATGACTTACATAAAGCAAATTCCACTTTCAATAAGCGTAATTTAGCTTCTCAGCCTTCAAGCATATCCATAGTGCTAGAAAATTTGACTATCATTAACGGTTCGTTTTACCTTTATGTATATATACACTGTTCGACAAAATTAACAGAACACGTAGAAAACGTGGTGTAATTGGTGCAGCTTGCGATGAAGAGGGACAAAATTTGGTATAGCGATGTATCATAGAATAACGATGAAATGAGGAGAGTGGGAAACTTCGGATATGCATAAAGGACATTTATAGGGATTGTATAAGAATTACCAGAAAGGTCGAAACAACACACACACTGCACGAACATAATATTACACACATTTCTGGCCTGGTACAGTGCTTTCTGTAATCATCACAGTGTACAAAGGCGGAAATGAATTGACGTTCAGGTGCCGTCCTACATAAGATACTATACATGTCTACCAGAAAGGTCACATGACATCAGTACGGCGTATGATCCCTCCAACGGCTAAATAGGCCCGAGCCGAGAACCATGCTCGATATAAGGGTGTCTATAAGATTCTGTGGCAACAAACCCCATCCTTTCAACAGCGCAGACCTTAGCTTATCAAGTGACTTAGGAGTTCGCTGTCGGCGTGCAATGCGATGGTCAAGGGCGTCCCACCCATATTCGATCGGATTTAAGTCTGTTGATTGTGCTGGCCACGGCAGTCGTTGGCTATCTTCAATTTTAAGATATTCCTCCGCCCTTGAGCTCTACGTGCGTGGCGTTTTCGTGCATGAAAAGATAATCTGGGCCAACCGCACCGCTAAAAAGTTTTACATAGGTTCTAGGATCCGTTTTCGGTACGTCTGCGCACTGATAGAGTACCCCTATCAAAAACATGAAGGGGTGCTGCTTTTGATCATTATTCCTCCCCTCATGAGAACATCGCCTCCACGGTAATTGTCCTTTCTCTGATACTGGAAGGATGGTAACGCATTCCTCGTCGTCTCCAGATGAAATAACGTCTGTGGTCTGCTTTCGGGCTAAAATGGGACTCATCAGAGAACAGAATTGTACTCCATTTGTTAGGGCTCCAAGTTCATGCCGCCAGTTTCGACGCGCTCTGCGATGGTTTGGGGTTAATCGGATACAAACCACGGGCTTCCTTGCGTAGAGTCCACTTGAATTGAGTCTTCTTAACACAATCTAGTCGGAAATGTTTTCACCTGTGGCCGCAGCAGTCTCAAGAGACAGTTGATGACAGGACATCGTAGGGTTCCGTCTTGCTTTTAGAGCCAGATACCGGTCTGTTCTGGTAGACGTAGCCCTCGGGCGACCTTGGTCAGCTCTTCTTGTAATAGTTCCCGAAACTGCTTCCATAGTGCAGAGACGACAGTCACGACACTGCGTGACACGTTAAGCCAATATGCCGCCTCCTCCTGCGACTTCCAGACTTCAAGTCGTCCAACGGCCCGCCATCTCAAAAAATCAATGATGACTTGCCATCCTGAGTACTAAAGATGTGGCTATCCCACTGAGCAAGCCAAAAAACGGGAATGAAGTGATGTTGTCGCAATCCGTGTTTTTATAGGCATGAATAATTTGCATAATGTGCATCTCTGTAAAGTGGTAGATCGATTTCTATTGAATACTCGGAATTTTCATGCCAGAACGCTTATTATATTAAATATTCGCCTTCTGTTCACAATAAAATATTCATGAAAAACATTTTGTTCTGTTAATTTTCTCGAGGAGTGTATAACACGAAAGAACTGACTAATGAATATGCAATTCCTCTTAACAAAGAGTATACGGAAAACAAGTTAATGCCTTATGTTTTGACTTAGAAAACTAAAAACAGATTAAGATAAAATTGTTAATAGTTTTAAAAATATACCGAGATCACTTAAACCACAAAATAAATACAGCAGATTAGTACTGCTAATAGGGCTATAGTAAGGCAAGGTGCTATTGCTCCTATAAAGCAACACCTATCTCTGTAGGAGTGAATGTAGCGCTCCTCGCCCAAAGAGAAACACGTCTTCACACCACAGAAGAACGAGCACCAGTTATACAAGAACAAAATATCACAAAATAAAAACAGGGTGCCAACGGGAGAGATAAGTGCTTGTGTGCTTCCTGTTTCTTTTTTATTATTATTTAAGTGGCGCTCGTTCTTGGTGGCTTGGATATGTGTCTTTGCGAGGAGCCATGCGTTTACTCCTCCGGAGGTGGGTGTTGCTTTGCTCATTTCTTTACTTTCTTTATTTTATATTTAATATTTATAATCTTTATTTTATTTTGAAATAGGGATAGTTAGATTCACAGGAGCAAAATGGCACCCCTTGTCTTCCTTATAACCCTATTAGCAGCATTGATTGCCTATAATTTATTTTGTGGTTTAACTGTTCTCTGTATATTTTCAAAAGCTTTATAACCACGTTTTTACACCATAGTAAATGCTAATAGTTTTATTTCATTACACTGTCTCAAATGGGATGTTCTGGCAAAAGAAAACATGCTTATATATAAAGTAATATTCTAAGAGAGTTATATATGTAAATTCTGTCTGAATTAATTCTCTTCTATCTTGTTGGCCGTTGCTGAGAGCTTGTTTCGCCCTAAACAAAATTTAAGAGTATTTTATAGCATTTTAAACTACGAATATTAGGAGATTGTATACTTGACCCTCACTGGAAAATACGAATCTTTTCTATGTGTAATCCTTTATTCATTAATAAAACCGTTCTTGAATATACTCACGTGTGTCCACGATCTCGCCCTCTGATTTTCTATTGCAAAAGTTATTTATATCATTCTAATGGTCTTAACAAAGAATTGAGTTTTTAAGATTATTCAGAATTAAATAGATTTTTACGAAATTACCTAATCGAAAAATTGCTAGTGCAGCCAACTTACGCAGTTTGATCGCATGCTGTTATGGTATGGCAGTGTATTTCAATAAAGATTAGTATAAGCAGTTTGGCAGTGAAGACTTGGGTGAACGTGCATTGTTGCACAAAGTTGGGCAGCAATGTACGTTTGTGTAAAAACACATTCATGTGCCAAAATATTATGATCATCCCTCTCTCTACGGGTGGGCTCATCCAACAGCACCTAGGAATGACTACACCGACTGGCGCAGCATATATAGTGACATCACTGTGGTTAGTGCCTGTCAGTACGAAGCTCGTGCTTTGTTGTTCTAGGGTTTTAGGCGCATCAGCAACTTGGACATTTTGCGCCATGTATATTATGTATGTAATTGCGTGTGTCCTGTGGCGATTTGCCTGTTTGCTCGACGAAAAACCCGAGTTCCTGCAGAAAAAGCCCTGCTACCCTCTCGGAAGACGAATTGATTGAGCCACGTTGTGAAAAAGGTCCATAAAAATTCCTCATGTTATCGACGGGATTTGAATTCATGTCTTTTCCACCCTGTGTGGGGAGGACGGCGATACTACCAACTGTGCTACCCACGAGGACTGAAACTCGTGCATTGGCGAAAGGGATGAACTCAACTGAATTTGAAAGTATAATAATTTGTAGCACTAGGCAACTGCAAGCATTCTCGGCTGTTGGAGGACTGCCGTAGTGAAAGTATAGCGGGAATAGACCGAAGAGAGGACACACAACTACCCAACGTATCAGGATGTTGTGCTTTTATACTTCCATGTACACTAATGCTAGAAGCATTATAAATAAATTTATTGAATTTGAAGAATTGATTAAGTCATCAATTGCAGACATTGTTGGATAGTGGAGAAATGGTGTCAAATCGCTCAGACATAAGCGATGCTGAATTTGAATACGGGAGTTTGTTTTTGTTTTCTTAAAGGTTTTATGGTGCATTAGCATCTGTAGATGATGCACCAAGTCAGAGGTATAAAAGGTTTATAATAAATATATTATTGTTAAAAGAGTATACAGGCAACCCCCGTATAACACTGTATTTCTACAACACGGTTTCGCTCTAACACGGTTAGAGAATTTCGGTAAACCTCGCATAACAACGTATTTTTGAGCTTTTGTGCGGGGCAAACCCTGCTATTATGTTGGATGCAATTTTTCAACATTTCCACTCTTTTTAAATTCCCGCTGTTGACTCGCTAGTCAAAAAAAAAAAAAAAAAAAAAAAAAAATTTTACTGAGAAATCCCTGAACTGGTGGAATTATTTAGATTTCAAAGTTTCATTACTGTTGGATAGCACACCATGCCATCCAAAAGATTTAAGTCATCCACATGTTGAAGTTATGTTCCTACTACCACGAGAGTTTACTAGGTTAATACATCTTCTTTCATTCAGCCATTAGATCAAGGCATTATATCCACCTTTAAACGTATTACATTAGAAAATCGTTACAATGGATATTGGAAAAAATTGATTCCGAATCTATTGAAGTAATGAAGGCATGGAAACATTTCTCAATTGTGGACTGTATCAGAATCATAGCTTTATCGCTGAAAGAAGTAAAACTGTCAACAGGTGCGTTTTGGAAAATGTATGGCCAGAATCAGCTCATTCAGAAAATATGATCGAACCGGTAGAAAATGGAATCAGTGCGATAGTAGAACTTGCTACGTCGGTAGGAGGGGAAGGTTTTGATGATATGAGTACCGAAGTCCTCGTGGGTAGTACAGTTGACAAAATCGCCCTCCTCCCCACAGGTTCGCTGCGGCCCTATGTGCCACCAGTAAACGAAATCCAATTTGCCGCCCCAGAATATTTCGATTAAAAAATAAAATAATATGTAAATAATTATTATTAATTTATTGAAAAAGAAAAGAATTACAACCTATCTCACATATAATATAATGAAACAAGAAACACAAATAACAAAATCATTCTGAAATTCTGGAAAAAATAAACTTTAAATTCTAAATCACAGTAATCGTACTTTTATCACAATAATAAAATAAAAGGAAAATTATAATGTTAAAAAAAAAAAAATTACAAATCTATGTTTCCCTGCTTCAAGAGATGCGAATATATTGTTTATTTCATTTATGTTTATTTGTTCCAAATTATCATTTTCCATTGAAATTAGTGCCAAATTAGAGTCGTTGTTGTCACATTGTCGATCGTAAATAATTTTTCATTAATTTTAATTTTGAAAAACACCGTTCACCTGAGCCAACTGAAACTGGAAAAATTGTCATAAAAATTGGCTTCAGCATTAATAGTGGCATATGATGCAAAAAAAGTAAGCTTATACAGCATCAGCCAAGAAAAAAAAAAAAAAAAAAAAAAGGAAAAAAACCCATTTCGCATTCATCTCCCCATGCTCTCCTAAAAACTTTGTCCAGTTCTTGCTTGAATTTATTTAAGCTATCAACTTCTTACAACAGATGGAAGTTAGTTCCACATTCAACCGCTCGCTGGCTAAATGCAAATTTCCGAATAACTGTTCTACAACTGTCTTTCCTCAGTTTGAATTTATGCTCCCTCAAGTGCGTAATCTGAGCAAGAAGAAGAATCCTATCAACATTTGAGCCTGCTCAACCCATTCAAGGCTTTGTACACCTCAGTCAGATCCGTCTCCAGAAACTGCAATTAGCAGAACTTAAGCTCTTTCTTGGTAAGAGCAGCTTTGTTCCCCTCATTTGCATACATTTTTAATGCAATTTCTACATTTTAAAAAGTATCGTAAAATTGTTTTAAAAAATATATTGTAACACTTCAAATGGAGTAACATTGTCTTCAATATAAATTTGAAGTACTCTAAGTTCTTCAAATAATGCTAATCCACCAATATCAGACTCGTTATGATCAATGTCACTTAATTTATTAGTAAATCTTTTCAAAGATTTAAGAAATCGTTATATTACGACTTTTTTTTTTAAATTCAGAAATATTATAAAATATTTTACGGTTCTTGCTTCTGGAAACGAAGCGGTAATGCCAGTTATAGTAGCCATAGTATTAATTTTTTCGAATGCTTCCTCTGTTCTATTTACTTGAAAATATTCCGTGATTTCCCATTCGTAGGGGTGTAAGGCAAGGATGTTCCATGTCCCCGTACTATTTGATTTATACGCAGGAGCACTGATGAAAGAGTTCAAAGAAGAGCAGGAAGGAGGTGTAAAAGTAGGAAAGGGGGAAGATAAAGACAACAAGATTTGCAGATGACTAGACAGATTGCTAATAATGAAGAATTACAGACTCTTTGGACATCTTGAACAGCACAATAAAGGAGTAAAATATGAAAATTAACAGGAAGGAAAAAAACAAGGTAATATTAATTTCAAAATGGCCGGGAAGAAGAATCAATACAATATTGGATGGAATAATATTGGAACAGGTCGACAGATACAGATACTTGGGAAGCATAATGACAGAAATTGGGAAAAGCCTGGAAGAAATAAAAACAAGAATTACAATGAGAAAGAAGCATTTAGTAATAGAAAAGAACTATTGAGAAGAAATTTGAAGGAGGAATTAAGAAAGAAAATGATGAAAACCATTAATATGGACTGTTGTACTATATGGCTCAGAGACATGGACACTGGGAAAGAGTAGATTAGACACCTAGAAGCTTTCGAGATGTGGGTGTGGAAGAGAATGGAAAGGGTGAAATGGGTGGACAGAGTGAGAATGAGATTTTGTGGAAAGTAGAAGAGAGAACGTTTGTAAAGAATTAAAAAGGAGACAAAATAGCTTTATAGGACATGTATTGAGAAGAGAAGCATGCTGAAAAAAGGGATTGAGGAGTAGATGTGCGGGAAGAGAACTGTTGGGAGAAGGAGAATTGGAATGATGGATTGGACGGTAAGAGGATTGGACGGTTATGCAGGAATTAAAAGTATAGCACAAGATAGAGAAGCATGCATCAATGAAGCCCTGAACCTGCCTGAGGGCAGAGAACTTGAAGAAAAAGAAGATTTTATAACTGCAAAATATAAATATGAAACACAGATCCGGATAAGCAAATTAATGTGCCTGCAGTTTCATGTACTGTATTTATTTCAAATGGATTATTTGCCTGTCGTGTTGAATACTGGTAAACGATGGAAGTCGTTCTGATTGTATAAAACCAATAAGATGATCAGTGCGACTTCTGGGTATGTGGGACAAGCGGTTGAATAGGTTTTAAGAGTAACACTAAGTTGCATAATCCCTTTGGCTCATAATTCTCATAGCAACAACACTAATTAACTCAATTAACTGAATAGGTGCGAAGAATGCGTCCCCAGTAAAGTCTCTCGTAATCCGTCTGTCATATGGAAATTTTCTTCGTTCTACTGAAACTATTATAAATGTAATTACCCACGGGAATTAAAAAAAAATCGCAAGTATCAAATTTCTCTATAAAGAAGTTCGTTAAACAGAGGTCCGACTTGTATGTCAAATTTTTTTGGCGCCCTCTTGAACTGCCGCCCTTAAGCGACTCTTACCTCGCCTAACACTTGCGGCGGCCCTGCCTTCCCACACCGAGTGGAAAGTACCTGAGTTCGAATCCTGTCGATGAAGAGAGTAATTTTTATGGGTCTTTTTCACAACGTGGCTGAGGTAGTCGGGCGAGGGTAGCATTGTTTTTTTCTCCCTGAAACTCGGATTTTTCTTCCAGCAAAACAGAAAATCGACTTCAGAACACACGCAATTTATAGACAATACACACAGAGTAACATGGCTTTTGTCGCCAATGCTCCAAAAAAATAATAATAAATAAGATATGATTACTGAAGATGTTCAAGAATTACTGGTAGAAAAAGAGGCCAGCGAAGCGGATTTGGTGGAAATAGCATCGGAGGTAAAACTAAATCAATTCAGAAGATTAATAGCGCATCTGAAAATTCGGCGCCTCCGTAGCCAGGTGGGCACGAGCAGCAGTGCTTAGCACATGCTTCTTGATTAAACCGGGGTTCAAGCCCGTGACCACCAAATACGGAGGATGCGGAAAGGTCAGGGAATGACTGCTGCATATCCCGGAGCAATATAACCATAGTTGCTAATGCTCCTAAAAACAAAAAGATAAATTCTAAACTTCCAAATTTTATACAAAAATCATAGGGGAAGGCATAAGTTAGCCGAGCAATTAGAACCTTATTTTTTGAATGCTGATCCTTGAATGAACGGAGCCCAAAGTTTCAAAGGGAGCTTCAAAAATGCTTAGTTCCATACGATGAAATTCACAAATATTTGTCAAGCAAAAGCAAACAAACCCAGATTAATGATTTTATAAAGAGTGCAGAATATACACGAAATCTAGATTGGTGTTAGTTTTGTTAAAGAAATAGTGTATTTTTGTTAGCTTTTGGAACGTAATCCCCTCCCCTTTTTGTACTTTTTCTTAGTCCCATGCAACACGGTTTCGCATAACACATTTTATAGAAACCTAACTACCATTATATTATTCTTTTTTTCTTTCCTGTTTATACTCCTGTGAATTCCTCTGACCAAACGGTCAGAGGAGTTCACAAGATAGACAGAATACAAGAAACAGTACCGTATTCAGCAGTCACGGGCTTGAACCCCGGTCACTCAGGGCACGTGTACTTATGCATCCGCGCGCCTGACCACTAGGCTACGGAGGCCTCTATACGAGGGTTGCCTGTACGTAATAAAACAGTTAAAAGTATAAAAGATTTTAGATAAAATTATATAAATTAATAAGTAATATGGGGAGTACAATGTATACAGGAAGGACAGACAGGACAGGAGGGGTGGAATATTGCACTTGTCATTCTTAAGTAATATGAATGACAAGTGCAATGTTCAGTGAGCTTGGTGTGATATAAGCACTATGAAAACAAAATACAGAGAAATAGAGTGAGCCAGAAAATCAAAATGTCTCATAATGGAGGATTTTAATTTTCCAGATGTTGACTGGAATTTGTGGGTTGGTCGCTCGTGCACTTGCAAAACTTTTGTAGATTTCTTGGATGATTGTTTTCTACAGCAGTACGTTAGAGGCAACAAGGGGAGGCAATACCTTGATCTGGATATTCTTCATGCATTAAGAATCTACAGGTGAAAGACTCATTTGGTGGCGATTACAATGTACTAATGTGGGATTTAATTAAAGACATAACTACTGTCAAGGGTAAAGAAAAAGGCTTTTGCCTTCGTAAGGGTGACCACAGTGGTCTCAGACAGTTTTTAAATTCTGTGCAGTGGGGCAAAGTGATGATGTTACCAACAGCAAATTCAAAAAGGGTAGCATTCAATTAATCATAGAAGCTGCTATGTTTTTCATACCAACGAAGAAATATTGTTCAAGGATTAGTCCTAAATGGATGTCAGATGAACAATTGAGACACGTGGCAGATAGAAAAGTGATACAGAAGCCTGTAGTGTATATTAATTAGTCTTTAATCAAATCAAAAGAAGGTTGGGCTGATTAAGAGAAGTCTCTGGAAAAAAAAAAAAAAGCTTCCATGCTTATATTAGCAGTAGAAGGAAGGGGTTGAATCACATTGGGCCACTTGATGTCAATGAATTAACCCTGATCAGGTTGTTGATAAATTGAATAGGTATTTTGGATCTACATTTTCACATGAAGAATTCTTTAGAGGGTGAGGATTCCTAACTCTTACGGGGAGCTAAATGACTTTGTGGTAACTGAAAGGAAAGTGGAAGAGGAATTGTTGAAAAAGGCACCTAGGGTGAATGGGATCTAGTCAATCATATTAAGGGAGGCAGCAAAGGAGGTAAGAAAACCCTTAGCCATAATTATGAGAGCATCCTTGGATTCAGGAGAGGTCCCAATGGACTCGAGATGTGCTAATGTATCACCGCTACATAAAAGCGGATCTAAAGTTTACATGAGTAATTACAGACTTGTTTGTTTAACGTGTTCCAAGAAAAATAATGGAATCACCGGTTAAACAAGTAATGCAGGACCATTTGGATAGGAATGCAAATATACTGCGGTCACAGCATGGATTTGTTAAGGCGCGATCTTATCTAACTATCTGATAGGTTACTATGATGCAGTGACCAAGGAACTGGATGCAAAAAATAATTTTGATATCATATACTGTTGAATTTCAGGAACGCTTTTGATATACGTAATAGACTACTGTACAAACTGGAGCAATGTGGCATTAAGGACAAGTTAAAAAGTTCTGTTTATACTGCGGCACGACAACCAAGTCAGTAGAGTTTACAATAAATCGTCAATACAAAAATTTATCGTATTTAGCAGTCACGGGCTTGAACCCCGTTCCACTCAAGGAACGCGTGCTAGGCACTCTCGCTCCTGACCACTGGGCTACGTAAGGCCTATAACTGCTGTGGATAAAGGATGGTTACGTGGAAGAAGACAGAGAGTGGTTATCAGTGAGCACTGCTCTTCTTGGACTAATGTTATTAATGAAGTCCTCCTGGGTTTAGTGGCGCCTCCGTAGCCAGGTAGGAAGGAGCAGCAGTGCGTAGCACACGCTTCTTGATTAGACCGGGGTTCGAGCCCGTCACCACCAAATACGGAGGATGCGGAAAGGTCAGGGAATGACCACCGCATATCCTGGAGTAATATGGCCTTAGTTGCTAATGCTCCTAAAAACCAAATAACAAACAAACAAACAAACTGGGTTTAGTGCTGGGCCCATTATTGTTTTGAATGGCCCAGCGCTGAACTTTAGTTTTCAGAAGGTTGGCATGGTGGTTAACGACATTAATCAGGGTGAGCTACTGCAACAAGATCTAGGAAAATTGGGTCGATGGGCTGAGAAATGGCAGTTGAATTGTAACATTGACAAATGCAAGGTACTGCATATGGGTACAGTAATCCAGAGTAACATATCAACTGTGTGGTACTGCACTCGGGTTAGTGGAAAATGAAAGAAACCTAGGGGTAATTGTGCAGTAAGACATGAAATTCTCTGAGCATTGCAAACACGCTGCCAGGGCAGCTCATGGGGTTTTGTGAATGATATACAGAAACTTTGCTAACAGGGGTAAGGAGTTGATTATCCCTTTGTATAAGCCCATAGTTAGGCCGCATCTTGAGTACTGTATATAGGTTTTGAGGCCTCACTTTAGGAAGGATTTAACTGCTGGAACGGGTGCAGCAAAGGGCAACCAGATTGGTGAAGGGAACAAAAGTGGGCTCTTACCTAGAATGGCTTCAGCTCTGCAAATTTCCAACACCGGGTGGAAAAGATCTGAGTTCGAGTCCCGTCGATGACGTGAGGAAATGTTTTGGGCGTTTTTTCTCCTAGAAACTCGGGTTTTTCGTACAGCAGTCAAAAAATCGACCTCAGAATACATGCAATTTACAGACAGTATATACGGAATAATATGGTCTTGGTCGCTAATGCTCCTAAAACCCTACTACAACAACAATAACAATCCTGAAAATCGCGATGTCTGGAGACCACCAGCCAGCGGGGTGATCTGATTGAGCTGGTTAAAGCCTTAAATGGATTGCGTAAGCTAAATGTTATTTTGGCATTCTTCCTCGTGCTGAGACTGCACACGTGAGGGGGCATAAATTCAAGTTGAGAAAGAATGGTTGCAGGATAGGTGTGCTGAAGTTTGCCTTCAGCCAGCGTGTAGTTGATTGTTGGAAGAGGCTTCCATCTGTTTTTGTGGAAGTGGTTGGTTTGAATGAATTTAAGGAAAAACTAAACAAATCTTGATATGGATGGGCGAAGTGTGTATTTTTTTTTTTTTTTGGGCTATTGCTTTATAAGCTTGCTTTCTTGCATTATTTGCCACTACTACCTCCCGAACATCCGTACGCATGAAATTCATTTGTACTGTTTCACGATTCTTAGCTGAGGACTGGATGAACATGAGCTTTCCCTTCGCCTTTTAGATATAATGGGCGGTCGATACTAACGCCACACCTACACCTAACGGGAGTTCACTCCCACCATCCGTTACATGTCTACTATACGGAAAAGTTATGAAATTGTTTTCTTATTCCTCTCTAAATTCATTATCCTCCTTTCACGTGCATACATACTGCATAGTGAGAAAGCATCTTGCATCTCGATAAAGTCACAATACACCAAAGAAGTGTAATGAGCTAGATTAAAGGCTATAGCCTGTCTTCGGTTGAGCTGAATTTTAAAATACCATGTTTTTCCGAAAAAAACTCATGTCTCATTAATTTTAGTTAAATGGTTTTATTTTCCCTATTTTGTTGTTTAAAACATTGTATATTGATGTTGCTGTTTACTTACAAACTGATAACAATATCAAAATTCAAATTTTACCGTAAATGTGTTAAGTACTGTAATACTTCCCAATCTCTGGTCTGCAGCAGTTGTTCGTCATGGCTGTTGGGGGTGCTACGTGTCTTGATATGCATTGCGTCACGTTGCTTCTGACGCCGTGCAATTCGAAACTTATCATTTAATAGTCCTGCATAATACCAGAAGCCCCTGACGGATGAAAAGCATGAAATGCATTCACTTTCAAAGCACCTTGACTACATCGTGCAGTCTTCTTCCTTGGTTAGGAGGGACATGGAGCTTTCCTTCGACAGGTCATGACACTAGCAAGAGGTTCCTCCATGATAACACATGAAACTTATTCACCGTCTGAATATCACACCAAATGGTGTGATGTTCAGACGGTGATTAAGTTTCATGTGTTGCTTTCTCAATCTGTTACAGGCAAGCTCTGCCATACAGGAAAGTTCTGAAATTCTCCTCCTATAACTAATAATTAAAAGTTTATTTTTCTTGACACCTAGATCAGTTATTGAGATATACTGCTTTTGAAATAAAACTAGCTCTCAAAAAATTATTAGGATTTTATACCGCAACTGTGAACATGCACATGGGTAACAGTATCGCCTATTCAGAACAATGCAGATATCTTTATTGATAGGGGAATTACTCTTCAGCATTTTAATTTAATCTATTGCAGTGACTTATTACGGTACTCAGTACTCAATCACCTTACTTTTGTTATCCCTATTATTCTCTGCTTTCCCAGAGCAAGTCTTTAGTTCCTACACATTTACAGCAGGAAGCTTCTCCACAATGAAAATAACTGAAGTCATTTGGGGCCAAATCCCTCGAGTTAATGATGCTCAACAAAGGTTACACAATCGATGAGTTTTCTTTGCAGTCATTACCCGTGCACACAGTCATTAAACGCTGAAACTAGACCCCAGAACAAAGACTTACCTTTCATCAGTGATTATCTCTTGTTGGGAGGGTGACTTAGTTTGTCCCTATAATTGTGCTTTCTCTAGACATTTAACACCTCTGCTTCTGGAAGCCGCTTGAAGCCACTGCTTATTTGTCATCACAGTTAAACTTTCACTTAGTTTTTTTTTTTTTTCCCCTCCCTTCTTTCATTTTATTCTCCCCTGTGTTTTTTCCTTAGTGGCGAACTGAATATGCTACCTTAGGTTTATTAATATAGACGAAAATTTAAAATTAAAGGAATAATTTTGAATATACACAAAATGAATGACTGCTTAATTTTTATCTTATGATATAAATTATCCTATTATAAATTATCCTACTGTTATAAATTGACCATCACTCATTACGTTATTTGTAATCTGCAAGTCAGGATGCGATGGAAAAGAATCCCACTGATCTCTGTATTGTTGTTGGATTTTCAGAGCATCGCCGACTAAGGCCATGTTGCTCCGTGTATATTGTCTATAAATTGCTTGTGTTCTGGGGTCGATTTTGTGTTTTCTGAACGAAAAACCTGAGTTTCCGGGAGAAAAATCATGCTACCCTCGCCTGAGACCGACTAACTCAGCCACGTTGTGAAAAAGACCCATAAAAATTCCTCCATCGTCGACGGTTTTCGAACTCCGGTCTTTTCCACCCGATGTGGGAGGACGACGTTCCTACCAACTGTTCTACCCACGAGGGTCTCTATCTGTATTCTTAATAGTTCAAAAAAGAGCGTTAGAGATAGCAAATACCGAATTTAAAAAAATCAGATTTATTATAAAAATTTACTTATCGTGGTATAATTGCACCTTTGTTGTATTGGACTTAAACACAAGATCTTACACATTTGCTTTCAGCCATTACAGATGGTTGTTGTTTTATTTATAGCATCGTGGCTGCTAAAATTATGAGACGTCGGTAAATTGCATGTATTCTGTGTTCAGATTTTCTTGCTTTCCTTGATGACAACGTGAGTTTCCAGGTAGAGGAAGTGGAGACATTGCATCCTTCGTTAGAGACTAATTCGAGCATGGTGTGGGGAGAGAGGGGGGGGGAAACACAAAAACCCGTATAATTTTTATCTTATGATAAAAATTATACGGGTCTCGGTGGGATTCGAACCCAGACTTTTTTCCACATGGTATGGAAAAACAACAATTTTAACCGCTGTGTTACCTTCAGATCTTCGACAGTCGCAACTCTCATCGAACTTACCCTATATTATATTAAGCTGGAAGAGTCCTTGAAGGATGATCTTTGTACCTTTGATATTTTATAATATAAAATTATCGTTTTCTAATCGTGGCACAAATTGAAGGACGGAAAATCGGCTGGTTTGTTGTTCGTTTGTTTAGAATTAGCGAAGAGGCAGTTAAATCCAATAAGGGTCGGTACATAATATCTGTAAATTGCATGTATTTTATAGTCTATTTTTGCCTATTTTGTTGGGTGAAAGACGTCCAATTCGGCTGCAGTATGAAAAAGAAAAACTGTATTAAAATTATTTCCACATCTTTTGGATTAGAATCCAGGTTTTAAATCTCCAAAATCTTTAGTTACTTCCTATGATTATTCATTAAAGCAAGAATGGTAGTTGGACAACCTCGTGGGTAGCACAGTTGGCAGAATCGCAAGCTCCCCACACCGGGTGGAAAATAACTGAGTTCGAGTCCCATCGATAACGAGAAATTTTTATGGGCGTTTTTCACAACGTGGCTGAGTTAGTCGGTCTCAGGAGATCGTAGCAAGCCCCCCCCCCCCACGGAAACTCGGGTTTTTCGTCCAGCAAATAGAAAATCGACAACCGAGCACACGCAATTTTTACAGACAGTATACACGTAGCAATATGGCCTTAGTTGCTGATGCTCTTAAAAACCTACTAAAATAACAACATACTTTAGTAAAAACGCTAACGTAACAGTTAAAATGTTATTTTTATAATTAATTTGGAGTAATTAGTATTTTCCAGGAGGGATACAATTTTTATAGGTTGTACAGACCAGTTTGGTTGAGTTATCAACCAAAGCTTCTGTAGATGCTTTGGTCGATAACTTATCTCGCTAGGATATATGAAAGCAGATTAGTGGCTTTAAAAATAAAGAAATGTTTCTTAAACTTTGCACAGACAGACAGGTATCGGTATAATCTGCCTTTGCGAAGTGCCTGGAAGCCTTTTATATCACTGTTCAGAATCAAAACTTAAGCAATCTACAGTACCTCAGAACTACAGCACAAACCATGAAAATGTTTTTGTTCCAAATTAAGAAACTGCACACAGCTTTCTGATTTAGGAACAAACATTTTTACAGTTATGTTTCTAAATGTACCAGAAACATCCTTGACTAAATATAAATACCAAATAGCAACCCAACTAACATTCACGTAGTAAATCACGAGAAACGTAATGAATACAATAATTGAGGCATTTACAAGATGAAGATCTCTGGTTAATTTTCTTAGGTTAGAGTATAAATTTCTAGGCTCGCATTCAAGATAAAAAAAAAGATGAAGCCCAGCAGTGATTTATGGGAGCTTAGTCAATATATCTAAGCCATCACCGAGACTAACATTTTTCGTGTATTTTCAGAATTCCCAACCACCTACTGCTTTTATGCTGCCATTTTGGACCAATCACATGGAGAGAGTTACTTTTATGGAGATCTGGAACTCGGGGTGGTTAAATAATGTTACTCATCTCACTCCTACTGTATCGGGCGAGGAATTAAAAAAAAAAATCCCCTATCAGCACAGAGTGAAAAAAGCCCATAAATGTTCCTCTCATCATTTATGGGATTCGAATCCGGGCCTTTTCCACCTGGTGTAAGGACGGTGATTATAACCACTGTTCTACCGCGACGGAGAGAGTTGTGTGATCCAGACTAGCAGCACTCTGTTTGATGAACTCATACATCTTTGTTCTTGTGCGCGGTGTGACAAAGGTCTTTCAGATCTCGTCTCAACTGGAGATATATAAACTAGTCTGCAATCAAGTCACCAAGGATAATAGGCAAGCTAAGGCAGATTATGAGAAATCTTTGGCAAAGGAAGCAAAGAAAAATAGTAAAGACTTCTTTATTTATGTATACGCTAGAAGAAATGGGATGAATCACTTAGGTCCACTTGATATCGATGGTTCAACTGTTGACGATCTTGTCTAGGTTACTGACAAGCTGAATAAGTGCTCTGCATCTACATTCACACATGAGGAATTCTTTAGGGAAATGGATGCCAGAAGGCAGCAAAGGAGATAAGAAAATCCTTAGTCATAATTATGAGAGTGTCGTTTGATTTAGGGGAGGACTCCGTGGACAAATGTGCAAATTTATCCCCAATTCACACAGGTGATCAAAGGGTTACATGAGTAATTATAGACCTGTTAGCTTAAATTCTGTTCCAGAAAAATAATGGAGTCACTGGCTAAAGACGTAATGGAGGACTATCTAGACAGGAATGCAGTTATACTTGAGTCACAACTTGGGTTTATCAAGGGGCGATTGGTCTGACCAATTTGATTGGATACTATGATGCAATCATAAAGGAACTGGATGCAAAAATGATTTCAATATCACATACTTTGATTTCAGAAAAGATAGATTTTGATTTGAACATAATAGATTTCTGTACAAATTGGAACAATGTGGCATTAAGGGCAAGTGGTAAAAAAGGATGTGGTAAAAACTGCTGTGGTAAAAAAGGATGGTTGATTGGAAGAAGACAGAGAGATTATCAATGGACACTGCGCTTCGTGGGCTAATGATATGAGTTTGGTCCCCAGGGTTCGGTGCTGGGCCCATTGTTATTTTCTATATTTATTAATGATATTGATGAAGGTATATCAGGCATAATATCAAATTTTGCAGATGATATGAAGGTTGGCAGGGCGGTCAATGAAGCAATGAAGGTATGCTGCTGCTGCAACAAAGTCTAGAAAAAATAGGCAGTTGGGCTGAGAAATGGTAATTGAGGTTTGACATTGACAAATGCAAATTACTGCACATGGGTAGCAGTTATCCCAGATTAATGTACCAACTGTGTGGTACTACTCATGGAAAATTAAAAAGATCTAGGGGTAATTGTGCAGTCAGAAATGAAATCCTCTGAAAAGTACAGACAGGCTGCCAGGAGAGCATATGGGGTTTTGTCAATGATATACAGGAATTTTGCTAGTAGGGATAAGGTGATTAATCCGTTGTACAAGGAAAGGTCAATCCACATCTGGAGTACTCGAGATCTCATTTTAGGAAGGATGTAGAGCTGATGGAATGGGTACAGAGAAGGGCAAAGAGATTGGTGAAGGGTACAAAGGAGTAGTACCCTTACCAAGAAAGGCTTCAGTTCTGCAAATTGCAGCTTCTGAGGACTAGGCATCAGCGAGGAGATCTGATTGAGGTGTTTAAGGCTTTGAATGGATTGTGTACGCTGAATGTTGTTGAAATCCTTACTCTTGCCCAAGAGACACACGAGGGGGCATAAATTTGAATTGAGGAAGGATGGTTGCACGATAGATGTGCAGAAATTTTCTGTCCACAGGCTACTTGATGGTTGAATATACTTCCATCATGTGTTGTGGAATTATATAGTTGTTTTGAGTAAATTTAAGGAAGAATTTAACATTTTATTAAGAGGTGATGGACAGGTGATGTTGGTAATTTTTTTTTTTATTATTATTACTATATTACTATATACTGTATAAGTAATGCTAATCTTTGTTGTTTTTTTCATCCGTTCAGTCGCAGCTGACTTTCAGAGACTTTTTTTTTTGGTAGTTGTTGGGGCATCGGCTTCTGTGGCCATAATGCACCTCCCAAGGTTTTTGCAGTACTTTGATCCAAGCCAGAGGTGGGATTCGAATCAGCAACCTTTGGGTTGCCAGGCAGGCACTTTACCCACCCGGCTAGCCCTTTCGGCTTCGGAGACTTTATGGACAAGCTGCCTCCATGCGGTCCAGTCTTCAATAGCTTCTTTCAAGTCCTTCATGCACATGCCAGTGTCGCTCTTGATGGTGTCGAGCCAGGGTGTTTTTTGCTGACCTCTTCTCCTTGTTCCACTGAACTTTCCTAGCATTATCGATTTCTCCAGTGAATTGGATCGCATTACGTGACCGAAATAGGTCAATCGTGGCTTGGTAATCTTGCCTTCCAATAATATTTTTGGCTTGATGCGGTCCAAAACCTCTCTGTTCGTAACTTTCGCTGTCCATGGTATGCGAAGCAAATTTCTCCAGCACTAGAGCTCAAAAACGTAAATTTTTCTTTTGTCTGCTGTTTTTTATTGTCCAGATTTCACACTCTTAAGTTGTTAGGGAAAACACTATAGCATTAACCATTCTTATTATTGTTGTAAGGCTGAGGTCTTTGTCTTTCCAGATATTTTCCACGTTCATCATTTCGCTGCGTTCAAGTGAAATTCTTCTTTTAATTTCAGGGCCAGATTCCCCGCCTCGGTCGATCTTAGATCCAAGAAAAGTGAATTTCTGAACAGATTCGACATCTTCATTGTTAATTTTAACTTCTCTCGTCCTGGCTGTTGTCATAATTTTTGTTTTCTTGATGTTAATCTGCAGTCCCGCTTTTTCGGTCTCATCTTTAACTGTTAAAATCAATTGTGTTCGATCTTCCTCATTTTCTGCTAGCAGAGTTGTATCGTGTGCATATCTTAAATTATTGATGTTTCTGTCGCCAATTTTCACTCAAATTTCTGACTCATCCAAGTACAATTTCTTCATAACTGATTTCAATATACAAATTAAATAGAAATGGGGATAAGGTACAGCCCTGTCGCACACCTTTTCCGATTTCAAACCAGTCTGTTTTTCCAAATGTTGTTCTGACAGTTGCTTCTTGGTTGGTGTACAATGATCTTATTAGCTCAGTCAAGTGTGCTGGTACCCCCAATTCTATCAAAGAATTCCACAATTTTTCGTGTTCCACACAATAAGATGCTTTGGTATAGTAAATAAAGCACATGAATAAAAAGCCCATGAATTTCTGAAATTCATGGGCTTTTTCCATGATCCAACGGATGTTTGCGATGTGATCACGGGTGCCTCTTTCACGAATGCGGAAACCAGCTTGAACATCAGGCAGCTCTGTTTCTACGATTCTATACAATCTTACTTGAATGATTTTCAATAGAATCTTGCTTGCGTGTGATAGCAAAGCTCTTGTACGATAGTTCGAGCAATTTCGGGCGTCTCCCTTCTTCGGGATTGGAATAAACACTGATCTCTTCCAGTCTTTTGGCCACGTATTGGTTTTCCAGATCTCCCGGCACAAAGCTGTGATAACTGCGTATGGCAAAAGTGTTAACATTTCTGTTGGTATTCCATCAATTCCAGGGGCTTTTCTTCTTGGTAGTTGTTGCAGCGCCTATACTACTACATCTTCCTCTAAAATATCCTGTTCTAGTTAATCCTGCCTTTTCGCTTCGATCTGTTGACGTTTTTTTTTTTTTTTTTTTTTTATTTGCATACAATTCTTCCGTGCATTCCTGCCATCTTTTCTTAATTCCTTGTTGGTCCTTCAGTTCATTTTCGTCTTTGTCTTTTTTTGAACCTTTACAAGCAGTGTAAAGGTTCAAATTTGTGGATCTTCTTTATTTGTGCGAAGATATCTCTCATGTGTCCTTTTTTTTTTTTTTTTTCCTTCCATTTTTTTACAACGTTTTCCAGTATTTTTCCTTATCGTTTCTGGCTGATCTTTGTAATTCTGCATTAAGCCTTCTTGTCTCGTCTCAATCTCCAGCAGCTCTTTTTTTCAGCAATTTTGATGGTTTCTTCTGACAGTCACTTACTCGATTTTTGTATGGTATGTATTGCTGTGCTGTTTTAATATTGTTTTTAACGAAGTTTTTTTTTTTTCCTCCTCAAATACTTTGGTTACCTTTCCATGTAGTTAAACGAGTCGCATCTGTTTTATCTCGACCGCGTAAATTATGAAATTTTATCCATATCATATTTCCGTGGTTGAAGCCTTCGTTTTTATCTTGCAGAATTTGAGCCTGGCTTTGGCTACTAAGAGTTGGTGGTCCGAGCCGCAGTCTGTACCAGGTAACGTTTTCACTGAAAAAAAAACAGGCCTTTTCCATCTTTGACTGCACATGACGTAGTTAATTTGATTTCGGTGCAATTCATTTGGGGAAGTCCATGTATACAAACGTCGCTTAGGTTGGATAAACCATGTGTTTTTGACCCTTAATCGCGATTTTCTTGACAGGACTGCACTAGACGGTTTCCTGCTTCGTTCCTGTCCCCCAGACCAGATCTTCCAACGACCCCATCTTCCTCTCTGTTTCTTATTTCGCATTGAAGTCTCAAAGAACATACACAATGCCTTTTTTTTTTTTTTTTTTTTGTATTTGACTCGGTGCTTTTGGCATAAAACTGTTCAATTTCATCTTCAGTTACGTCTATTGTTGGTGCATAGACTTGAAGAAATGTGACTATAAGCGGTTTTCCAATGAATGCGGAAGGCCGTTATTCTGTCACTTATTAACCTATAACTATCAACTGATCTGGCAATTCTCTTGTTCACTAGTAAACTGTAAAATCGTCTGACTGAAAGTAGCCATTTCCCGTCCAGTTTATTTCGCTGACACCAAGGATGTCAATCTTGGTCTTAACCATTTCTCTCTTAATGATATCTAGCTTTCCATGATTCAAACTCGAACACCTTTTTGTACAGCGTAGACTGTTCCGACCATCAAGGGCTGCCTCAGCAAGCAGGCCTCCCGAAGGCTTTACCGAATTGCTTCATTCGTACCCACATTACTAGAAACAGGACGTCGCTCTTCTCCAGTAGCACGTTTGATACTTTCCAGCCTGGAGGGTCCGTCTTCAGGTATCATCTCTGATAAATTCTTGAGCTCGTTCATAAAGTTTTCTGGTGAAAAAATACTTGAGTAGGTCACCACCATGTCTTTCTCCAGCCCTCCCCATTTAACCGGTCTTGGGAATGGCGTATGTATGCGTTTGCATCAGCCAAAAAAAAAAAAAAAAAAATCATTTCACGCATCCATTCCCTCTAAAAGTTTGCCCAGTTCCTCCTTGAATTTATTTAAGCTATCAACTTCCACAATGACAGATGGAGGTTTGTTCCAGAAATTAACCACCCGCTGGCGAAAGGCAAATTTCTGCCCATCTATTCTACAACTGTCTTTCCACAATTTGAATTTATGTCCCCTTAGGTTCGTAATCTGAGCAAGCGGAAGAATTCCATCAGAATTCAGCGTTCTCAACCCATCCAAGGCCTTATACACTAAGGAGTTCTCAATCAGATCACCTTTCATTTTGTCATTCCAAGTAATTTTAATAACACAATAAATAATAATTCAGTGATCATGAAATATACGTAAATGAGAAACCCTTTGCGTAAATTGAGAAATTATTTGAGTGAAGTTGAAAAAAAAAATAATTATAATGACGTTGAAATTTCACATGTCTATTTAATAAAAAAAACTTTCGAGCCTACAGGCCAGTAAGGCTCCTGGATTTGATGGCATAAACCCTATAATCTTAAGGGAGGCGGCAAGTGAGTGCATTGAACCATTGAAGTTAATTATGCGAGCATCGCTGGACTCGGGAGTGATTCCGTTGTATTGGAAAAGTGCCAATGTGTCTCCAATGCATAAGGGTAGTTCTAAGAGTGAAGTGGGAAATTACCGGCCGCTTAGTCTAACTTCAGTAGTAGGGAAAATCATGGAAACAATGATCAAAGTTAGAATTCAGGATCATTTAGATAGAAATGGAATTCTGAAGGATGCTCAGCATGGTTTTGTAAAGGGAAAATCATGTTTAACTAATCTGGTTAGCTACTTTGACAGGGACACTCGACAACTGGACTTTGGGAATAATTTCTACATTGTTTATTTGGATTTCAGCAAAGCGTTTGACTCAGTACCACATGAGCGGTTACTTTATAAGCTGTAACAGGTTGGAATCACAGAAAAATCCTTAGATGGATAGCTGGATGGCTTCAGGGCAGGAGGCAGAGGGTTGTGATTATTCCTCAGTTTGAGTTGATGTAAGAAGTGGGGTTCCCCAAAGATCAGTATTAGGGCCACTGTTGTTTTTGATTTTCATAAATGACATCGATGAAGGGATTGAGCGCGTGATGTCTAAATTTGCAGATGATGTAAATATTGGTAGAGTAGTTAATGATCGCCGCCAAGCAGAGCTTCTTCAGAATGATCGAGATAGACTTCAGGGATGGTCAGAAAAATGGCAGCTATGCTTTAATCCAGCAAAGTGTAAGGTATTGCACCTGGGGAACAGTAACCCCAAAATAACGTATACACTTGGCGGAGTTGAACTAAAGCCAGTAGTGGAGGAAAGGGACCTGGTGTTACGATACGGGCAGACTTTAAGTTCTCTGAGCATTGTGGACTGGTTGCAAGGAAAGCCCATGGTGTCCTATCGGTGATGTATCGAACAATTGCTAGTAAATAAATAAATAAATTTTCTGTTTATACTCCGGGACGACCAAACGGTCAGAGGAGTTCACAAATAGACAGAATACAAGAAACAGCACCGTATTCAGCAGTCACAGGCTTGAACCCCGGTCACTCAAGGCACGTGTACTTATGCACCCGCGCGCCTGACCACTAGGCTACGGCGGCCTACCTTAGAGATAAGGATGTCATAATCCCATTGTGTAAGGCTATTGTTACATCACACTTGGAACACCGTGTTCAGGTATGGAGACCGCACCTAAAGAAAAACATTGTGCTTCTTGAAAGGGTCCAGAGACGGGTAACTCGCTTGGTGAAATCGGCGAAAAGGTGTCCATATATGAGGAAAGACTTCCGAATACTGTATGTGGGTTCCAGAGCTTGAAAACTAGGCACCTTAGAGGAGACTTGATTAAAATGTTTAAGGCTCTGAGAGGCATAAGCAAAATGAATGAGGACTAAATTTTCACGGTTATAAATGATTCTAGAATAAGGGGCATACTTTCAAGTTACGGGAGGAGATGTTTAGACTGGATTGCAGGAAGTTTTATTTTAGCCAGTGAGTTATTAAATTACTGGAATAAGTTGTCTACGTGGGAGGCTGACAGTTTGGAGAAATTCAATGGTCGGCTGGATATGAGGAGGAAAACGCTTAGGTTGTCCATTTCCTTTTCTCTTATTTATTAATTATTAATTTTTTTTATTTTCTTCTTCTTCTTCTTCTTCTTCTTCTTCTTATTATTATTATTATTATTATTTTAAGTTTTTGGCTGGAGCAGCATAAGCTATAGGCTTAGTGGCACCATGTGGCCATTGCTAATACTATATATACACACAGAAATCACTCAGTTTATATACACTGAGTGATCACTGTATTATGACTATCTGCTTAATACCCAGCTGGGTAAATTTATAGTCATGCCAACAGCTGATATGTGAACAGCTCGGAGAGTTCTCTATTGGAACATTTGATTCAGTTGTTTGTTTAGTGCGCTAGAAAAGGCACCATAGCCCGCCTCCATGGGACAATTATGGAAACCAAGTTTTGGTTGCCATAATTTATCTGCCTTTATCTGCACGGTATCTTCATATAGATTTTGGTATTGTACAGCGGGTTGTCAAAGATTGGCTGGGACTGACTATACATAAAAAATAATAATACGGTGCGTTATACTTATGAAACAAAACACCTGTAGTCAGTTTCGTGTTCTTTCAGTTGCATCTCGTAATTTAGTTACTGAGTTAGCATAGTATTGATCCGTTTATTGTCTGTCCCTCTGGATGATAATCTAACGTTAATATCCTTTTAGAATCACAGAAAACAGATGCCATGACCTTGCCTGTCGATGGGCCTTCGTTGGAGGTGGCGAATCAGCATGTCTGTTGTTTTGATTGCAGTTTCTGGTTAATAGTGATGAAGCAATATTTCATCCATAGTTGCACATCTGGCCAGAAAGTTTTCAGGGTCTGCTTGATAACGAGCAAAAAGTTTCTTTGAAATTTTGAATTGAAGACGTTTTTGATTGGTTGAAACCTTTTTCATGCCTAATTCATTTAAATAAATTTTCTGTTTATACTCCGGGACGACCAAATGATCAGAGGAGTTCACAAGATAGACAGAATACAAGAAACAGCACCGGATTCAGTAGGCACGGTCTTGAACCCCGGTCACTCAAATGCACCCGCGCGCCTGACCACTAGGCTACGGCGGCCTTAAATTTTTGACATAATGTTTCGTACTCGTTCGGTCGAGATGCCTGTTGCCTCTATATTTCTATCAGTTATTCGTCGATCATACATCAATATGCCATGAGCTTTATTGGTATTTTCTGGAATAGTGGCTGTTGATGGATGTTCAGCGTTGTTCGTCTTCAATGCTGGTTCTGCCTCTTTTAAATTCAACCACCCAGTTTTTGACAGTTGCATATGATGAGGCAGATTCTCCTAATATATGTACGATCTCTTGGTGAGTACCCTTCCTGCTCGATAACTGTTTTTGTAAAAACATTTTATTGTGGCTCGATATTCAGTTTTTTTTCCCTAAGAAAAGTGTTCTAAGAAGTTATGAACTGTAACTTTGCATGAGTTCATTAAAGGTTCAAATTATTGAAAAAAATATTATATATACACAGTATACTGTTTATATATAATATTTTTTCAATTTTATACTGTGTATACACAGTATAAAATTGAAATACACAATATAATGTGTATACACTGTATACACAGTATACTGTGCAAATGCATATGGATTACATGAAAAATTATACGAAGTGATTATTTTATTTATTTGTTTGTTTATTTAGTATTATTATTTTATTTTATTTTATTTATTTATTTATTTTTTTTTTTGTATTATAAAAAAAAATGTTTGTCACTTCTATAGGTCCTTACTTCCTAATCTTGGGGTTCAAATGGCGATTTTCTGGGTTTCATTCACACAAAAGGAGAAATAATGACTCAGGACTTAAAAATAAAATACACTGTAGACTAACTAAAGGCTGAGAACGGGCAGTTCTACCCCGGGTGGAATTTCCCATTCTCAGGAGGAGGAAGGAACTGAATTTCTGGGTCGAACTAAATTTGTAGGTTACGTTTTCATTATGTGGACAACAAAAATGTATTTGTATACATGCAACCATTTATTGATCCATATATCTACAATGTCACTAGCACAGACTGGAAATTGCTCTCAAGGATAACCCGGGCACAAACTTCATAATTTTTATTCATATATTGTTCACTTTCCTCCACCTAATTTTTTTCCACACTCTGAGCTATTAATTTTCCTACTAGGGTAGGAGTGTCTATTTAAATTCCTTACCTAAACTCCCCTACTGTTAGCTAAACTGCTATATCATTGCTCTGTGACCACAACTCAACATATACACGGAATGAATATATACACGTAATACGGGTCTGTAAATAAAGTTAAGGAAGAAAAACAAGATTGTTTAGTTCAATTTTTTTTTCTGGCCTACTTAATACCCATAACAATACCCATAACAAAAATCACATACGTAAGAAAATTCTCATAATATATATAAGTAGAAAAAATCTTGTGTTTAGAGTCGTGATTTAAACGCTCACCACACCACACCACCTTTGGTTTTGTAAATTGCCATTCCCGACATGTTAGTAGGCGGATCAGCTCTGCTCAACCCCGTTATTCAGTCATCCTGTCCTGTCCTTCCCTTTCCTTTCCTCTCTGTCTCCCGTGCTTCACATCCTGGGTGTAGAACTGTGACGTGAGATCGGCGACTAGGTGATTATACAGCCCACTTGTGGATTCACGGTGGTGAGTTCCGCAGAGGAAACATATTAGCCCTTGCGTGCATTTGGAACGGAGTCAAATTGCACTGTTGATTTTTGCTTCACTGATGTAACGTCATATCCTCAGTCGTTGTGACAGCGTTAGTGTCAAGCTGACGTCATCGTTGACTTGTAAACACGGCCGCTCGCTTTGGAATAGACTGTTGGGCACTTCGTACGTTCTATTTTTCTATGACGGGTCTGTAAATAAAAGTTAAGGAAGAAAAACAAGATTGTTTAGTTCAATTTTTTTTTCTGGCCTACTTATAATTTTGTAAACACCGTTATTATTTGGAGAACATATAGTGAATGTAATTTGAAGCCTTAAATTAACCGATGCTATATCTCAGGGTTTTTTTTTTTTTTTTGTTTTTTTGGTTTTTAGGAGCATTAGCAACTAAGGCCATATTGCTCAGGGAAATGCGGTGGTCATTCCTTGACCTTTCCGCATCCTCTGTATTTGGTGGTGACGGGCTCGAACCCCGGTCTAATCAAGAAGCGTGTGCTACGCACTGCTGCTCCTTCCCACCTGGCTACGGAGGCGCCTATATCTCAGGGGTGACCAACTTAATTTTTGATGTGATCTACTTTTTTCCTTAAAAATGTGCCGCGGTCTACCATCTCAAGAATTTCATTGCACATGGTTAAAAAAGTTAATCAACACATACTGAAAAATGTTGTTTATAAATTTTAAAATTAAATACAATTCAGAATTCTTATTTTAAATTCTCACTATTTAAATTTTTCATTTATGTGAAGTTTGTGTCTTCATGTCATCTGCCAAGTTTTCAAAATTGGAGATATACTGTGATAAGAATCTTCTGTATGCAAGTCAAGTAAGAGCAGAGCGATTTTTCGTTTTTGTTTATTTCAAATACGAAAATTCCGATTCACATAGAGATGTGGAACCAAAACAGGAATTTAAAAGTTCAATTAATTTTTTTACATTTGGGTACTTTTCTCGGCGGTTTGCTGAGAAAGTATTTCCAAAAGTCTTTTACCGATGATCTGGCTTTTAAGAAGTAATCGTTTTGCAATGTAATAATTTCATTATCAAGTACTATTTTCTGCATGTGAAAAATCTTAGAGATTTTTTTCTGAAATTTGTTTCGTATCTAAGTTGACATTAAATGGATAAGAAATATATTGAACGATGTCTTCAATTGTTTTAAAATTACTGAATCTGGTTTTAAAATCATCAACAACTTTCTCAATTTCAGAAACATATTTCTCACTATTAAATTCAAAAAGAGGATATTTTTGCAAATGATCGATTTTTTTCCCCTTTTTTTTCTTTGAGAACTTGAGCCATTGCGAAAATTGATATATATAGAAATACTACTAATCATGTCACCAACATTTTTATTTTTTTCCTTTTAATTCCAAATTCAGATCACTTAATTTACTGGTGAAATCTGCCAAAAAAGCCAGATCACACAACCATTCCGTATCTTGTAGCTGCTAATAATCATATCCCCTTTGATCAACAAATTTTTTAATTTCATTCAGCAAATTCCGAAATCTCTGTAGAAACTTGCTCCGACTCAGCCACCTCACATCTGTGTGTAATATGAGATCTGGTTCGTTTTCATTGGGTTGCATTTTGAAAAGTCTCCTTTGAAGAGATTGTCCTATGATGGAATTCACGATTTCGAAAGTATGTCCATAACACTTTTAGTATTTAATCTTTTGCTGGCTAATACTTGATGGTGAATGATACAGTGGTAACTCAAAATATCTGGGAATTCATTTGACACAATTCGATGAATCCGTTAAGAAGCCTTGTCAATGCTTTAGCTCCATCTGTTGTTATTGATAAGCTTAAATAGTGGTAATTTAAGTTTTTCAATAAAATTTTTGAATGCGTTAAATATATCAAGACCTCCAGTTCTTTCTTTTAACGAAACCATACTCAGTAGTTCTTCTCTAGTGGCAGAATCATCAAACACCATACCAATAAAAACGAGCAATTGAGCTCTATCACTGACGTCTGTAGATTCATCCAGTTGTAAAGAAAAGGACACACAATTAGCAATATGAGCACACAATTGTTCACTCACATTTTTACTAATTTTTTTGAGGCGTCGCATCACAGTATTTCGAGATAATTGCAGATCTTGAAGAGCACTTTTCATTTCATTTTTGTTCTTGAAATTTTCAAAAAGAGAATCTGTTATTTCTAAAAATGCGTCTTTGATTAATTGACCATCAGAAAATGGTTTGCATTTTTTTTGCAAGACTGCTCACTTCAAATGATTCTGCAGTTACTGCTTGAGATTGTAAATGAAGAAATTTTGTTGTGCGAATAATCTGGATTTCAATTCTTTTCATTTATTTTTTCTAAGGTCACTATTAAGCGGAAAATCCGATTGGTATTTACCATGGAGTGCGTTGAAGTGCCTTTCTAAATTTCCTTTTTTGAGTATAGCCACGGAAGCATTGCAGATCAAACAACAACATTACAAAAAAGTATTGTAGTTCCCGCTTGATGAAAATGATACGTTTTACTCTTTTTCGTAGTATTCATTTTAAATCAAAGGGTATTAAATTAATGCATAAGTACTGTCCAATTATTAATATTAAGTAAGCTAAATAAGAATTCAACACATACACTATGCTCTCTACTAGACAAGCCTAGCGGTTTCGTGGCGACAAGAGTAGTCACGTGATTCACCGGATTTGTAATGAGCTTATGCAGTAGGGCGCATAATAATAATAACATTTAGATTTTGACTAGTCAATTTTTTATATATGTGTATATTTAAAATTCGTCGCGATCGACTTGTTGGCCACCCCTTCTTTATATCTTAAGATTGTAATTTAGATTAGTCTTGAAATTAAATAGAAAAATACTTGATTTTTCACAACTTCGTTTAAGTCCCCTTGGTAGTTTTCATTAATCCAGTTGTTGCGCTGAGTAAACTCAAAAGTTCCTGGATAGAGAGTTAGACTGTGGCAAGAATTTACGAGGTGTGGCAGTAACGTTCCGGGCTGGCGCAATAAAAAGAACACAAAGTAAAGGAGTTCAAAATGATTTTATTTTTATTCCGAAAAGAGTCAGCGAAAGTGTCTAAAGAGATGATGATTAGTACGGCTGGTTTTTTTTCTTTTTTTTTTTAATGTCCTAAACATCCTGAAATCTCTCTCCTTTGAGGGCAATTTTCATCTTAAGAAAGAGGAAGCAGTCCGCCGGTGCTATAACGGCAAAGTAGGGTGGCTGGTTAATCTGTACAGTGCTGTGTTTCGTCAGAATGTTCACAACACGTGTAGAATTGGGTGAGGCATTACAGTATTATGCAACACGAACCAGCTGCCTTTCTCTCGAAATTGCGGCCTGATCTGGGAAATGCGCTTCAATAGTCTTTGAAGCACCCTGTACGTAGAACGCAGCATCGACCCCCCCCCCCCCTACCTTCAGGTTCAAATTCCTTGTGAATCACACTCAGTTTGTCGAAAAACATAATCAGCATCGTCTTGGTTCTGGACTTGTGGAAATGAAACTTTTTGGACCTTGTAGATGATTTTGAAGTCTACTGCATGCTTTAACGCTTCATCTCTGGATCGTACTGAAACACCCAGCACTCATCTCTAACAATATAGTCGAGGAAATTAGGATTATCTTGACAAGTCTGGATGAAGTCTTCGCATGTTGACACTCTTCGTTACTTCTGCTCACCCATGAAGCTGTGCAGCACAAATTTTGTACAGACCTTCCTTTTCTCTAAAGCTTCATGCAGAATTTGACGAATCGTCTCCTTATTCATATCCATCTCATCAGCCACCCTCATTGCTGATGGCTGATGAGATGGATATGAATAAGGGCTACACGATAATAGTCACAATTTGATATTCGTTCGTTGCTCTGTTGCAAAATCGTGGCACGAAATGTTAACACTACTGACGAAACTGGTTGTTACTTGAAACCTGTCTGCTTAGTGGTGGACAATCGCTGTACCACCATCTGTTGGTTGAAGTTTGAACTACGACGTATCACTTTCATTTATTTTCAAACTCATCTAACATGACCGTTACAGCACCGAAAAGGAACTCCGCACGGCGTCTTGTGTCCTTGCCCTCAGACATTTTAATCTTATCATTGTGTGTGTGTGTGTGTGTGTGTGTGTGTGAGAGAGAGAGAGAGAGAGAGAGAGAGAGAGAGGTGATAAAGCGGCCTATTGATGAAAAGATAGGAAAACTGACTTCTTTGTATCGGTTAGTTAATAGACAACATCGAGTTCATCGAAGCAAACAGCGCTGACACCTGTACATTAGAGTCTATTTCCTGTCATGGTAATTGCTCTTGTTCCCCTCCCATCAACCCATTACATAAATACATCTAATTATGGTTTGTTTTTTCTTGGTTGTGAAAGTTGCTGTGGGTGGGGAGATTAGGGATTCGATTTAGAAACGTGCATTTTTTTGTTTTAAGAAGTTTACATATGTACAGTACTTACCTTAAATAATGAAGGTTTGAAAATGTGAATTCACCTTGTATTCCAGAGAGAGAGAGGAATTTTTCAGTAAAATTATTAGTATCAGTTTCGTGTTTTTATAACTAAAATATTTGTAATTATTCGTTATTAATATATTGTATTTTTTGGGTCTTTGTCATTATAAAATTTTCGAAAATTGCAAATTATTAGACTTGTAAATACTTTGGTGTTATTTTTAACTTAATTTTATTTGATATGTAGTATATGTTGTGTACGGCCTCCTAGCAATTTTCAGGGAACTGTTCTCTTAACTCACGTCATCATCCGTGTGAAAATGTTTGTTTTCCTTGCAGAACTTTCAAGAAGCACTAAAGCTGTGGGGAAATCTGGCAAGTGTAGCCTTCAGAGTGTGGAGGAAACGCATTACCTTGCAGTAATCAGTAATCAACGCTTAACATGGCTGCAGTTTGGCCTTAATTGCGATCTGCAAAATGGCGTTTCGCAATAGCCTTTAGTATTTATTATGGTTTCAGAAGCTCTGTGAGTAACCTTTCTCGGCGATCAAATAAAATATATAAGTTCCCACCAGCTCTGGGGGGGGGGGCACTACTTTGCCACTGAAAGTCCATCATTGTTCTAAGATCGTAATGGTATTACCATGATTTACGTATAAAATGTCGCAAGCAGAGAACCATACATGCATTCTTCTGTTTTTCTTTAAGACGTTGGCTACTTATATTGTGCACACATCTTCAATGATGCATTACGGTTATGGGCATTATGATATGAGGGCAAATTGAAAAGCAATGTCTCTTAGTTCATAGACTCATTGTTAGGTTATGCAATAACTTTCAACTAGATTTTCCACGTAGCGAAACGTTCCTAGTTAGTACTTTTGCAGAAGCGTTTCTGTGTAGTTTTTCTTTTACAAGTTATAGTTATAAATCAACAGGGATTACCTTTGTTTTTGATATAGGAAGCTTCTTTTCCAACTCTCCTAGTCCAACTCACTAATAATTCTTGAGAATGGCGATATCTATTTTGTAAAGCAGGTGGGACATCTTCCCTACTGTCAGAACCTTAGTGTTCAGACCGTGCGGTCTCAACAATGAGTGCTCATGGCTGCTGTCTACAAACACTATACTTCTGGCAGCATGGAAACCATTACTTGGATTGGCATAAAATTAGATTTTGAGGTCTAAACTGTTTAATAAATATATAGACCGATTATTTCTTTCGGTCCTATAACTGGACTTTAGAGTTTGATTTAGGGTTCTAATAAAATTGGATATGGGGGGGGGGATTATTCCCTACATTTATTGAGCATTTAATAGCTCTCTATTATCAAATTTATCACAAGTTATAATGTATTATATGGGAGTATCTTTGAACACTTGTTCAAAACACGTGCAATTATTTTTTGACCGCTGACTGTTGTCTACACCGAATTTATGGAAGATAAAAGCCAGTTCAGTTCAGTACGATGAGACGTTTGACAAGTTAAAAAAAAATAAAAGAGTCAGACGAGTAAAGGAAGAACTTACCAGTTCTCGACCTTGGCCAGTTCTTTTACAGGAAGAACTGGCCAAGGTCGCCCGAGGGCTACGTCAGAGACCGCTATCTGGCTCTAACAGCTAGGCCGAACCCGACGATGTCATATTATCAACTGTCTCGTGAGGTTGCTGCGACCACAGGTAAAAACATTTCCAGTCGGGCTGTGTTTTAAGACGGTTCAATTCAAGTGGACTCTATGCAAGAAAGCCATTGGTTTATATCCCATTAAACCAAAACCACCATAGAGCTCGTCGAAACTGGTGCCATAAACATGTGACATCGGCATCATTCGTATTGTATATTAAATCATTCTTCTTGTGACATTTACTACACTGATGAAGCTTGCTTTCTTGTGCAGAGACGGTATCTCTTCTTATCTACTTGAAGAAAACAATTCTCTAGGTGACAAGTGACATAATGCATACATTTTCATCGATGATATACACTCAGTGATCACTGAATTATGACCACCTACCTAATACTTCGTAGGTCCTCCTTTTGCCCTCAGTACAGCAGCTATCCGACGTGGCATTGATTCAACAAGATGTCGGAAGATTTCGGGAGGTATGGCCAACCAAGCTATGTGTAGTGCGGTCAGCAGTGTAGGTATGGAGGTGATTGGTGTATTCAGACGCCTGATATGGCTTTCCATAGTGCCCCTCAAGTGCTCTATGGGATTGATATCGGGGGAGTCGGAGGCCAATCGATATGCTGGAAGTCAGAACTGTGTTCTTCAAACCATTCCTGCACAACGAGTGCCCGATGGCTCTGCGCATTGTCTTTTTGGAAGACACCATCGACATTCGGGAAAAAGTGTAACAGCGGGGTACACAGTCAGCAAGCAGTTGACGATAGCGGAGACCACTGATACTTTGTTCCACATGCATCAGGGGTCAAAGTTCCTGCCAGTGAAACATGCCCCACACTATACAACCGCCTCCACCGGCTTGAACTTTTGATGCCATGCATGATGGATGAAGAGCCTCATGTTGTTCATGCCAAATCCGTACACGACCATACACTGTGTGGAGTAAATAACGTGACTCATCCAACCAGCACACCTTCTTCCAGTCTTCTAGCGTCCAACTTGCATGCTATTTGCACCAGGCGAGTCTTTTATGCCGATGAACGTTGGTTAGGAGAGGATGCCGTAGGGGTCGTCTGCTGGTATAGCCCATACGTGGTAGCGTGCGACGCATGGTCAAGCCAGATATTGTTCCGGGTTGGCACATGTTGTATTGGGTTCTCAACACTTGAACAGTGCTGCGCCTGTACGAGTCGTCGGACCCAGTGCTCATCTCTAACATCAACCTTTCGCTGACCTTTGCAGTTTTGCCGTCGAGTCGTTGTTTGACCATTTTGACGCAATCCTGGTACACTTTAACTACGGCGGCTCTCGAACACCCCACCAGTTCAGCCGTTTGGGAAATCGAGGCACCAGCTCGTCGAGCTCCCATAATCTGTCCTTTATCAAAGTTCGATAAAGCCTTCCTTTTACCCATAACGCTCGGAATTTTACTACCAACTGAACCACTGACACCTTATCTATGCTACGTAGGTCGACTAACTCCGCACTCTTACACCTCACGTGGTCAACGGGTCGCATTCAGTTTTCATAGGGGTGGTCATAATTCAAGATCACTCAGTGTATTTTAACGGTACTTTTAAATAACGATGTATTAGCTTTATCCTTAGTTATGAACTAAGGATAAAGCCATTAAATCGTTGTTAAGTATTGTAGATACTTAATGGTCTGTTACATGCAACTATGAAATGTATATACGAGTATGACTGATAGAGTGTAGACCTCGTAACGTAATTTACTAATTACTTAGGAGAAAAGTGATGTATAGTGTATATAGTTCTTCCTTCTTTTAAGTGATACCTAATGCTTTGTAAAATACAAATACAAAACGTACGTCACTATCGCTATCTAAATGCAGTTATTGTAAAATACAGGTTATTTAACGATAGTTCACTTAAAGACATTTCATTATAACGACACTTTAAATTTGCCATCAGTATCTGGTTTGCGACATTCCTCACTTCTTTATTACGATACCTTAAAAATAATTTCTAGAAATATTAAGCGCGCCACCAAATAGCAGTTTCCAAGCTGATTAAAAATAATTCATCGCTGTTACGTTTCTCATCAAACCTAAGCGTCATTTAGTAAGTAGAAGATATTTTATGTGAAAAAACGAACAAGCACATGAGAGACAAATAAACGTCGTGGAGACTAAAAAGTTTGGCTTGGATAATATTGGAGAAGCTGATGTAGTCAATTTAGCAACTGAAATCTCCAACCATATCACTTACATTTAAATTGTTTTTAAATTGGTTTTTATTATTATTATTATTTTTTTTTTTGGTTCTTCATTTATGTACCTTTTCCGCTTTATCCTGACGAAATTTGTATTCCTAGTCTCTGCTTTGGAGCTGTGTAACTTTATTTTTGTAGCTGTTTAAATAAATAAAATAGATGGATGACACGGGAAAAATTCGACTACTGCAGAACTCCTTGAACTTGAATATCAAAGAATGCAAAACAAAGTTGAAGAAACTGGGGTGGGGGGGGGAGAATGAATGGTCCTTAATAAATTATACATATGTCTTTACTCTTCTTTAAATTTTATTTTGAATATGTATAATAATAATGCTTTATTAAATATTTCTTATTTGTTCTGTTGTTCCCTTATAACTATATAGACCTCTATTCCTTACACCCCCACGTACACATCTGACTTTGCTTCACAGGAGAATTCCAGATTCATGGTTACTTCTTCTCAATTATGTATAATTCCCTTCGGAAAGGCTGAGTGTTCAGGAATAACAAACTCACAAATTAATAAACAACAAAGTTTATTTACATATATATATATCCCACATAATATACAATTGAATAAAAAAACATGTAATAATGTAATATGCATACAAAGTTAAATCAAGGATACCTTGCATAAATTATTCTTATTCCTGTTTCCCTTCACTAGCTAATCTAAGTTGACCATTATATGAAAACACTGATTCATCCTTCTTGCCCTAACTAACTCACTCCTAAGACTTATACACCTTCACCATACCTATTTCACTTACTCCTGGATACAATTGTGTTCCTTATATTAACAATCAATATGCTACTTTCATCATTATACTCTGTGTTCTCACCATTCTGTTACAATACACTGAAGACCAACCAATCTTAACTTTCCTAAAGTCTCTATTTGTTATTAGTCTTCAGTTGAACCAACAATTCTTCATCAATACAAACACTATATTCAATTATCTATCCTTAAAACATTCAAAGATTCTCATATAATTCAATTATCTATCCTTAAAACATTCAAAGATTCTCATATAATTCAATTATCTATCCTTAAAACATAATCAAAACTTCTCATATAAACCTTACTACCCTTCTAACACATTATAATCATTGAACAACAATTTAATCTATTACTCATCCTTCGTTTCTCTTGCATTTTACAATAACCCTTTTTTTTTAACATAATAACTCTGTTAGTATATATATAATTTATTTCAGAGATAACTTATCTATCATTTTACTTCTAGTGGCGCCTCCGTAGCCAGGTGGGAAGGAGCAGCAGTGCGTAGCACACGCTTCTTGATTAGACCGGGGTTCGAACCCGTCACCACCAAATACGGAGGATGCGGAAAGGTCAGGAATGACCACCGCATATTCACGGAGCAATATGGCCTTAGTTGCTAATGCTCCTAAAAAAAAAAAAAAAAAAAAACTTCTAGTGCTACCCCCCCCCCCCCTTTTTTTTTAATTAATCTCTGTACTGTTTCACTAACAGTCCTTGTTAACTTACAGTACTTAACATCTATCTCACCTACTTTTATCTTTTTCCAGGTACTTTTGCTTTTCCGGGCGGTTTCAACCTTCCATTTTTGGCTCTCTGAGGATCTCCTTCATCTGCTTCACCTGAATCTGCTACAGATAATTATCAGGAACTCTTGGCTGCATGGCTCTGGCGTCCTTTCTCCACTTTATTCGGGCTACCTTCCATTCACTGCTTCCTTCTCATTGAGTTACTAATTTTTAGGCTTCGTTCCGTCTAAGCGGGCTAACACTTTGCCCTCACCACCTGTTAGCTTCGATAAAGGATCTGCTTCCTACTGTCTGGGACATGCGAACTCGATGCCTTCGTCAAAAGGGACTTTCTCCTTTCCTAAGCACTTACGCCTCTGCTGGTTTCTATCACTCTCCACCTTTTTAAAAACACCTTCTTAAAAAAAGAAACCTCACAGAATCCCTTTTTTCACTCCGGGTCTCTCTTTTTGTTCATCTCAATTTCTGTACTGCCTCCATATGTCAGGGTCGCCCTAGTTCTCAGTCTTAACCAATCTTTCTCATTTTATCAACTTTCTCTCTGTCCTAATTCGCCCATGTTATCTTTTCCCAAGCTTTCTGTTTATTGCTCGATCTAACTTCTTATTTTAAGAAATTTGTAAAATTTCTCAGGCTGTCTGTACCTTTGAAGTTCGCCGCCTATAGTTATACTTTAGCAGATTAATTTCCCACGATCTATAAAACTTGCTAGACGCCAGTCTTAAATCTAATTCCCAGCATTTGTTCCGTATTTACTACCCTGTCTCTTCTCCAGGTGTCACCGATTAAAGAAATGTCCCATCAGTACCATGCTCCTTCGCGCCATTGTTTACCAGAGTTAACACTTTTTACTAACAGCAGTTGCGACTCGTTTCTATTGTTTTGGTATGTCTGTGTGAGCTGGGAGTCGAAGTGTACCTAGGTTGCTAATAGCCTTTCAGCCTACCGCTCCCCTTGTATAGACGTTGTCTTATTGAATCCCTTGTGAGTGATCTTAGTAATATTCTTGACTTGTAGGGTTTCGCTCCCCCGTATTGCTTTATTATAAGTTTTACTTTAAATTAATCTCACTTTTCTATAAAATAATATATTTGTAAGATTTTACATCTTACAAAACGTTAACGCTGCAGTCACAAAAATTAATAGCAACCAAGAATATATAAAAGGACATGTTAGAAGCCTTTATCCATTTAGAAGCTGCAATGGCTAGCTTTGCTGAAGAAACGTAAAGGGGCAGTACAGTTAATAGGGATAAAAAGCATAAGAATGTTACCAGCTATTGTACAGTACAAACAGAAGAAGAAAAGTACGCAGATGTTAATGACTTCATATTTTAAACGATCCCAACCGATTACACGTACGACAGAAGAAGATTTATTATCTGTGACAGACTCAATTTATAAAAGTTCACTTTTTTACTACAATTTTCCTTTTTCCATAGTGTTATTGTTCTAATGGGCCCGATAATTCCACGTTAAATAAATCAGCAATCCACGAAGTTGGTCGCTGATTTATTTAACGTCATTTATGCAAAATTTGCAAGTCTCCTTCTTTTTGAAAAAGAAGCAGACTTGCGAAACAGTCCTTTTGCATAAATGACGTTAAATAAATCATTTATGCTGATCCGTATCCAAGTGCTCAGGAGTGGGAGTGCAGTAGCATTCGCTCTTTGCGTAGACCGGGGTTCAAGCCCCTGCCTGCTGAATACGGTCGATCTGCCAACCCGCACTGGACCAGCGTGGCAGATTATGGTCCATTTCCCTCAGCATGAATTGTTGAGGAGGCTTCCATCCTGCAGTGGGTTGATAATGGCTGCGCTTTACTTTTTTTTAATGCAAAATTTGCAAGTCTTCTTCATTCCTTGCTACTGTATTACGTTCTAACAATTGTTATATTTAAAATTTATTGCTTAAATTTTTTAAAGGAAGGCATATATCATTATAACATGGTAGTATATGGGAATGACCGTTGACTTAGAGAAATATCGATTAACGACTCGTTTTGGAGGAAAACCTAACCCTGTCTTTAAGAGTGGTTTACCTATACATGTAATAATCAAGCACTGCATCACTTTATGTATATTGTTCTTATATTTCCTGCCTTTCGTTTGTTATTTCCATGCTGTATTATGTACAAGTACGTTATCTTTAATTAGGATTATTTATATTGTATTGAAGGCTGCTCTTAAACAGTGGTAGACCCTGAGCAAAACGTTACCTTGTCCACCAACTAAAAAAAAAAATAAAATAAAATAAAAAATAAAATAAATAAATAAATAATAAATAATAAAAATAAAAAAAAATACAGGCGGTCCTCGATTAACGCGATTAATTCGTCCCGCGAGCTCATCGCGCAAAGCGGAAACGCGTTAATCGAATATAATAACCAATAGGAAAAATTATAATTGGTCCTTGACCTTCTGGAATGTCCATAAAGAATTTTAAAAATACCTTTTAAATAACTTTTTAACTGTATATAATGTAAAAGATAATGAAAATAAATATGGGATTAAATGTTTATTGCATAAAACAGCGGTTCTTAAACTGTGCGCCACGGAATATTTTAAATTTTCGAAGGAAACACAGCGATACTCGACATCTGTCGGACACCGCGCGAATTACTGGCTCGAGGTAGTTCACAGTTTCAGCATTTCTTATTAAGTTGTTTGGACCTAACTACTAAACGAAACTGTTAGGTATTTCTTTAGTCTGGGTGCGCCTTGAAAAAATTACTGAGACATTAAAGGCGCCGTGAACCGAGAAACTTTGGGAACCTCTGACGTAAAATACACAATGAAGAAATTACTGTTGCGGAAATATTTGAACAGTGTTGATTTTCTCTTTTCATCAATGAATTTCATAGCCGACAACAATCTTCTCTGGGCCCTGGCGAAATAAATATCGCGGAGAACATCAAACCTTTTGTTTGAGGTTCTATGCGATACGAAAGATTTCATCTAATTCTTTTACCGTTATCTCCGCGGTAACATTTTCATCTGGCTCATTTAAAAATTTGAAATTTTAAATGCAAGTCTGCATTGACTTTATTAGCAGGAGACAAACACGTCTTCTTCCGATGGTTGATGGAACACACCGAGGCGGGCAGCAGGCAAACGTTTTTTTATTGACCGTACGACTCGCGGTAAGCTTAACGCTCGATTCAAATCTTTTTCAACTATCGCATAAAAAAAAAAGATCGCGTTAACTGGAAATTTGCATCGTGTAAAGTGAAAAGTGGTACCATTTTTCAAATAGCGTTAACTGAATATCGTGTTAATCGAACTCGCGTTATGCGAGGCCTAGCTATAAATAAATAAAAAGTAAAAATAAATAAATAATAATAATAATACGTTCCCACGAGAAATGTGAAATTTCAAATGTACCTACGACATTGTGCATCCTTTGTGTACCTACTGCTCAGATATATACACTAGGGTTCCTAAGGTCGGGGGCCTTGGGCATCCTCCCGCTTTTCCCATTGGATAAGGCGGTGCTAATTGCAGGAATAGTTGTATTTCTTTGATTTTTGTTTATTTTCTCTCCTTTCTCATGCATTTAAGATCTTATTTGTTGTTTTTATAATAATCCTGATCAGTGTTTTGAAAGAACCTGTTAAGTATTGATAATATTCCTCTAAATCATGGGTTCAATGCATTTTTTTAATTGATGATTAAATCAGTGTATTTGGTGATAGGCTTTGCACAGAATGCAAGTGAACTTCGTCCGCAGTAGCATCGTTGAGAATTCTTGTTCTGAGTCATATTTTTTCCTGTATGTTACTAGGCAATCATACTCTATTTATTATAAACTTAATTTACAGCTGTTATTAACATGTCCCCACTTCTATCGACTCGTGTGATTTTTTTTTTGTGTCTGTTTTTAATTTAATAACATTATTTGGGATTATCCACCACTATCTGACAACCCGCACTGGACCAGCGTTGCAGATTATGGTCCATTTCCCTCAGCATGAATTGTTGAGGAGGCTTCCATCCTGCAGTGGCTTGATAATGGCTGCAGTTTACTCTTCTTCACCCTTTACCACTCATATTTCTACGTGCTTGCGAATATTTTCCCTTTTAAATTATATCGAGGATCATGTACTTTTGATACTTCATTTAACCAGTCATTTGGTGGCTACACATTTGTCATGGTTTACAAATACGACTAGTGTAAGTTTTAGCCGAAAACGATTTTATAGTTTTCATTTGAAAAAGCTTTAGTGACAGCGTTTATATAAGTGCTTTTCTTGTTATATGAAGGAAGAAATCCTATATGTGCTCTCTCCCCTTTTTTTCGGCCTACCGTTTGTTTGCTTTGTCCCCTCTGTCAGTTTTCTTTGTGAAACAATGGAATATTGTTAATTCTATTTCGAAAATTTGTCGAAGTTTTCTAGATTTTTTTCCTTTCAAAATCTAATGGAACTCTATAAGGAACATTCTTTACATCATTTCGTGCTTTTCTTTAGAGAATTACTGCATTGTGCTTCCACCTTTCTTGAAAACTTTGCTAGCATAATTTAATAAAAAATCTTCGATACGAGTTGAGCAAATTTATATAACTTTTTTTTTTATTTTTTTAAAATTCTCTCTGTCAAATTCGTGTATAACTCGCGCCGCTTGCCATATTCTTTAATTGTTTAAAGGCATGTGGCTCTCATTGTCGACATTTCTAAACTAATTGCAGCTCTCTGCGGGTTTTGTAGATGATTGCACTTTTAGTTCTTAGTTAGTCTCAGTTTGAGTCTTGTGTGGAATTCGAAAACTTTGAAGAACGGTATCGCGTCCTCACATAATTCGCGAAATTGTTTGCAGAAGTGCTTTTCGGAGTATGTTGAAGAATTTAATAATTCATTCTGTTTAAATATTTATTAGAACAAAGCTACAAGAACGTGACTGAAAAGATTTTTCAGGTCATGGAGTTCTTCCGAACCACTGTATGTCTTTTTATTAATTTTGACTGTCATTCGTTTGAATTGCATCTGGTATATTTTCCCCCGTTGTTATGTTTCTTGTATTGCTTCAGCTATTTGTTTTATCGAAATATTCGTTTTGTTATACGAAATTGGCACTTGTTTTTGAGTAATTGTCTTTTTATAAGGAATAATTGTAATTTCGGTTAAATTATAAGAAAACGTCAGAATTCTTTCTAAAGAATTCTGATGTCATTAAATATGCTACATACATAATGTACAAGCTTAGAGTAAAAAAAATACAAATAAAGTGAGATATAATCTGATATAATGTGGGACAAATTAGGTTGAATAGGACGAAATGTGGAAATATTATGTATCTGAAATTATTTTTTGTAATAAATTAAGCCATAAAGTGGGTAATTTAGTAATTTAGACCGGCGCCTGGCAGTAACGCCGAGGCCAAAAGTGTGTGAAACATCACAATGAGATACGCGATGCCAACCACAAAAATAATAATAAAATAATAAAATAAAATAAAAATAATAAAAATAAAAATAAAAATCTGTAGTAAGTTTATGGATTTTTTTTAAAAATTATGGTTGATTATGTTAAGACCTTTATGAAAATGATAATTTAAATAAGATAAAGGAAAAGAATTGCCTATTGAATAACTTTCTTGTTACTCTATTCAACATATATTTATTTATTTATCTGTTTATTTATTTCTATCACTCCTCAGTGATCATATTTTTACGAAAAGAAAGACAACCTTGACTCAGATGAAATCTCTAACTGCCTTAACCAACTCATCTGAAAGTCTCGGTATCTGAATAACCAACATAAAAGTAGTCAAGTACAAAAGAGTGACTTCAAGCTTGCATGATTACTGAATGCTGCTTAATGTTCTTGTATTCTGTCTGTTTTGCGAGCTCCTCTGACCTTATGTAGTCATCTCGGAGAATAAGCAGAATAAATATATTTTTTTAATTTACTTAAAATTAAAAGTTCATCGTGATTGAGATATGCTGGTGACTAATTAGAGATTTAATTTTAATTAGTCACCAGCATGTAAAATACATAAAATGATAGAAATAAACTAGCAGGCCTATTACTTGACATCTATCGAAAAGATTGTTTGGATTCATTAATTCGCTTACCAAATTATTTATGTACTAATATCAGTAGCCTATATATTTCTGGTAATGTGTTAGGGAGTTTAGTTGGCGGTGCAGGTTGCATCAGTTCAGCGTACCAGAAGTCTGTCACTCCTGTAATTATTCCGTATACTTCTCTATGCGTCATAAGTAATAAACTGAAATGTTTAATTTGCAGCTTTTCCGTTTTTGACAAGCTCTGTCACCAAGAACTATGGATATAATTCATCCGGGATCCTCCGGAGATGCTTGCAGCTTAACTAAATTAAGGTTTAATTCACAGACGTAATAGCATCTTCAGTTATACTATTCATCTTCCAAGACTCTCGGAATGACTATTCTGTTCACTGTCCGCGGTTTCTGACTTTTTAATTATTATTTATTCTAGTATTATTTCAAGTATAAAATCCAGTTACAACGTGTAGAATATGAAACCCAGTTACAGCGTAGCATTTCGATTGTAGTGTAGTCATTTCATCTCCATCAACCTCTCATAAAACTTCAGTTTCTAGCAGATCGGCCCTGAACATCGTAGTTATTATGATCGCAATTCTGGATCAAGAGACAAGGTTAAAATAAATTTCTGCATAGTCGAAAAATAAATTTCGATCACAGTCCTTTATTAATTATTATTTTATCAGGATTTCTAGTTTAAGTGTGCGAAATTTAATAACTGAAGGACAAAATTCCGTTTCACCTACTTCGGTGATTTACTACGAACTAAAATAGTTCTTAGATACCTACCGAGATACCTACCCGCCCACCGATGAGAAGCTAACAAGCTTCGAAATGGTGCTGTCTGGGTGCTGGTATCTGCCGAGAATCAGTAACATTAGTCTTCTCTACTGGTGAAACGTTGCTTATTCGAAGTACTGCTATATCACGGCAATTCGTTGTGAAGGCATTCACAATATGAGATGTAACAAAAAACGATACCATTTCACCTACTTCGGTGATTTACTAAGAACTAAAATGTTGCTCTGCAGTACTTGTACGGTAACTACTACGATAAGTGAAAAGTCGAAACTTTCTGAAGTACCCCCCCCCCCCCCATGATGAAGTTGTGGAATGAGTGGGCAACGAATATACGTGTGTGAGTGAGAGAGAGAGAGAGAGAGCGCACCACTTGGGTAACCACCAGAATGAGAAAGTAAAGACCTGGCAGATTTCCAGAGAAGCATGATATCTATCTTGCTGGGAAATCAGTCGGCTTTCTGACCTAATTGACAGGCACGCCCATCACTGTGTGCCGTGTCTCTTTTTTGAAAAGGTGCATTATCAGTTCAGGGCTCATCTCAGGAAGAACTCCATATCGTGCTGTTCTTCACCTGCAACCATTTTGCTACCGCCTTCGCCTCTGCCAGTTTCCTGTTGTATGAATCGCTTCACGCGTGTTTTTCAGCTATAGGCGTTTGCAAAATTGTAGCAAAGAAGTACCAAGATAAATCACCATTGAAACGATTGTATTCATCAGTAAATCGTGCAGTGACTCCACCTGTCACGTTTTGGCGTTTACAGTGAATGGCTTTCCCGCATGGCGAAATGACTTTAGAAATACATTTTGCGCTGCATGGCTGGTGAATGTACTGTAGCAATGAAAAGCCTTTCCTTATTTTTATTATTTTTGAACACGTCCGTAAGTGTCGATGAACACTGTCAGCAAGGTTCCTTCAAGAGCATTTTTAAGTAAAATTAGCATTTATATATATATATATATATATATATATATATATATATATATATATATATATTAACGAAACAAAAATAGCAGTAAATTTAAATTTCATATATTGAAAAAAAAAAAATAATAAATAAATAAAATAATAATAATAAATAAATAAATATATATACTGTTGTACATAGCACTGTCATTCACACTTTATTTCAACGCTATCAGCACAGAAGGGGCATTGTGAGCAATAAATAAGATTTCATTAACGTGCATGCATGCATGCTTGGTTGTATATTGTGCGGATGTGAGGATAAATTACATCTCTCTCTCTCTGTGCGCTAATGATTTGACAGAGACTACACTGTTATATCACGTGGTACATTTAAGTAATTTATTACTGAAATGTTACAGTTCTAAATGACTGAAACACTTGCCAAACACTTAAACAATTCTGGCTTTGTTTCAATCTTCAGAATTGTAGCATTTCAGTAATAAATTACTTAAATCTACAACATGATATAATAGTGGTCTTAATCAATTCATTAGCGCATAATGATGAACAATTACGTAGACCCCCCCTGTTCCAATTAAATATACATCTCGTTTTTGAATTAAATTTTCAAAAGAAATTTAATAAGAATTTTAAATGACGTGCAAGAATACTGCTCTCACATCCCATAACTTGGACGAAATAGTGTTAATAAGCAGACTAGACTAAGGCGCAGCCTTAGTCTAGTCTGCTAATGATGCTAAGCACTTTATATACATAAGCAGACTAGTAAATTATGTACCTGCAGTTAAACAAAACTGGCGCTAATCATGTCCATCATTGAAAATAATTTTTTAAGTCTGTACAATCAGTGTATAATATTAGCGAGTTAGATTTAGTAATATTAATAATAATATTTTTGGTTTGCTTTGTGAAGGCATAATTTTGATGTCTATTTCGGAAACAGACTTCGAGAAGGTACAGCTGTCATGGTGTACCTTCTCGAAGGCTGTTTCGAAATTCATATTAACTTTCTCTGGCTCCTTTATGAGCGAACCATAATTCTGAAGCATCCCTCCAGGACATCGAGGTCAGCAACTATGGCACTACTGTTCCATTCGTCGTTAAGAGATATGATATAATCACTTATGCGAAAGAAGTGAAGTTAATCACGAGAATTGAATCTGATGATTCTCCCATCACTCAAAGGCTTATTAACCGAATGTTGACTGATCTTGTTGATTATATGCTTCCATTCAACCTATCAGTATATCCAACAAAATATGCACAAATAATATTCTCTTGGAAGCACACCCCCAACTAACTTCGTGTCTTCAGTATGTAGAGAACGTTTCATCTCCATAAAGAACATTTCATCTCATTCTGACCGTTGCATCATTTTTGACTCGAAGCTCTTGTTTCACCAACATGTTGAACAACTTTTAAAGACTCCGCTGTACAGGGAAAAATTAACTTCTCCATATAAGATGCTCATTTCTTGCGAGTAGATACTTTACCAGCCACATCTTTCCATCAATTTTGTATGGCTCAGAAATTTGGGCTTCTGCAGTCCACATCATTCCGAAAGAGTCTTCACTGCTGAATATTAGCTCTTGAACTGGACGTATGGCAATTTAACATCCTTCAGAAAATGACCACGACGGACATGGCACGTAGCCCGGGTGTCATCCAACTTTCGGAACTCATCACGAAGAAACGATTAGTCTTTTCGTTTAAGATGCTAACTGGCTTAATCACAGACCCTTCCATATGGGATATATGCTCGTGGAAAATCCTCCATAGTTGTATGAGACTGTATTCTTCTTTGGTTCCCAAAACCAAAGACGTGCCGTTCCTGGAATATTCCTGTCGACCTTTTATGGTGACGATCATTTATACCTACTTATGTGTAGGTATGTATGTATATTTTTGTATACTTATAGATTAACTAGTAATCTATAAACATAACAATAATTAATGCTATGCTAATTCAGTTACATTACTTGACATAGTTTTCTGTTAATCAGTAGCTTCCTGTCGTGACGGATATGATTTTCTCATCTACCACAGCCTAGAAGTAACAACTTTCAGTTGTTACTTCTAGGATGTGGTAGATGTAGTCGTGGTAAATTCAGTAAAGATTATTTATGATTACTAGATTTTTACGTGGATAATTTTTCCCTTTTTATATACATTTTTAAGATTGACTGTACGAGTTTATCATGAATATTTTTCAATTTCCAGTATTTTTTTATGTGTCCCATTCTCATTTAATTTTTCATTCTCATTCCTGATTTGTCCGCTGAATTCGATTGACGTGAATTATTTAGTAACGAACCCAGAGGAGTATCAGTAATAATGTTGCGGTAGCCTTATGTTGAAGTTATTTTTGCGTACAGTGCACAATTTTAGTCCAGATTGTGAATTTGTAAGGCGTAAAACTTTGAATAATAGTGAAATACCCTTAAGTATAAACAGGTTAGTTATAGAAAAATTGTCACTTTGAAGATGTATAGATGGAAAACGTTTGATCTCTCTAGAGCTGAAATTTAGAATGTACATGAAGCAGTCAACATGGAAAGAAATTGCCTAACGTGAAAGATTTGTAAGAATAAATGATAACAGGATGGAGTGTATGCGAGAGAGAGAGAGAGAGAGAGAGAGAGTTTATTGCAAAAGTAAATGCTGGCGATCCTTTCACAGCTTATCGCTAATAATGAAACGTGATTATATTCAATTTCAATCAATCCATTGAGTGGCGTCAGTCAATCTACCCTACCATTGAAGAGGTTCAAGAAGGCTTCCTTGGCAGGAGAAACTTGTAGGAATGAAGGTGTGATTTTTATGGAAAACAGCAAAAACAATAAATCCTGAGGTTTATTACTACCGTGTACGAATTCAAGAGCCGTTAACAGTGAGTCCGACGAAACATGTTTTGATTGCATTGCAAACAAGAGAAGCCATCACAAAAGAAATCGGATTTCTCTCCTTCAGAATTTCGTATTTTGTGTCAGCTGGACGGTGCTATTCGCGGACTAAAGTTTAGGATAAAGACAATGTTGCTGAAGTGAAAAAGTGGCTCCCAGGGACTGAAGAGAATAAATGCTGACTTGTATATTCTTTTGATGTTAGAAGATATGTAAAAACACAGCAACTTAATTTTGCCAATACTAATGCCAAATTAAAATAACGCTTGTATGTTTCTTTTTTTTCCCAGTGCATTCTGCATGTTTGATGTTAAGGGAACGTCAATCGGTTCCCTACACACTCAGTAATATTGCACACATTGCAGTGTTTTACTCGGTCACAAATATAATAACACTTGTGAGCATTAAATGTTTATCTTTTTTTTCCTCTAGATGATGAAACGTTGTGGTACTTAGCAATCAAAACCAAACGAGCATCAAATGCGAGATACTACGTATAACATGAAAGAGTGCAACTGTGATGTTTTTGGTTTACAAAAGTATTGTGGATATTTTACAATGGGTAAACAGAGTAAAATCGAATCCACAACACTTTTATACTTATTTTATGAAATTCCGTTTATTTAAAATTCAGTGTAATTGGTAGTTTTACAGCTCTTTTTAGTCAATCGCTGTTGATTCTTTCAATTCGCGGAAGGGATTAACCAATCGAAATTCCTTTTGGAGCGAAAAATTTCACCAGATCATGATGTCCGGTAAGCTTCAGAACTCTGTGGTTATTGTGATTTTTTTTTTTTTTTTTCCCATGCTTGTTGTATCAACAATATTACCATAATAGGAGTATTTAATGATGTATGTATTGACTATCGTATTATGTGACTGAATAGATTTAAAATTAATGACTGATTCATACTTGTATCATTTTATTGTTTTCAGAGTGACTGTGTTATTCTTTGTGATCAGCATGTGACATTACAGTGAATTCTTCAATCGAAAGTTCTCAAGTTGTAAATGTGCAATTTGAAAATGCTTTTTGAAACTGAAATTCGTAAACGTCCTAGCAATATTTTTTCAAATAAGTGGTTTAATAGCTAACTTATCTCAGTGTGAAAAACCCTTATTTAAAGTTAGACCTTTTTCCCAGGTAGTCTGGAAAAATAATGATTCTAATTGGAGTAGATAAATACTGAGCAACGTAAAATAAATTTTCTGTTTATACTCCGGGATGACCACACGGTCAAAGGAGTTCGATAAGATAAAGAGAATACAAGAAACAGAACCTTATTTAGTAATCGGGGGGTTCGAGCCACGGTCACTCAAAACACGTGTACTTTCCCATACGTCTGAATTCGGGCTATGTTCGCTGAAAGCAGGGCCGTGCAAAGGTACTTGGGGTCCGGATGCAAAAGGGGTTAAGGGGCCTCGTTTATTTATGTTGAGACAAAAAAATGCTCCATCGATATGGCCCCATAGATCGGGGGTTCTGGTGCAAAGCGTCCACTACATCTCCCTCCCCCATTTGCACGGCCCTGGCTGAAAGTATTCGTATTCTGTTGCTCCGTAATTTTGGGAACTTATTCCTAAATACATACTCGATATAAAGAGTAAAGCAGAATTTTTAATTTGGGCTATGGAAGCCCGGTTATTATACAAGATGGGTGTCAGTTTTAAAACCCATTTAAAGGGTATATTGATGCTGCCGTTTTTTTTTTTTTTTTTTTTTTGAAGACCAATTCTGTTTTAACGTTTAAAAAATCAGCATGTATAACATTTCGGAAATTTTCTTTCTGTGAAATATTTATTGTAAATAAAAAAAACTTTTTTTATCTCATCTTATGTGTACTATTTTTCCGATTTCTTTATGCAGTGTTTTATTTCTTTGTGTATACTGTTATTTTATGCTTATTATTTTTTATTTCATATGTAAAAAAAAAACATTTATTCATTTTGAAAAAAAACAATGAATGAAAAATTTGAAAAATATTATTATTATTCATTTTATAGGTACAGTATTGTAAAAACGTGTGCCTTTACAGGAGCTTTGCTCTGTTTCAGAATGAATAAATTATGATATTTCGATATTTATTTTAATGAAATGGTTTCCAATCTGTGGTGTGCAACACTGATTGTAAACATACATTGTTACATAGTGGTACGCAGTGGGAAAAAAAAATAAAATAAATAAAACAGTATTGACACTATTGCAAAAGAAATAAATGGTAAAATGGTACAGAAAAATTTTGGCAAATGACTTGTACAGAATTTAGAAAATTTTAAATGCAAACAAGTTGAGAAGATCAGATCTTTGTGGTCCAATTTTTTCTAATTTAATGATAGCTTTAAAGACAGTATTAGCCCTATGATAAAGCTGTCAGCCATTTAGCTTCTATTAGCGTAAAACCAGCTTTTACTATGTGCACCCTGCTACGACTATTAGCGGAATGCACCAGATATATTATAAAGAAGGTTATTCTTTGTGACAGTATAGTGGTTTCGCCACGTATACCGCTTTGGTGTCAAGTGGCGAATCTGGGTTCCATTCCGTCTATGGCTGGAGGAATTTCTAAATGTAAAGTCCTCTTCAATTGTGAGGCTGTAGACAGCCGAACTCAGACGGAGAAAGTAAAGTTTTTTTTCCTGTGAGTTATTCCGATTTTTTTCAGCCCGTACATCATGCAAATCGGTCCGTGGACACACACACTTCTACAGATATAATACACTTATGGCACATAATGCGGCGCCTCCGTAGCCAGGTGGGCAGGAGCAGCAGTGCGTAGCAAACGCTTCTTGATTAGACCGGGGTTCGAGCCCATAATCCACCAAATACGGAGGATGCGGAAAGGTCAGGGAATGACCACCGCATATCCCCGGAGCAATTATGGCCTTAGTTGCTAATGTTCCTAAAATCCAAAATAACAGCACATAATGCACAAATTGTTCCCCTTAAGGTTATGGGCGCACGATTAGGGGCCGTTAATACCAATATTTGTTTATTTTTTTTTTATATTTCAGTTATATAGGGTGCCAGAACGGAATGCATTAGAGCAGATAATTGGGTTACAGATTGTCCAGTACAGAAGGTATATAATCGATAACATAATCAATAACAGTAAATTTGGGGAAAAAAAAAACTTATTGTATTATTCATTTCAATTGCTGTTCATTATGAAATATTAAACAGCATTCAAAAATAAAAGATTACAAAAGTGCTTATCATTGTTATGGGAGTTTCACTGTCCTTTATAAAGTCTTGCGAAATTTTGAAATTCATACTAGATTTCCAATGAGGAACACTTCATTCGTATTTGCTTGTGATTCACTGTCTTCCTGCATCAGTTTGTAGTGCGATGGACATCTTGAGAGACTTATTGGAGAACATCAGGTCTCGGCTCGAAAAATTTCTCTATGGTTAAAGGTCGTTTCCGTTATTTCTTCTCCCGTGATTGGGTAACGACATTTACTCGGTAGATATGTGCGAATTATATCTCTCCGTAAGCGTCTGTGTAATGAAGTGCATGTTTCTCCCACGATCGGCTCTTTCCAAGCCTAAATTAGCGTGAAAAATAGCTTGCGAGGTGGTTAAAAAGGCTTTCTTTTTCTAAATCTGTTCATCCAACAGTAAGCCCAGTGTTCAGCACTAAGGAGCCGCTTCTGGTCAAGAGCAGAGAACCAAATGGTTGATACATAGAATAGTATTGCCATGAGACAAATTTACGTGTAGTGCACAATTGCGTTTCGATCATGACAGTCCACAAGCTCCTGTCATATAACCCACAAAGCTGTGTGCGTCCTCAATCTCATTTCTTAATTGAAGTGCCGAGAGATGGTCGAGTTTTCAATCCAGATCTGCCGCAGATTGAAATAGTGTTTGATTTTATTCTCCTATAAAAAGGCATGCTTCATTTAAGGATTTATTTTATTTATTTATTTATTTTATTATTATTATTTTTTTTGTAATTTTCATTTGGGCCGACTTGAGGGATTTAGTTGAAGGCGGATGGTTTCAGAATATTTTCTAGCTCAGAAGTTTCCAAAGTGAATTTCGCAGTTAGGATATGGTAGCACGTTGTGCAAAACAACTAAAACTGTAAGACATTTATATATTATGCGTTACCTGCCAAAGCAACTAAGGCTGTGAAGTGTGCGCGCTGGTGGATGGGTGAGTGTTAAGCGCCAAAATCAACTAAGGTTGTGAGGCGTCCATATATTGTCTGTAAATTGCGTTTAGTCTGTAGTCGGTTTACTTGTTTGCTGGACGAAAATTCCGTGTTCCCGAGCAGAAACCCACGCTACCCTCGAATTGTTATTAGAGAGAGAGAGAGAGAGAGAGATAATCTTTTATTACCCTTCACGGCCATAAAGCCAGGGGCTTACAGTTTCCCAAACTTGGGAAAATTGAACAATTATTTACAAAAAGGTAATTTTACAAAGAAAACATATTATAATACAAAGGAGAGAACTCCTTACGAGAGTTAAATCTGCTTGAGCTGGCTTAACATCGAGATAAGAGCACCAGCTCAGTCAGACAGGAACAGGTGCAAGGTATACATCAGTCATTGCTGATTAGTCCTACTCGTCATAATTTTTTTCCGGTAAATCCGGTCAGCAGCGAATTTGTTCAGGTCGGCATCCAGTGCCTGGGTTTGCTTTAGCATCTGCTGAGGAAGGAACCTGTCCGAGAGATGGAGTCGTGCTGAATGCGAGTAGAGCTCGGGATTGGCCCTAAGGGCAGCAGGGGGGATCCTCCAGCCACAGGTATCCCAGAATGAAGGTGTTGCCATTATGCCTGTTATCATCTTGACTGTTGCTAGGAGGCGTTGGTCATCGATTAAGGTGGGAAGCCGTGGAATTCCGAGAGAGTTGGCAAGCTGTGTGGTACGAATCAGAGCTGGAAGGTTGTGCTTCCTGTTGGCCCACTTTAGGAGCCAGAATTCTGTGGCAAAGAGTGGTTTCTTTATTGACGGTGCCGCTGACGCCCAAATTTCAGCAGCATAGAGTAAAGGTGGAAAGATAACTGTTCTTATGTACCTCACGGTTATCTTTTTATCTGTGATATGAAGGAGATGCTGTTTTGCTATCCACCGGAGTCTTGAAGCACGTGTGAGGAGCATATCCATGTGGGCGTTGAATCGAAGTTTTGGGTTGAATACAACGCCCAGATCACGATGGCTGGACACAATTGGGATGAGGGTGTTGCCGACCGAAGGCTGGAGAGAAGAAGGAGTTTGCTTCAATGAATACACCATGAATTCGGACTTAGCAGGATTGATCTTGAGCCCAAACTGGCAGAGGTAAGATGTGACTGTGGTGAGAGTGTTGTTAATTTCCACTTTTACCAGATCTAGGCCTTGACCGGGAATGATGGGAGTGAGTATCTTGATATCGTCCGCATAGCTCAGTAGACATCGAGAATGTGCAACCAGTGGGAAGATAATGGATGAAAACAGAAGGCCCGAAAGGACCCCTCCTTGTGGGACTCCTGCGGTGACGGATCTAGTAAGGGTGCGATCTCCTGTATGAAGCTTTATAATTCTGTTATTCAGAAGAGAGGAGAGAAAGCATAATATGTTCCCTGTGATCTGGAAGTGGCATTCCAGGAGAGTGAGAAGTTGGTTTACTTGGACGGCATCAAATGCAGCCTCAATGTCTAAGTAAGTCACAGCTAGTTCCTGCCTATTCTCCAATGCTGACAAGATAGTATTCGTGGTGGCTAGCAGATTGGTGATCGTTGATCTGTTTGGAAGGGAGTAGTGAATTTGGACTGGATTACTGGGCAAGATCTGCTTAGTGAGGATGGGGAGTAAGGCCTTCTCCAGGAGCTTCAGCAGGCTGGAGGAGTTGGAGATGGGTCGGAAGTGTTTAGGTTTCGATGGCGACTGAACTTTGGCTAAAGGTTTGATGAGATAGTTTTTCCACTGCTGTGGGAAAATTTTGTTACGTGACCAAGCGTGAGGTCACGTAATGTTCATGATACTAAAGGCACCTAAAACCTTCAACACATGAGTTGTGTTCAACCAGTTCCAGAAGCTAGTGTTATCAACTGTATAATTCCTTCGCTAGAACTTGAAACTCAGAATTGGCAGCATTCTAATCTATCAGTACCTCATGAGGACAAACTTAGCACAAGCAATTCATGTCATGGAACGGAGAAGTTAAGTCTCATACCTGCATCGAGTGACTGCTGTGGGAATAATATCATTTTTCCCACATTAAATAACCCTAATGCGGTAGGTCCTAAGGCCAGATTTCTCAGGCGCCTCCGTAGCCAGGTGGGAAGGAGCAGCAGTGCGTAGCACACGCTTCTTGATTAGACCGGGGTTCGAGCCCGTCACCACCAAATACGGAGCATGCGGAAAGGTCAGGGAATGACCACCGCACCGGAGCAATATGGCCTTAGTTGCTAATGCTCTTAAAAAAAAAAAAAAAAAAAAAAAAAACCAGATTTCTCAACACAAACCAACCAACTGAGTTTCAGAGAGACCACTTAACTCATATGGGAAAATGCATCGACAGATCCACAACAAATAACCCAGTGGCAAATTGCCTTAATGAAGACGTAACCGAGTGGCCGTATCAAGAAGCTAATACTTCATATATCAGTCTGCCGGATTGCCCGCCAATCCAGAATGCTATGCACTGTCTCAGTAACCTTATGCCGAATAGACTGAATAAAAAATCAAATGGGAACAGAAATGAAATTTTCTTCAAAAGAAAAGTTGTTCAAAGACCTCCCGTCCCCTCCTACTCATCTAGTCGTAGCGGGTACAGCCGAAACAACTCCATCTTGGCAGTTGGTACACAATACTCTACCAATAACAACTGCGGTAGATTGTCAGGTGCATCATTCTCCTCTCAAATAAAACCCATGATCACAAGACCCATCCAACGATCTAAAGCCATCTTTGTTTCCCGAGTCGATCCTCAGACTACTCCAGACCAAACTGTGTCTGAATGCCTACGACTCATGAATATAACTGTAAGAGTCACCCAAATGAAGAGGGCAGCCACATATGCGTCCTTCAAAATTGAGTGTGATGAAAAAGATAATAATGTTGCCGCTACCTCCTTCTGGCCAGTGGGAGCTCTCATCAGGTCTTTTTATCAAAACGGCTAGCCGAGATTAAAACTACCTCGCTATGTATATCCCAGTAAGCCAACCACAAACTCACAAGTATGACGCCAAAGGAAGGAAACCAGGCCATCGCAGAATATACGCATCCCGTCAGTTACACAGGATAATGAACCTCTACCGGCTCGCCAGTCAGATGTCAGTCGAATTTCTACAATAGTCACTACCCGACACATGATACAACGTAAGACTATACCCCATAGAAGACCTACTAGGATACAGATAAAACAATTATGCAAAAGGAAGATTTTTTATCATAATGTTAGGAGCATACGAAACAAGCTGGACACATTGGAACAAATGCTCTTGTCACGGTCTGCTGATGTTATCTGGCTCACCGAGACCTGGCTCCAGCCACATCAAGAGTATCTAGTCGCTGCTGAATACAAAGCCTACTTCAAATCCAGATCTGTAGCGAGGGGTGGAGGAGTAGCCCTGTTTGTACGTGACATAGCACTTCAAATAATCTCGGTCGCCTACTCGGATTCAGAGCTTTATGAGGCATTACTTGTCTCTTTAAAAGTCCACACAGAACTCTTAGATATAGTAGTCGTTTACATTCCACCTGTCCCTAGTCTAGAAATGATAAATAATGTAGTAGACTGGCTTCTCAACAAATTACATGTGTCAGCCACCCATATAATATGTGGAGGTTTCAACCTTCCACCACAGCTCAATAACCTGCTGGACACCATGTTAAATAAACTGCAGCCATGCTCCATCTCTCTTACCAATGACTAGCCTACAAGAGGTGAAAATAGACTTGACCTAATTCTGTCTTCTGGTAAATGTATAATTGATGCACCCCCCGAAATGTTCTTTCCATCCGATCATAGCCCAATTGCAATGCTCATAATGCTACCGTATGTGGACTTCCATGCCAAGGAAAAAATTAAGAGCCAGCTTGTCACTTCGCCAGCCTTTCTGGACCCAAATAAATGCTTATTTGCTGCCAGCTGTATCCCGTGGGAATGTCTACTCAAATGTGATGCCTTATTTGCAACAACTGTCTTAACCAGTTGGATCAACTCTATTACAGAATTTGCGGCTTCCAAAATAGTAAGGATATCAACAGAATCGAAAACCTGGTGGAACTCTAGCCTAACTGCATTGTTTAAACTAAAGCAAACTCTCCACAGAAAATGGAAACTGTCTAATGACACACAAAATAGAATTAACTACTCGAGAGCCAGAGCAATATTTAATAGGGAAAAATCTAGAGCAATCAACCGCTACATGAAAGACACATTTGACAGGGAATAGCTACCTCGTTGCACACATAAAAGTGACACAAAACGTCCATCCACGCTTCTTGACAAAGAAGCGTGGATGGACCACATCAGCAGATTTTGCAGCATATATCATGAGTCTCAAATCAGGGTGTTTGGGTAGGATCAATTAGTTGACAATGAGATGGAGTCTGTTCTTATCGCTAAAGAAGCACTAATATAAGTATTAACTCCCTCAGGCAACTACAACAGCTGGAGTTGATGTAATCCCCACTTCATGGTAAAGTGTCTCAGCCCTTACCTAATTGAACCACTCCAAGCAATTTATAGTTCTATCCTTGCTTGCCGAGTTTTCCCTGAGAACTGGAATAAGTACGCTGTAATTCCAATGCTGAAAATTACAAAGCCTAACCTAGTGGAGCACTGTAGGCCAATATCTCCCGCATCTACCCTGTTAAAAGTACTGCAGAAAGCTCTATTGCCAAAGTTGTCGAATCAGATACTGGCTGGGCAGCCTCAACAAATTCATTATTCAATAACTGCAAGATCAACAATTACTAACCTCACAATTCAAGCCGCGATACTAAATGCTTTCCAAGCCAGAAAGGAAATTGCAATAATTTATGCCGATATAAAAACCAGCCTTCGATAGTCTGGATGTACATGCCTTACTTCATCTGCTCCAACACGCTTTCCAAATACAGTAAAAGGAAATTTGCTGAGGTTCCTACAGGCCATACTTACTTGTCGGTCCATTTATTACTGCACAGATAGTCAGATCCTTCAACGCCAACTCCATGCAGGAGTTGCACAGGGTGGAGTCTTATCTGGACTCCGCTTTACCGCCATGATGATCCCGTTTTGCAAGGGAAGGGATGATGTATGCACTTATGCAGACGATATTAAGATCCTAACACCCATCCAACCGTCCATGACCAATAGTGTATTTGGTGAAAAGATTAATTATAAGCTTCTGAACTTATTCGTGTACTTAAACAAATTTGGCTTGGCCCTAAATCCGCAGAAGACTGTAATCATGGTGTACTCGCTCAAAAAAGCGCCTACGCTCGTATACCCGAAACTTAATGGCAAACCTATCCCAGTTGTTGAGACGCATAGAGATCTGGAAGTAACATTTGATACTAAACTTACGTTCAAGTCTCATATTGACCTGATTGTAAAGAAAATGAACTACTTACGTTGGGCAACAAAACAGCACCTCTTGCACGGGAAACATACTAAACAACCACACGATATTTAAGAACCACAGTGTATTCAGCCATTTTGTATGGCGCCGAATTGTGGGCGTCACCACCCCTACCCACATTAGGAGAATATATGCGAGTGAATTCTGGCTGCTGAAGTGGGCAAACCATAAGCACCATCTCCCTCACCAGTTAAGAACCACGCAGCTCTCTGACCCTCTTAAACTTGGAAACGATTAATAACCACAATCAAAATGATGACTGGCAGCTTTGTGAGTGGCACATCCCGCCATTTGCATTAAGAGGCACAAAATCCTTGAGAATGAAGACCAACAGACTGAAGATGGCCAACAGGTTTATACCCGCCAGTGCGTTAGAATCAATTCAGTGCTTAACACATATCGGAACTGACCTATTAAGGCTCATAGAAGATTCGAAATATAGGAAACAAATCGCAGTGTGGTTCGCTGAGGGTACTGTTGCCTAGTAGTTGTGTGAATTTCTGTCAAGAACTGTGTACGCAATTAAATAGTGTATATCTCGCACAAGTTGATTCAGTGGATGTGATGTTAAGATGAACTTTTGTATTACAATTGCCAGGACTCTAGACAGAAATGTAGTGATGAGTAATGCAGTTTATATTTCATCTTTTCGTGTATATTTAACCTTTCCTGTATATTTTAGACATTCTTTTATTCACATTTTATTGTAATCCCCTGGCATTTTCTGCCGTGAAGGGAATTTGTCACTTACCGATGTACACCTATACAGTAACCCACTGAGCGCTGTTTTGACCGAGAAAGATGATTTTAGCCACGCCCATGTATTTTTATGGCGGAAAATATTCACGGCGCTTTAAAATTCACATTTTTTTAGGTTTCGTTTTATATTAAATCGGCGATCGCGAATACGCGAAACCGCGAATACAGATACCGCGAATAGCGGGGGTTTACTGTATTTTAAATTTTGTAGGACAAATAAATATTTATTTATCATTACTACACGTTTTTTTGGGACATGTTATTTCTGTATATTACGAGTACAGCTATATCGTCTCTCCTGTTCTCTTTCCCATTATTCATATATAAAAAGCCAAAGTTTTCCATCAAAAGTTAGGATTCCATTTGAATTAGTCAGATCTTGTATAGAATTATTAAATCATGAAGCATCAATTTGTGGTTTGGAAGTCATTTATGAAGCATCAAGTTGTGGTTTGGAAGTCATTTATGAAGCCTCAAGTTGTGGTTTGGAAGGTTTGTTGGTAATGCTTCTCAATTTCGAAGTGTTTTCGTACATTCATACTTGTTTAACTTGCGCTAGCATAAATTGCATTTGTTTTAATGGTTGGTTTGTCTGTTCGAAATGTGGAAAATCGCTATGTAAATTCAAACTAGTTAATAAAACTAATGTAACTAACCCAACACCGGTTGAAAAAGCTTAGAAAAGTATTTAGTCTTCACTAATGGAATTCGAACTAGACCTGTCCAGATGGAAGACATGTGCCCTGCATACTGAGCCACAAAGGCGCCTTTTCTTAAGTCTTCATATACTGTATTGTGTATCCTAAATACTGTACGTGTGATATTAGACATTGCTTGCAAGTGGGAATCATTGCCTTGCCTCTGAATGTCTAAACCAATCAAATGCAGATGTTACTTTGATATTCAATTTCAGGATTCATATGGTGACGCAGGTGTCGCCATGCACTCATAGATATACAGTATTAGACTACGTTTAAAAGCTGCGAATAGCTTACGTAAACAGACATCAGACATAGACCTCATCCATATGTCGGGTTAATGCACACTCACAGTTGAAAATGTACATGCAGTTGAATGACACAAAGCAGGCTGACTTGGCAGGAAAGAAATATTGATCACCGATTGTACACGTGTTTTGGGAGCATTTGAACAGATGTTGGTAATTTGTAGTAGCAGTACAATTTTAAGACATAGCCACTTCCGGGTTTTATTTTACTTAGAAAATTTATAAATTGACAGTGGTGTTCCCTTGTAACAATAACAAAAAAAAAAAAAAAAAAAAAAAGCTGTTTCAGTTTTTTTCGTGTACAGTATTTTGTCTTTGAGCTTTCTCATTTTAACTATGCAGTATTTTGTCTAACCAGTCTGATAGGTTACTATGATGCAATGAACAAGGAACTGGATGCAAAAAATATACTTGGATTTCAGGAATGCTTTTGATACTACTGAACAAAAAAAGAATGTTGTACAAACTGGAGCAATGTGGCATTAAGGGCAAGTTACTGCTATGGAGACAAAGGGATGGTTAAGTCGAAGAAGAGAGAGAGTGATTATCAGTGGGCACTGCTCTTCATGGACTAATGTTATTAGTTGAGTTCTGCAGGGTTCACTGCTTGGTCCATTGTTTTCAATATTTATCAATGATATTGATGTAGGTATATCAGGCTTAATGTTTAAGTTTACAGATGATCCAAAGGTTAACGACTGTCATCAGGGTGAGCTACTCCAACAAGATCTAGGAAAATTGGGTCGATGGGCTGAGAAATGGCAATTGAAATTTAACATTGACAAATGCAAAGTACTGCACATGGGTATCAGTAACCCCAGAGTAACTTATCAATTGTGTATTGCTACCATCAGGGTAGTGGAAAATGAAAACGATCTGAGGGTAAAGATATGCTGCCAGGACAGCTCATGGAATTTTGTCAATGATATACAGAAACTTTGCTGACAGGGATAAAGAGGTGATTATTCCTTTGTATAAAACATGGTTATGCCGCATCTTGAGTACTGTATATACAGGTGTGGACGCCTCACTTTAGGAAGGGTATAGATCTGCTGGAACGGGTGCAAAAAACGGCAACCAGATTGGTGAAGGGGACAAAAGGGTGCTCTTACCTCGAAACGCTTCAGTTTTGCAAATTTCAGCGAGAATGGGCACCAGCGGGGAGATCTGATTGAAGTGTTTAAAGCCTTAACTGGATATTGAGTAAACTAAATGTTAATGGTATTCTTACACTTGCTGAGATTACACACATAAGGGGGCATAAATTCAAGTTGAGGTAAGATGGTTGCAGGATAGATGTGCTGAAGGTTTGCCTTCAGCCAGTGAGTGGCTGATTGTGTGGAAGTGGATGGGTTGAATAAATTCAAGGGAGAAGTAGACAGATTCCTGGAGGGTATGGATGGGTGAACTGGTTTTTTTTTTTTTTTTTTTTGGCTGATGCTCTATATACGTTTGCTTTCTTGCATCGTTTGCCATTACTACCACTATTATAATAATGATCGAAATATTTGGATTGAAAAGGAAGGATTTCTCTGAGTTACTCAAATTCGAGATACGCGATTTTTAAAAGCATTTTTCGAAATACACAATACATTTGGAATTTACAATCGATCCCACTGGGACTTGAAAAATTATAATGTACGCATTTAGCTAAAAATGTATGGAACCACATGTATTTTTAGAAATGCTTATAGAAAATCTTTCTCACTACAAAGTCACGTGATAAATTGTACATCCATAACATAGGCAGCCTTTTGCCATATTCATGCTAAGTCAAGTTTCACTGTTTTCACAGTTTGTGGCCGTTTGAATTAGCATTAGCAGAGGCATATGATGCAAGAAACCAAGCTTATATAGCATCAGCCAAAAAAAAAAAAAAAAAAAAACATTTCACCCGTCCATTCGCTCCAAACGTTTGCCACTTCTTTGAATTTAAGCTGCCAACTTCCACAACGACAGATGGAAGTTTGTTCTAGCAATCAATTACCCGTTGGCTAAAGGCAAATTTCCGCACATTTATTCTACAACTATCTTTCCTCAATTTGAGTTTATGCCCCCTCAGATTTGTAATTTGAGCAACAGGAATAATGAATACCTTCAGTATTGAGCCTGCTGAAACCATTCAAAGCCTTATATACCTTAGTCAGATCACCTTGCAGGTGCCTGGTCTCCAGACGCTGCAGTTTGCAGAACTTAAGCCTTTCTTCGCAAGAGCACCAATTTGTTTCCCTCAGCAGTCTTGTTGCCCTTTTCCGCACTCGTTCAAGCAACTCTACATCCTCTTAAAATTAGGCCTCCGGCACTGTACGCAGTACTCAAGGTGTTACCTGACCATTGCCTTATAAAAGGGGATAATCATCTCCTTATCCCTGCTAGCAAAGTTCTATATATCATTCACAAGACCCCATGACCTGCACTTGCAGCCTGTCTGCACTGCTCAGAAAGCTTCATATCTGAATGCCCAATCACCCCCAGGTCTTTTTCATTCTCCACTACCCTGAGTGTAGTACCACACAGTTCATACGGTACTCTAGGGTTACTTCTACCCATATGCAGTACTTTGCATTTTTCAATGTTAAACTTCAGTTGTCACTTCTCGGTCTACCTGTCCAAATTTTATAGATCCTGTTGCAGTATCATTCTGTCATTAACAACCTTGCCAACCTTTGTATTATCTGCAAACTTCAACATTAAGCGTGATATTACGTTCATCAATATCATTGATAAATATACAAAACAACAGTGGGCCCAACCCTGGGGGACCTCACTGATGACATTAGTCCACGAAGAGCAGTGTCCTTTGATTATCACTCTTTGTCTTCTTCCACTAAACCATCATTTTATCCATTGTAGCAACTTGCCCTTAATGCTATACTGCTCCAATTTGTACAGTTGTCTTCCATGTGCAACGGTATCAAATACTTTCCTGAAATCCAAGTACTGTATATGATATCAAAATTATTTTTTGATATTATATACAGTTCCTTTATGACCACATCATAGTATCCAATCAGATTTGTCAGACAAGAGTTTCCCTTAACAAACCCATGCTGTTTGAATTATTACTGCAGTCTTGTCTAGATGATCCTGCAATGCTTCTTTAACCAATGACTTCATTATTTTCCCCAGAACAGAAGTTAAACTAACAGGTCTGTAATTACTTGTGTCACCCTTTGATCCCCCCCCGTTTGTGAATTGAATCATTTATATTAAATTTGGGTTATAAGAACGTTAAGAGCTAAACGTTCTGACCCTTGTTTATTGCCCCATTTAATACATACAGTATATAAATAAATAAACATAAATATGAAAAAATATATTTGGTGGAGGGAGCCCAACAATCTGATGCAGAACATAACGCAGCTCTGTTGAATTATTTTCATCAAGGGAAAGTTATTTTTGAGTTACGCGTTTTCGCCTTACAGGACAATTTACAAGAACGTATTATTTGCATAAATCGAAGGATGCTGTTAACAGGGTGTTTCAGTTAAAAGGCAAATAGGTCTATCTCGCTTATTTTTCGTGTAAGCTATTTATCGTGTTGACCCCCCGACAAATTAAAATCAACTGTTTCCCTCCTCTCGCTCTCTCTCTCTCTCTCTCTCTCTCTCTCAATTGGGAGGGTTGTGTCCTGTCTTCTTCGGCTTAGTCTGAAAATGTAATCGGTGTATTTCTGAAACGAACATAAATTAGTTTTATTTGAAAAACAAAAATAAATAAATAAATGATAAATAAAGAAATAAAATAATAGTAACAACAAAACGGTTATAGCATGAGGAGACGCGATACGCTGCCCTCGTATGGCTAACTTCTGCGCGACTAAATGCACTCACTGAAGAGCGAACATCGCATGCAACAATTGTGTTTGCTTTGTGTTTTAGTTCATATATAAATTGGTTTAGTTGTTTCAGAACTACACTGCTGACGTTTTTTAGGCTAAACTGAGGATGAGGAAAAACTGTTTCCCATTGAAAAAAAAAAAAAAAATAATAAAAATAAAAATAAAATAATAATAATAATAATAACAATAAAAAAGGGGGAGCGGTTTATTAGACAAAATTTAAATTTAGAAATACTGAAATTAAATAGCAATATTGAGTGCAGTTTTAAAATCAAATTCAAAAATTTGTTTCAGCTCAAATACTACAAAAAAGGTACAGACGACAAATTAACCTAAACCTAAAAATAAGTCCGACTCTGGCGCCTTTTAATTTCTGTGTGCGTGCGTATCAAGCGCCAAAGCAACTAAGGCTGTGATGTGACAGTATGTTATGTCTCTAATTGCGTATCTTCTGTGGTCAATTTGCCTGTTTGCTGGGCGGAAAACCTTAATTTCTTGGAAAAGAAACCATTCAACCCTCGCCTGAGATCGACTAACTCGGTTGCGTTTTGAAAAGGTGATTCCTGAGGTCATTCTGAGTTAAGATTCTCAACGGCTACGGACCTATGGGTATTAGAAAAATAGCATGTATGCGTAAGCAGGCATTAACATAATCAAGCAAGCCAGCTTACTGGTAGCACTTGAGCTAGCAAAGAGAGTAGTCAGGTCTTGCTGCTTCATAGCAGAATAAACTCTATGAACATTCCGTTTGTTTTCCAATGAGGAATACGCAGATATGCGTGCAGACTTGAATTTCTGTAGATTATAATTTTCGGAAAATACATCTGAAGGTAGGTTGTGCAAGAGAATAGAATTAGAAGGGATTAATAAGAAAGCGAAAAAGTTAAGTTCTGTGAGTTGAGTTTGGACGGTGAATGAATGATAGCTAGTTGTAGGACGTGTTTGGACTAGTTTGGAAGAGAGTTGTAGAATTATGCATGCTAATTCAGAAGAACAGTATCCATGGAATTCTGTTACCTATAGAAAAGGTACGCAGCAAATACTGAACATCTATGAGACAGAAACGAAGAAACTTAGTAAGAGATGGGTCATTAATGGGTTTTGCAATGGTAATGCCAATGTTGCAGTTCAGGAATAACATCAGTGACTTTCACCAAATTTTCAGAGAAAGTGGCCCATTTTTGAGTGTCATTGACAGTTGAACGTCCAGTACGACGTGTGGATGAAGAAGAACACATTATTTAAATGACACAGTACTTCAAGAATTCCCTCAATATTATCTCTTCCGTGGCAGTTTAGCCTGCACGTACTTCGCCGACTAGCGCTTGTTTGGAGAGGTCTAGGTTCGATTCTCGTCTGCAACGGGAAGAATTTCAAGTCTTCTTCAATCGAGGATATAGTTAGCCGATCTCAGACTCTGAGAACACACACACGCACACACTTTAGATGCCGAGGAGGCAATACTTGCGATGTGCATATGCAAAAAAAAAAGATTGGAAGTTAGTTTAATCCCTAATAGAAATATGCGATCTTATATAGAAATTAAAGTATTATCGAAGATAAGCACAGGGCAGTAGACTCGGTTTCCCCCCCCTCTCTCTCAAGATATAAGATAGGACTGAGTTGTAGAGGAATTGATGCTAAGTTTATTTCGCCCCATTTGAGAATTACGTGCAGATGAGGATTTAAGGAATTGTTGGTGAATATTCGGGAAGTTGAGGCTGTTCGTGCAGGGTAAGGTTTCTCAAACTGAAAGGTGGAATGTGGTTTGCTGTCATCAGTAGAACTATGGATAGGACTATCATCCGCAGAGAGCGGTCAGGGAGAAAACTGGATACAAGTGTAAAAAGGTAACACAGGGCAAGAACAAGCTAAGGAGCACAGGTTTTGAGAACAAGTGGAAAAATGCTATCGGGACCTGGAACTTTTTTGGCATCAAGATTGTTCAAAATTCTTCTGATATCCTTTTGACGAAGGACCACAGAAGGCACTGAGTGGAGCTTACTGGAAATGATAGAAGGTGTTTTACCAAGATCGTCAATACAAGAGTTAGAAGAAAAATAGCAACCTAATTTTCTTCTAACTTCTTTTCTTCTATAAAAAATAGGCTTTATCTTTAGTTGAGCATGCAATAGAATCATTAGGTTTTAAGTGAATTGGGAGTGTAGATGAACAAAATGTACGGCCAATAACTTTCGCAAGAGACGAGAATTCTCGACAATCTTTTGGACAAAAAACAAGTTTTACTTTTAGCCTGTTCAAAATCCAAATTGTGTTTTGAACAGGCTAAAAGTGAGAGTAAAAACTTGCAAGCCAATTGCGACATGCAACATTTTTATTTTGAACAGTTCTAGTGCGTTTATTGGAAAATCAAAGTTTAGATAAAGGACGATATTTAATGTGGAATAAAGGACTTAATTCATACAAGAATAATTTCACTGACACGATTTGTGCAAAAAATAAGTTCACTGGAATAATTTGTGCATCAGAAGATTTAAACCAGTAATCCAACCAAGCAAAAGAACAGAAATCTCACAGTTGGGAGAACGACAGAGGCAACCGGTGATTGGGATTACGTTAGAAAAAGTAAGTATGGCTTGGCAGACTGTAGCTGGAAATGGACATCATTGATTTTGGAACTGTTTGTTTGTTTGTTATTTGGTTTTTAGCAGCATTAGCAACTAAGGCCATATTGCTCCGGGATATGCGGTGGTCATTCCCTGACCTTTCCGCATCCTCCGTATTTGGTGGTGATAGGCTCGAACCCCGGTCTAATCAAGAAGCGTGGGCTACGCACTGCTGCTCCTTCCCACCTGGCTACGGAGGCGCATTTTGGAACTGAGATCAAGTATATTTGTGAAATGAAGAATTTTTTGCAGTTTTAGATCTTTTCGTAGATAAGTTTGTTCTGTTAGTTTTACTAATTATGATGCATTCAGTAGATAAAGTAATAGTAGAGGGGTGGGGGAAATGTGTTGTATGAAGTAGTGAAAGTTTTGGATGTAGTGTGCACCCAACCAGAATATACCCAACTCTTTGACATCACGTGAATTCGACATTGCTCCCACCCCTCATATAAACATTACTCGGACTCTCTCAGGTCACTAGGTGGCAAAATTAGAAGGCACGAGATTATACACCACTAACTTATCCGGATACCCCTTAGAGTTACGAATAGGTTCGGTGGGCTCTCTAATGGTGGGGCTACGAAAACCGTTTTAGAGCTCTGTCCTCGAAATGTATACAATATTGGATCTTGCTATGATGTCTTAACTTCATCATAACTTCAAAAGACAGCAATCATACTGCGTAATGGAAGAGACGAAGAGTGCCCGAGCCCGAGACGAAGAGTGCTCTGAAGACTAAACATCGGTTTCACCACTTCCAACCTCCAGTAGGTAGATTATATATATTAATATAAGTAAATAATGATGAAAATAAATAATTGTTAATGAAATTTTTTGCTATGCCCAGTATCGTGTTTCCATAAGCAAACAGAGTAACCAAGAAAAACAATGTGTATAGATTAAAATGCAGTCCTTTAGCGAGGGATGTTTGTTCCAAACAAGTTTGTTTTTGTTTCCCAGGGTTTTAGGGGGCTCAGTGACTCCATGTTATGCCGTATATAAATTGTCTGTAAATTGCCTGTATTCTCTGGTCGATTGCCTGTTTAGTGGACGAAAAAACTCGAGTTTCCGGGAAAATTGCCATGCTATCCTCGCGTGAGACCAACTAACTCAAGTACATTGTGAAAAAGGCTCATAAAAATTCCTCTTGTTATGGATGGGATTCGAACTCAGGTCTTTTTCACCTGGCGTGGGATGGTGAGCGATTATACTAACTGTGCTGCGCACGAGGGTTTCCAAACACGTGGCAACATATTTAAGGAACAGGTCGCACCATTTCCACCTTGAATTATCGCTTCGGTTCATATCAGCCCCCTCCTAAAGCAAAGTGTGCACTAACAAAAATGTGTATCACAAAACATGACATTTTGACAACGATTCATCCCTGTAACAGAATTTTCTGATTGCTAAATTGTTATTCCCCCCAACTTCATAACCGTTTAGTTTGATTATAATAAATATATCTTTTGCGCTGATTAATGTTAAATGCTCCCATGTGTTTGGGCGTTTTAGGCTGATAACAAGTGTCGTTTGGATCACTATAGCTGTGCAGTACTTGTAAAGCGAATTGTGGTAGCATGTTCAGAAAGTTAAAACCACTGGAACTCTCCTGTGCAAGGTTACTTGCTAATGAAACTCCCTTTGGGTGCTGCTTAACATTCCGGGGATATGCCGTAAGATATGATTAATAATAATTTTTCTGTTTATACTCCGGGACGACCAAACGGTCAGAGGAGATTACGTCTGTAGTTATAGAAGCTCGATGTCGTTCAGTGATATATGCATTACCTAGATTCCGTATAACGTCGCGGTCCCTGTCTAATAGTTCCGTGAGGTTTCATTTTCTTTAGTAAAGCTTTTAGAACGGATGAATTAAATTTATTGCACCATTTAATCATCTTTTCTTGTTGAAAGGCTCGATTAAGTTCAAATTCTACTATTTAGCTCTGTACATTTATCACCATATTTCATGAAAGCCAGTTAATATTAGTCTTCGTCGCTTTTGAAGTTGTATTAACGCTCGATCTGTGAACTACCAATAGTACTGTAACTGATTTCCTTCATTCGTCATTTAGAATAGTATCACTGCGAATCTCCTATAAACCGAATTTCGCCATACCACTTTCTCATTCTGCTCCTCCTGTGCTTTGTTACCATATATCACCTCTTCTAGGGTCCGTTGTGGCAGAAAACGCTAAGAAAAAAAAAATCCTTCCGCAGAAGTGAATAATGTTTTTAAATATTTGTTAGAGATGAAAATCTTTCACTTTGACATTCGATTTGTTTTGCTGAACTTAGGGTGGTGCCATAATTGTCATATACAGATGTTGTTGTTATTGAAAACCAAATAGCACCGGGAACTTGTATATTATTAACATTTTATTTCAGAAGCATTCATTTGGATGACATTTCCCCCTTTATCGCGCGTTTGGTCACGTTGCTTCCACTGGTTTGGTATATGTCGATTAGGATAAATCTCTGATTATTCTGTTGCATTACCTTGACACAATCCAAGGTTGATTTGCATACCGCATACTCTAAAATTATGTTTACCTCTCAAACTGTGAGGTAAAGTTCTTGGTTCCGATTCTCTTTTCTGACAGAAGTTAGTATTTCCTGTCATTTTCTGACGAGGATTATATAGTTTTTATACCTGCAAAACTGCCAGATCGATCATAGAATATACGCAAGCTTTAGACACGATATATATTAAAGCCTCATGTCTATAGACAATCCAATCCGTATTCCCATAGCCAATTCACCAGTCCTAGCGAAGTAATGTTAAAGCTCGTATAACTGTTTAATCAACGTTAACTTTTGCTGGATTAAATTCATACTAAGTAACGAGGCCCGGTGTAACTGCACGTGCTCTGAGCCGGCTCTTCATGTACATCTCCGCTTACCATGCTCACGTTTCTAGACATGCTGAATGCAACAATTTATGTTCATTGATTCATTGATTTATGTTCATATATTCAAAATCATAAAATTCAAACATAACTGGTAATTTGATACGTTGAATGTTTTATGTTTTGAATTAGACACCTCATGGAATGACATCAACATGGAGTTCTTGCATGAATGGAACTAGTCAATGAGACTACGAGAGGAAGGAATATATACATACTTGGGAAGGAAGGCTTGGAAGGATTATATACAGACTTGGGATTCGTTTTCGATTCTAAATTGAGCTTCAATCCCCATATTGACAAGATAGAAGCTAATTTCTGTCAGATGCTGGGCCCAAACAATAGATGCTTCGTGTTAGAGATTTGGCAGTGACACGGAATTATATATACGCCTCTGTATACTCTGTTGTCTTATGTGCCCCAGGAATTTTGGACGTCTGTAGCTCCCAGAAACATTAAACCCGTGCACTCCGCCGAATACTGGCCTTTACTCTGTGTTATGTCCCAACGTAACCATCCTCCCAGCAATGAACAACTGCAATGGCGACCTCATTAAACTTTTCTCTTTTATAGACCTTGGTAAGCCTTCCGTGGCAGCCTAGTGGCAGGATACAGTGCGATCTGCCACTTTTTTGGAGACGTCTTGGATCGAGTCCTGTCAGCGACTGGAGGAATGACTAAAGCAGTGGTCTCAAACTCAAATTGCATGCGGGCCGAATGCACGATCTGAAAGCAGCTGACAGGTCGGAATTTTTTTTTTTTTTAACAAAATGAGAGTGAATATATATATTGCACCGTACTTACCCCTAATGTATGGATACCACCCCTTTATAACCTGGTGTGACGCGTGTGTATGGTGCGTTGTGTGTAAGTTTATAATAAGTTTGGAAATTTTACTTTTAAAATTTAATTTGCCTCGAACATGGTTTAATTGAAAATTTATTTCAATAATGTTCAATTGTATTTTTTACAATGTTTTTCTCTATACTTTTTATTTCTCAAGCTTATATTTTTCTCCTTCTCTCCCTGGCTAAAATTATGAGACTCTTTCTTTCGGTTAAATTTTATTTTCTATTTTCTTTAGATGCCCAATCACTAACTAAATATTTATCAAAACATACATAAACAATAATAACGCAAAGGAAAAAATTCAAATTTATATTTATTTTCTATCTGAAATCTAAAGGTTGGTACCTGCAAGAAATTTCTGTTGGTTACACTTTGTAATTCAAACGTATTGACAGCTAAATATTAAATTTTCAGACTGACATTTATTTCAAATAATTCTAATATGTTGAATTGACCACTAAATAACTTACTTTTAACTTAAACTAAAAATAAACAAATTATGAAAACTCTCCAAGTGGGACAAAACTTGAGAATAAATAATGACAACCTATTCTCTTTCTTTTATTTATTAAATTTTTCTTCGACACATACAGAAAAAAATACATATGTTTGTATGTAAATAATTATAAACTTCTTTATTTCTTACTACAACTTGACACTTGATAGCGTTTCGATTCTGATAAAGTTTGTAGCCTTGGAGAAAAATTACTAGAAACTATCTTCATCACGGATTGTAGATGCTCATCGGTCAATCAGGTTCTTTTCTTAGACTTATTAATTTTCAACTGCGAAAAAAACTGTTCACATATAAATGTACTCCCAAACAAAGCGATTATTCTTATTGCAAAAATTCGTAACTGAGGGTATTTATCTTTTAACAAGTACGAATAAAAGTTAATCAAATCTGTATCTTCAAATCTTTGAATAAGATTTATATCACACTGTAAATTAATTAGCTCCATTTCTAGACTTTCTGGTGCGTTATTCACATTCGTTTTTAATGGTAATGAAAATAATGTAAAATCGGACTCCAAATCATTAAAATCTTTAAATCTTTCTTCAAATTCTTGTCGTAATAATGCTATTTTTCTTGTATATTCTTGAGATTTTTCATTAGAAATAATATGACAGGATTTAAGATGTAGGAAATGTACGAAATATTTTGATTCCAGTTGTGTTTCCCATAACTGCAATTTAACTTTAAAAGTTTTAATACAAGCATACATGTCAGTGATAAGTTTATTCTTTCCTTGCAGCTCTTTATTGAGAATATTTAAATGGCCGGTTAAGTCAACAAGAAATGCTAAATCTGTTATCCATGTATTCGTCGCTACATAATTCGTCGCATTATGTAGCTCGTCGATGGTTTTATTTTTTTGTGTCATGAAAATTTTGATTTCATTTATTAAATCAAAAAACCGTTTTAATACAGCACCTCGACTTAACCACCTCACCTCGTTATAATAAATCATTTATCCGTACTCACTTTCAATTTCTTCAAGCAATGCAACAAATTCTCGATGATTCAGAGCTCGTCCACGGATAAAGTTTACTGTTTTAGTTACTGTTTCCATAACATTATCCATCTGCAAACTTTTGGCACAAAGTGCTTCTTGATGAATAATGCAATGTATAGTGCAAAAATTATTCTGAAATTTTTCTTCTTTCACTATATTTCTTAATTTTAGCGCTACTCCATTTTTTTTAACCAACCATAGCAGCTGCACCATCACTTGCAAATCCAACCATTTTATCCCAACTTAATTTATATTTATCTATTACAGTTTTTATTTCAGAAAAAATATCCTGTGCACCAGTTTTCTCTTTCATAGGAATTATTTCCAATAATTCCTCAGTTACTTCAAATTCATCAGTAACACCTCGTACGAAAACGGCAAGTTGTGCTATATCTGTGATGTCAGTACTCTCATCAACTGTTATTGAGAATGCTGCAAAATCTATACTTTTTTCTTTTAACTGACATCGTAAATCACTAGCGATTTCGCTAATACGTTCCGCTGCCGTGTTGGCTGACAAACTAATATTTTAAAATAATTGTTGTTTGTCAGGACAAAGAAGTTCAGCAGACTTAATCAAACAATCTTTAAGGAATTCGCCATCAGTAAATGGTTTTGATCGTTTTGCAATGATGTGCGCGAGAGCAAAACTTGCGTGAACTGTTGCTTCACTGGATTTATTTGCTTCAGTAAAAAAAGTTTGTTGTCGTTGTAAGCCAGATTTCAGAAACTGTAACTTTTCTTCCCTCAATTTGCCTTCCAACATTTCAAATTTTTCTTTATGATTCGTTTCGTAATGGCGACGTAAATTGTATTCTTTTGGAACTGATATTTCCTTATTACAAATAAAACATACAATTTTATTGCGCACAAAGCACAAAAGTACATAATTTCCCATTTATCTTCAAAAACACGTCCTTCTTCGTCCACTTTTCTTTTACCCTTTGTTAAAGACATGGGTTTTATAAGCCGTACGTTAGTTTGTCTCCATCATATATAGCAATATAATTGCTATATAGATGGAGACTGCGCAGATCTGCATCCAGCTGACCAACTAGTGACTGACTCAAGGAAAATACATATCAGAAGTACCAACTCAATAGAAAAAATCGGAAACAGCAGAATACTGAAGCGCCACCAACTGTCGTCTGGCGAAGTAAATTTACTGATTGTACCGATGTGGAAAATTCTCCCACCTTACCCCAGTCACGTGGCCTGGCATACAAGCATACAGTGACAAAGACAAAGCCCCAACCTATTCATTCTATCTCTTTTTCCTTCAAAGCAGGGCTAACGTGTAAAAAACCGAGGCACCTGCCTCGGAAACAAGGCTTGAAGGGGTGCAAAGAGTTCAAAGATTTGCTGAATTTCATATTATATAAAGGTTGTCGCTTTGTCAGTGTTTCCCACCTTGGGTGAGGGGAGGAGATAATGTTTCACCACTAATTATGATTTTGACAAAAATCATAATTAGTGGTGTCAAAAAATTTTGACAAAGCCCCAACCTATTCATTCTATCTCTTTTTCCTTCAATAGCAGTCGCGCACATAAGTTCAGTCCATATCTCTATGTCTCTAAAACTATAAGCACCGTATTTACAACAAATACATAATTAAAATGTATTCGCGGGTCGTGTAAAATTGCTTCGGGGGCCGGATGCGGCCCGCCAGTTTGAGACCACTGGACTAAAGCGCTCATTGATTCGAGGCTGTAGTTAGCCGAGTTCAGGCAAAGGTTGTAGGGCTTTCCCGTTAATTATTTCGGGTTTTTCGTCCCACGCAACATGTAACTTCCGCGGGGGGGGCGTTGATACTAATATATGAAATATACATTTATGTATTCTTCCTCGCTTAAATTACACTTAGGCATTGCAATGTTATTCCACTACAGATGTTTTTTTCTTTTATTTAATCTGTAAAAGTACCTTTACCTTTTGTATCTTAACTTTTTAAGCTTTTTTTTAAAGCTTTAACTTTTTAATGTCATAATTTTTGAAATTTCATTGAACGTACCAACTATTAAACTGGATAAATAAATAATCATGCTGGAAGTGTGTTGTTTCCGAGTTCATTGCAAAACCCACGAATTATAATCTTTGAACAGGTGAAACACAATAATTGCCTTCTGTTAAATATTGCTACAGATGCTCGAAGTCAATTGGGTCATTTGTGTAGAATATCTTCGATGAGAGTATATTCTGTACATTTTGTGTAGAATACTGAAATAAATAAGTTTTTTTAATTGATCGTTTTCAGAAAATGCAGCTAATTTGAACTACTGCTATTAAATATGTCCCCTACAGGTAGCAGCAACTGCAATTTCATTGTCCTTTTTTTGGTACGTTTCCATTCCACATGCTGCATTACTTTTTATCGTTCTCATCATATAATTTTTATGTTTTCTAGTAAGACTGTGTTCTTTATGATATTGTGCATAGGCGTGCCTGTTACGGTTGTATCGGGATGGCCCAAGGTAGTGTTAGCGGCCGTCGGTTGGAATTGCACTATGTCTGAAAACGTAAGTATTTATGCATGTTATAGTATGTAGCCTCATTTCTTGGGAACTTCCACGATTGCATTATGACCAAACGACTCCTTATTATAGCGAGCGGTCGTGTGGTTCCGGGAACTACTGATTATAGTATTTCTTACTACGTGGAGTGGTCTCATCACGGTTTAATGCCAAGATTTTCTATGCCTCTGACCGCTGCTCGAGGGCTTTTGGAACGTGACTGATGTTCTCTAGCTTTTGGCTTTACTATCTGTCGTTACCATTGATCAGCAGCTCACGTGCTATTTTTGTACCAGCTGCCTTTGCTAATCGTCTGATAAAACTACACTTTATGCTTGCTAAATGACTAGGATTTTCGTGTAATTCAAGAAGTAGTGTCCTGCAAATATATCTTCTTTAGAGTAAACAGAACATCTAGGCAGTATTTCAATGAAATATGCACAGTTTATTTCATTCATCTTAACTACACTATCTATAGAGTATGTAATTCTTTAATGTGGGAAGGGGAGGAGGAATTATCTGCTAAAATTTTACGAATTTGTGACATTTTTAGAAAATTAGGTTTTAAGTCAGTTATTACAGTATATCTATTTCAGAAAGTTGTTGTTATTTGGTTTTTAGGAGCATTAGAAACTAAGGCCATATTGCTCCGGGAATATGCGGTGGTCATTCCCTGACCTTCCCGCATCCTCCGTATTTGGTTGGAACGGGATCAAACCCGGGTCTAATCAAGAAGCGTGTGCTACGCACTGCTGCTCCTTCCCACCTGGCTACGGAGGCACCCTTTTCAGAAAGATTTTATCTGTTGTTAGCTAAAATTATTTTTTATATACATTTGTCATGTGGTTGCAGTCGAAACTGTTTGATGCCTGTCTTAATCTGTAATGTGTTAAATTAATCTGACAAAATAAAGACAACTAAAAACAATTTAGAAACAGAAATATCAATGAGAGTGCACATGTTAAAATAATACAATCCCAGTTAGACTTATATGGGCTTCCCCCCACCCCCACTTCCCGAACTAAGAAAGACAATCAAATATAATATTAACATTGACAAGAAAGGTGTTAGACATGACCATCAGAAAACTAACAGTTTATAGGAATGCATCTTAAGTTAGGTGGCGAGTCATTAACAAGTGAGAAGATGTAAAGTAGTTGAATTATTGTGTACCTACGTTAGAAAAATAAGAATGCAGGGCTATTCACTTGTATTTAGCAACATCTTGTTTATACTCTGGCACGACCATCTGGGCGGTGGGGTTTACAATAAATCATCAATACGAACGTTAATCGTATTTAGCAGTCACGGGCTTGAACTCTTGCTCCACTCAAAGAGTGCGTGCTACTGCATTCATGCTCCTGACCACTTGGCTACGTCAGGCCTCCTAAATTTCTTTTAAAAAGCCAAAATGACACAAAAATATCGAGGTTTTTAATCTTGTTTAAACGTACATTGCTGACGATGTAGCTCTGTAGTAAGAATTTGGAACGACTATCGGAAGTGTCAAAATCATAATTAGTGGTGAAACATTATCTCCTCCCCTCACCCAAGGTGGGAAACACTGACAAAGCGACAACCTTTATATAATATGAAATTCAGCAAATCTTTGAACTCTTTGCACCCCTTCAAGCCTTGTTTCCGAGGCAGGTGCCTCGGTTTTTTACACGTTAGCCCTGCTTTTGCATCGTAATTCATTCGTATTGAACTTTTTCAACTACTTTTATCGTCACTACTTTTTCAACAAATAGTGTGTTTTTTTTTTTTTTTTTTGCTGGGGAGGAATTCGCTTATCTTCCCTGGCTTTTGACCTTTTTCTGGGATATTTCTCTCTTAGGCCCTCCGGTTTCACCCTCACAGAAAATCAACGTTACGCGCTAACCTCAAATATACATCGTTCAATACAGCTATGCATAAGAGTGAATTAGGATAAATTCCATGGCTGATTTGGTGTAGTCGGTAGAAATTATTTCCAGCAATAAACTTCAAAGCCAGGCAACGGCGTCAAGAACGTCTGGAACTCAACTATCAGGAAGATTTATCTGTGAATAAAGTGCACAAATAAATACGCTTTCTCAGCACATAGTTTGCCTGTGCGATGTGACATCAACCATTCAGTTCAAATTCCTATCTTTTAAAAACTATAATTCTAATTGCTGGATCGTTTTTTTTTTTTTAAATTACACTTTAGAAAACAGTTCTTACTCAAGACACAAAACAAATTTCTAACACAGATGTAATCGTGACTAGGAAATGATCAGAAGTGTGGGAAGATGTGCAGGTTCGTTTGCATGGCCTCCCCACTCAGTAAGTAGAACAACCCTTCACCCCCCCCCCCCACATATACAGTGCTAGTGTGGACTGGATATCAATTGTAAGATAAGTTCATTGCACAGATAATTAGGTGGCATTTTGTTTTTCTTGGCAACTGGATGTAAGCGGAGTATAGTTTTGGATCATTCTCATTCATCTCCTTTGTTTGAATTAATAATATTTATGAATGCCGGCACGTATTCACGGCTGTGGACTACCTGATCGATGGCACCAATCTAATCTTAGTCTGATAACGTTACATTTCTTTTTGTGAAGATGATATAAATCTGTTTACTGCAACCAAGGGTATAATTTAAGACTTGGATTCACTCATAACTTACTGAAAGCTCATCATAACCCTCTCTTCTTTGGGACTTTCATTTAACGTCTTGGCTTATCTGTGGTCTGCTTTGGATTTTTATATTTATACGATAACATTTATTTCTGACCCATTACTGTGATAAAAGCAACGAAGAAAGTTCGCGGTACTGATGTTCGCGTGGGAGATTACGATTCATTTTGTTATTTTCAAGAAAATTCATATTGATAAATATATCAAGTTGTCGTTTATACTCTTTTAAAAACACTTTTGATAATAACAGGCTTCTAATTTTTAAAAATTCTTGCGAAAAACGCTTTGCTGTGGAGAGTACTGCGCATCTTCATCAAGAAAGTGTAATATGATATAAATAAATAAATTTTCTGCTTATACTCCGGGACAACCAAACGGTCAGAGGAGTTTACAAAATACACAGAATACAAGAAACAGCACCGTATTCAGCAGTCACGGACTTGAACCCCGGTCACGCAAGGCACGTGTACTTATGCACCCGCGCGCCTGACCACTAGGCTAAGGCTGCCTTTATCACTGCATTATACGTAGAAAGCAAGTTAATAATTGGAGTACTGATAAATCGCCTGTACATTATTTTTTTTTTTTGATTTGGTAGTTGTTGGCGCATCGGCTTCTGTGGCCATATTGCACCTCCCAAGGTTTTTGCAGTACTTTGATTCAAGCCCGAGGCGGGAATCGAACCCGCGACCTTTGGGTTGCCGGGCAGGTACTTTACCCACTCGGCTAGCCCGGTCGGCGCCTGTACATTATGTATTTTTTTTATCCAGTGCATATTCTTTGGTGTTAAACTTTAAATCAGATTAGCCGTGGTATTTTAATTAGACTTTTCTGGTCATAATCCAATTCAGATAGATAGCGATTTGTTCAATTGAAATTCATATTCTAATTTAGATCGATAATGTGATATTAGTAGTGTATTTGGTATTGTCCGTCTAGATAATAACATAACACTTGCTAGTATTGCCTAGCATTTCATTCCTCACGAATCACAGATGTTTCCTTTAAATAGTAATCGCAGAACAGTTATAAATAAAGCTTTATACTATAGCAGTGGTTCCCTATCTTTTGTCACTGAAGTCACACTGAAATTAAAAGGCGCATATTCACGGTACACCTAAATATTACATAGTAATTGGACTTAACTCGATGGTGTTTTTCCTAATCTCGCGGCACATCAATGTACCGTGGCACACAGGTTGGGAACCACTGTTCAAGTACTTTTAAGTTGTGTGCTATTTCTTCAAGCTTTCTGACTCTGGAATTTTTTTCATGAGAAGACTGTTCTCAATTTGGATCCATTTTCCTTCTGTATTTTTCAGTAGAAGAATGCAGAAGAGATTGGAAAGAAATGGAAGTATACGGACAGATTGGATTAGTAGCATTAAAAGTTAGTTCAATTGCGTAATCATTTCCAGTTTCAGACTGGCTTGCCGCTGAAAGGCGTATGTTGCTCTAATAATAATGATGCAGAAATTAAGGCGGTGTCTACAACTTTTTTTTTTTTTTTGACTGTGATGTAAAGATAACATCTGATTGGGGATGCTGCCTCTATTCAAGATGAAGAGGAACATTTGTTAATGAAAAAGCTGAATCATGTTTACGTTGGAGTACAGGATGAAAATTCCTTCAGTTTGGGATAGCTTGATGATGCATGCACTGAATAAGAAATAATAAATGCCAGAGATAGAGGTCATTGAATGGGTCCATCTGCTGGTACTGACGATTCTTCTTGAGATTCTGCTGGTACTGACGATTCTGCTGACGATTCTGCTGGTACTGACGATTCTTCTGTTTACGTGATGTGGGGGGGGGGGGGGGTCGTTCCATCACCATGGAAAGGGTGCTTTACAAAAGTTCCTATTAAAGGCACTATCTAAGCCAAAAAATGTCCTCGAACTGTTACCCTTCTTCCTGGATTAGGAAAAGTTTCTGAGAGAATGCTTGCCATAAAGATCATGGAGTGTACGGAAAGCAACCTACAGTGGTGTGGCAAGCAATGTGGATTCATTAGAGTGGTGAAGGACTACTTTACACGCTGTGCTGTCACAGTCAAGTCATTAGTTGGTTCGATTGTACGAGAAGTGACCAATGGATGCCCACAGTGATCAGTTTTTTTGACTGCTTATGTTCTAGAGCAGGGCTGGCCAAAAAGTCGATCGCGGCTTTAATTTCGGTCGATCACGACGAATTTTAAATATATATAAAAAATAGATAAGACAAAAGCTAAATGTTGTTATTATTATGCGTCCCACTGCATACTCGAATTAGGAATCTGTTGAACCACGTGACTACTCTTGTCGCCGCGCAGCCGCTAGGCTTGTCTAGTGAAAATTCAGGCAGTTACGTTGTGGAAAGCATAGTGTATGTGTCGAATTCTTATTTAGCTTACTTAATATTAATAACTGGAGAGTACTTGTACGTTAATTTAATACCCTTTGATTTAAAGAGTAAAACGATAAAGAGTAAAACGTATCATTTTCATCGAGTGGGAACTACAATACTTTTTTGTAATAATAAGAGAAAAATGTTGTTGTTTGATTTGCGATGCTTCCGTGGCTATACCCAAAAAAGGAAATTTATAAAGGCACTTCATCGCACTCCATGGTAAATACCAATTGGATTTTCCGCCTAATAGTGACCTTAGAAAAAATGAATTAAAAGAACTTAAATCCAGATTATTCGCACAACAAAATTTTTTCGCGACATCTATTTTACAATCTAAAGCAATAACTGTAGCATCATCTGTAGCAAAATCTTGCAAAAAAAAAAAAAAAAAAAAAAAAAAAAAAAATGCAAGCCATTATCTGATGGTCATTTCACCAAAGACGCATTTTTAGAAATAACAGATTCTCTTTTTGAAAATTTTAAGAACAAAAATGAAATTAAAAGTGCTCTTCAAGATCTGCAGTTATCTCGAAATACTGTGAAACGACGCATCGAAAAAATGAGTAAAAATGTGAGCGAACAGTAACATGCCCATATTGCTAATTGTGTGTCCTTTTTTTTTTTTTTTTTTTTTTTTATAACTGGATGAATTTACAGATCAGTGATATAACTCAGTTGCTCGTTGTTATTCGTTTGGTTTTCGATGATTCTGCCACTAGAGAAGAACTGTGGTTTTCTTAAAAGAAAGAACTAGAGGTCTTGATATATTTAACACATTCAAAAATTTTATTGAAAAAATTAAATTACCACTATTTAAGCTCGTATCAATAACAACAGATGGAACTAAAGCATTGACGGGGCATCTTAACGGATTCATCGAATTGTGCGAAAAGGATGATGAATTACCATATTTTTTGAGTTACCACTGTATTATCCATCAACAAGTGTTAGCCAACAAAAGATTAAATACTAAAAGTGTTATAGACATACTTTCGAAATCGTGAATTCTATCATAGGATAATCTCTTCAAAGGAGACTTTTCAAAATGCAACTCGATGAAAATGAACCAGATCTGATATTACACACAGATGTGAGGTAGCTGAGTCGGAGTAAGTACAGAGATTTCGAAATTTGCTGAATGAAATAAAAAAATTTGTTGATCAAAGGTGGGGGGGACGATTATTAGCAGCTACAAGATACGGAGTAGTTGTGTGATCTGGCTTTTTTTGGCAGATTTTACCAGTAAATTAAGTGATCTGAATTTGGAATTACAAGGAAAAAAACAAAATGTGGGCGATATGATTAGTAGTATTCGAAAAAAAATTCGATCATTTTGCAAATATGCAAGATCATTTGCAAAAATACCTTATTTTTGAATTTAATAGTGAAAATATGTTTCTGAAATTGAGAAAGTTGTGGATGATTTTGAAACCAGATTTAGTGATTTTAAAGCAATGAAGACATTGTTCAATATATTTCTTATCTATTTAATGTCGACTTAAATACAAAACAAATTTCAGAAAAAATCGCTGAGATTTTTCACGTGGAGAAAATATTAATTGAAAATGAAATTATTACATTGCGAAACGATATCTTCCTAAAAGCCAGGTCATCAGAAAAAGACTTCTGGAAATATGTTTGCCGAGAAAAGTAACCAAATGTAAAAAAATGCAATGAACTTTTAAGTTTCTGTTTTGGTTCCACATATCTATGTGAATCGGCCTTTTGTATTTGAAACAAACAAAGAAGACTAAGGATCACTCTACTCTTACGGACTTGCATACAGAAGATTCTTTACAGTTGGCCTTATCATAGTATATCCTCGAATTTGAAAGCTTGGCAGATGACATTAAGATACAAACTTCACATATTAAAAATTTACATACGTATGAATTTAAAATAAGAATTCAGAATTGTATTTAACTTTAAAATTTATAAACAACATTTTTCAATATGTGTTGATTAAGTTTTTTTAACAATGGTAATGAATTAATTTGTAGATCGCATCACAAATTAAGTTGGACTTCCCTGTTCTAGAGGATTGGTTGCTTAAGGACATCGGACATACAGCGATGGTGGTTTACGCTGATGACATTGTGCTGCCTGTTGAAGGGAATTCACGGATGCAACTAGAAACCAGGTCACAACACATTTTACATGAACTTAATAAGTGCAGTCGGTTACACAAATTAACTGTCTCAATAACTAAAACAAAGGCAATGATTTTTAAGGCCGTTTTACAAGTGGAAGATCCCTAGTTGTGAGAATGAATGGGTTGAGTCTACCTTCGGCAAGGAAATTAAAATATCTGGAAGTTATGCCTGATGGGTCTTTAACGTTCAACTCCCACTTGCATTTGTATCTGATGAGGCAATAAAAGGTAAAGTAAATATAAGGTAAGGCGCTGGAATTACTATATCAATGTATATTTATCCTGTTGGTAACATACGGTGCCCCAATTTTGTTTGAGCGCTTGAATCTAACAGTATCTGCTAGAAAACTCAGTTCAGTTCAGTTCAAACGGTAATGTTACTCACAATGTGCATTGCATCCAGAACTGTTTCGACCCCACCTTTTCAGGTATTAACTGTAAAATTACCTGTTGATTTATTTTGGTGTACTGTGGGTTTGTTTATTTTGTGCAGCGTGGTATAATGAGCTCACTTCTGAATATAGAAGTGAACATCTTGACAGATCCATGGAAAGAATCCAGAAACCTCTAATAAATGTTTTGCTGGAGAGTGTGTGATAAAGACAGATTACCCAAATTTTTTTCTCCGGATATGAAACATGCGAATCGATAATATCTAGATGGTTTGCGCCGAACATACAGGCTGTGTTCTTGCTAACAGGTCATGGTTCGATCAGCGCAAGGTTACATCCCTTGAGGAATCTCTGTAAGAACTAGGTGCCGTTGTGATGAAATGGAGTCATGGGAACATATTAGGAACATTATGTACACGGGTGAGGAATATAATGATTTAAGAGTTGAACTGTTATCTCGGGTAAGTGATCTCAATGTTATAGTAGAATGCTATAAAATAATTCTAGTGGAAACGCAAGATAACTTCTCGACTTTCCAGGACTTCGCCAGTGTTGTATTTGATAGGTGAAGCACGCTTCTGCGTCTGGAAGCATGGGATTGGTAGTGGAGTATAGCGTGGTGCATGAGCAGATTTAGTTAGAATTTAGAGAACTTGGCTTGCTGGAGTCATAAGTTCATGTAGTGGAGTCACATTCAAATCCTTATCTCTTCTGGTAGGAGTAGGTCTACTAATTGGATTGGGAAAATTGGGGGTCCCTGGTGATGGAATATGACTACAGTAGATTAGGCTCCCGTAATCGGGAGGTAAGGATCTTGGAATGCTTTGGAACTCAGCTGAGAATGGAAGATGGAAAGCAGGTATGGAAGAAGAAGTGCGCAGCGTTATAGTTACAAGGCTAGCTTACACAGTTCGCAGTTTTCATATGAAGGATTGTGCTATGAAACGGAACAGAATGAATGAATTCGTTTCTGTGGGAGTGGACAAGGATGTGGTATACTGTTCCTGAATTTGGGTGGGTGTCCACTCACACATCCACATGATCGACGCGTTCGGTTTCTTCTTGATGTCAGTTCATGGTACTGTAGACATTGTTGTGACTGTCACGGGCGTCTTAGTGCTGATACTACAGCGTTCCAGCTCCTTGTGCTGGCATTTCTGTCTTAGGTAGCTACTTGTGGTGCAGGCTTTTCTCGGCAGAATACCCGATTCCTACAAACTCTAGGATGTAAATTCTTGAAGAACTCTTTGGCGTCTTGAGAATTTCCTTATTCATCGTTATTTGATTAGTGATTTGGTATGGTGTGCACGAGACATCGATGACGCTGTGGACTTTGAAATTGTCTGACAATTTCTGAACTGTGTTCGGTATGTATCTATTTTTGTGTTGCATTAATGTGTCGTTTAAGGTGTCTTCCCACCCTGCAGTTGTGTAGAAATAGGGGAGGGAGTACATTGTAGTTATCTAAATTGTCTATATATTGGATAGTGGTGTTGCCAATTTTGTCAGGAACACCTGATACAAATAAATAAATAAATAAAATAAAATGAAATAAATGAAAAATAATAAACTATGAAGGCAGTTCAAATTTAAGATGTTGTGTTATCCGATCCGAAATCTATGAAGCTATCAACTTGGGAGAAACTATACTAAAATGAAATGACAGAGCAGAATGCATTTTTGTATAGAGATCAACAACAACAACAAAAAAAAAAAAAAAAGGGAAAATTGTGACGCGTCTGCATTGGAAGAGGATTTTAATGCTCTGTGATGCTGCTGCTTATTGCAATTTAGACAATTATAACAATATTCGCCATTCTTTATCCAATCAACGGAAAACCCCACAAATCTACCCACAGCGCAGGTGATTATCCTCTCACTGTGAAGCATTCTAATCTTGTCGCCGTTCAGCAGCAAGATTCCTATTGAGTACAGCCGTACGGACTGATTTTTCTTGATGCGAGAAAAACGCGGAATTCTTGTAAAAAAAAAACCCCTGCCTTCCCTGTCAAAGACCAGCAAACATGGGGGGACTGTCACAGAGTCCAAGGAGATGACCCTTTACCAGACTGCAAGAACGTTGGGTAGTAATGCTCCTTGGGGGATGCTGTTCAAGAAGGCTGCTGTCCTAGAAATACCATCAGAAATTCAGACATGCGATTAACACATCCAACGTTTCCTTCGAAAAGCAGGAGGAAAGTACAAGCGTGGGGTAAGGGTATCCTTTCGATACTGTAGTTTTAATCACCCCTTTCAAGGATAAAAGGGAATAGCCAAAGCAAGCCCCCCACCCCACAGCCCTCTGCTTCAGAAATACGAAAATTTCCCACTTAGAACCCACTGGATGAGAGATTTTTGTTACAGGCGTTTCGTTTCTCTCTACCATGTAGTTTTGGTTGAGGCAAGCACTGGCTCGCAGTATCCCGCGCTTATACGTGGAGGCCGCTTCAACGACTACGCCAAAGTCCGTTTACTCACTTATTGAATGCTTACTTGGTCGCTGTGATTAAAAACATCTCACAGGTCGATTCCTACAGAAATTATCTGCACAGGATAAACCAGAGAGATAGGCAAAATATTCAAATTGAAATTTTTATTTTAACGACACCATATGCATTGGTGTTCAAAGAACGTGCATCACCCCTTAAAATTGTAACTGTCGTCCGAATAACGTAAGTATATGGCAATATTTCTTACAGATTGCATTAGCTGTTACTTTCAGCTATATAAGCACGCTCTGCAAGAGTTGCAGTCATTCCTTGCTTGTGTCAGGATGGCGAGTTACGTGCAGTTGACGCCACAAAGAAAGAGTCTATTGTTGCTTTACGTGAGGAAGGATGTTCTTCCCGTCATATTGCTTATAGAGTGTCTTGTAATCAGTCGTCAGTGAGTAGATTTATTGCCAAACTCAACCATACTGGTTCTGCTAATAAGAAAGAAGGAACCGGACGCAAACGAGTCGCTACGCCAAAGCAGGACCGCGCTTTGAAGCGCTTATGCCTTAAAAACCGTAAAGCCTCTTCGTCTGAACTGACAATAGAATGGGACGAACATACAGGTGTGGTAGCAAGTGCAGTAACAGTCAGAAGACGCCTCTTCAAAAATGGACTTGTAGTCCGTCGTCCTAAGAAGCCCCTCATCACACAATAAAATGAAAAAGGCCCGATTAATTTGGTGTAAGGAGCATGTCAAATGGACCCCCCGAGCAGTGGAAGTCAGTTATTTTCTCGGATGAGAAGAAATTCAACCTGCATGGCTCTGATGGGAAACAAACGATTCACCGTAGACGTGGTGACGAATACTATCCAGACTGTATGGTGTCTGCAGTGAAATTCCCTACCAGCTAAATGATATGGGGGCGCATTTCGTATCGCGGAGTAGGTCACCTGCAGTTTATAAAAGGTTCCGTAAATGCCAATGGATACCTGGCTATATTGGAAGACAAATTGCTGCCAACCATTAGAGACCATTTCAACCTGCCAAGTAAAAAAAAAAAACTGCATCTTTCAGGACGACTCTGCTCCTTGTCATCGGGCGAAAAGTGTAAGTAGGCACTCGTGTAGTTACTTTACCTTCATTTCTGCATTAGAGGTTCGACATAATGTGTTTACATTTGTTATAGGTGAAAAAATGGTTGGGACGGTCTATTACAACTCTTAGCTGGCCAGGAAACAGCCTCCGGACCTGAATCCTGTAGAGAACTGTTGGCATCGTGTGGAATCTGCAGTTGCCAGAAAGAAACCAAAGACCCTTCGTGAACTCCAGTAAGCCATAATTCGTGTTTGCAACCACGAACTATCAGTTGATTATCTTCAGAAATTGATCTTGTCAATGCCTCGACGGTGTGCTGCTGTCATCAGGACCAGAGGCGGTTCAACTAAATATTAGTTTGCACCTTTTGAACTTTTCATTTTGTTTTTCATTTAAAATGATAAACTGAAGCAAATTGAGGGCTTCTGATAACATTTCAGTCATAATTGTCGTGTTTACCAAAACTGTTGTATAAAGGTTGCAAATACTCATTTTGGAATATTTTGAGAGCACCTGTGGAATATTACTTAGCTTTGCCTTAAGTATTAATAAATATCTTTTGTTTATACATTTGTATTTTATACATCTGTATTTCTATTTGTTGTGCACTTTCTTTGAACACCAGTGTGTGTGTAGAAGTGTGTTTTCACGAGCTGATTTGCATGTCGTGCGAGCCGAAAAACTCGGAGCAGTGGCCTGCTCTCTTCGCATGAGATCGGGTGTTGTAGGGTTTTAGGCGCATCAGCAACCTAGGTCATATAGCGCAGTATAGAACATGTCTTTCACCACCAAATATGGAGGATACGGAAAGGTCAGGGAATGACCACGGCATATCCCAGAGCAATATATCCTTAGTTGCTAATGCTCCTAAAAACCAAATAACAACAACAACAACATGTCTTTAAATTGCGTGTATCTGTGGTCGGTTTGCTGGACGAAAAACCAGTTTCCGAGAGAAAAAACCATGCTACCCTCGCGTGAGACCCACTAACTTAACCACGTGTAAAAAAGGCCTGATATTGGTTAACTACAATATTCATCGAAGAGAACTTCATCACTTCCTCCAGTCATCGACGGAAATCGAATCATGCCGATTAAGCCGCCTAGAAAAATGTAAATTATTTAAACACCGAACCTAGGTAATTTTTGTCTGTATAAGTTTGTCCTTGCGTTGATGTACATGTTGTTCTGGCTAATAAACACGAAATAATTCAGGGGGAAAAATTCAACTCCCTCCTTTTGAGAGAGGCTAGCTGTAGCATCAGTTGAAGAGAATTTCATAAATTATTCCTGCCATCGGCGGAAGTAGAACTGGGCTTCTTTAAACGAGTGACAGACAGCAATGTATTATTATTATTATTTACTTATTATTATTTTTTTAATGGTTACCTAAATCTGTTGATGCGGACGGTGTAGCAAAGTCTGCAACGAAAGAATCTTTGCTGTATTCATCACTGCTTCCTTTATCCCATGACTTTGGTGTTTGATATCGGTAGGTCTTCATTATGTGGAACAGAATTGCAGATGATATGTTAGAATATTTGATGCTGTGCTTGCTGTTTCTGGATGTACCTGATATTTTTGTCATGCAGAAATAGTAATCGTAAAAAAATGTATTTGCGTGGTTCCCACCACATCATAGGAACAGAAAAGGCATATTTTAATTTTCCCGATTAGGCATATATGGCCTATCTGCAGGTAATATGGCATATATATGGAGCTCAAATTTTGTACTGATCACCAATCCTGCGACCAAAGTAAAAAGAATATGCACGTTTAAAAATACTGTAGATTTTTCTTCATCTGAGATTTTATTGTGAACCATCCACATATGTAGAGGAAATTCTCTGGGTAATTCAGACACTTCCTTTGCTTTGCTTAAACATTTTAACAGTACAGTGCTAAGCCAAAGAGAAGAAACAAACAATATTCCGTAGATAGGAAGATAAACAGTACACGTACTCGCGCAACAGCTGTCTTTCCGTTACTGAAAGAGATGGGTGGGAGACAATACAGACAAGGTTGAACGTGTTAACCCTCTCCATTACTGCCATTTATGACATGCTCTTTTTGAGCATTCCTTTGGCATCCATTTCTGCTGGATCCCAAGCCACATTGGGATCAAGGGTAATGAAATGGCTGACAACGCTGCCAGATCACCGCAGCCCAACAACAGCAGCCTGTTAATCCTTTATATAGACTACAGGCAGCTAATACACTCTGCATTACTCTCCCAATGGCAACAATCTTGGCATGAGCTGGTCACTAATAAGTTATATCAGATAAAGCCTGTTATTCAACATTGGCAGTCGAGTCTGCGCAGGAACCGTAGAGAGGAAGTTGTTCTAGCTTGCCTTCGCATAGGACATAGTCATATTACGCATGCATTCTTGCTGAGGGCAGATGACTCTCCTATGTGTGTGAGGATTGTGACACCGTTTTAATCATTCGTCATATTTTAACCGAGTGTCCACGATATAGACAGCAACTTTTACGTGTTTTAACGTTTTTAGCCGTCTGACTGAGCCTTATACATTCAGTCCGATTTTATCTGCTTCTGAATGTAAGGTTATGCAACTGGGGAACAGAAATTCTGGCTTCATATAGAATCTAGAGAGATGGGTGCTAAAATGTTTCAGTCTGACATGATTTTTCTGTACAGTATAAACAGGCAGCTAGGAAGGCACATAATGTCCTGTCCATGTTTATAGGACTTTTTTAGTAGATAGAAGTACAGTACGTACGTTGTTATCGGGCTATTCAAGAAGATGGTTAGGCTCTGTTTGAAATATTGTATTCAAGTCTGGACAAAAATAAATAAATTAATTAAATAAAGTGTGTGTGTGTACACAGGGTTGTTAAAATTAAAGTATCCCTATGTAGAGGGCTGTGGAGCGAGTTCTAAGGCTCGTACTGAAGAGAAATTTGGACAACAGGTGCAATAAAGAATGCGCTCGTCATTTATTGGGGGAGAAACGTTACAAAATTTGTCACTGCATGGCGCATAACTATCTTAGTTACGATTATGCAGATAACGTAAGTTAGTGCCATACTCAGCCCTACTGTACTGTATAAAAGCAAAGCAGTCTTCAGAATCATACAGTAGATGTTTGCCTGCACTACAGCAGTAATGCCAACAACGTTGCAGGAGAAGGCGCTATTAGTGAAGCTGTACTATCAGAACAGCAACAATGCAGCTGCGGCTGCATTGTTGCTGCATCAGAGAATTCCGGCGTCAGAAGCGCATAAGGCGTGGACCTATGACTGTTTGTGCTGTCCGCAAAATGATTGCGAAATTTGAAGCGACAGGACATCTTGGTGTTCAGCCAGGTAGAGGTCGAAAACGAGTGGACTCCTCTCGTGTTGAAGATGTGTCTATGGCTGTCCTGGATTTATCAAGTCAATCTCCGTGTTGTAGCGCAAGTGTGCCAGCTGTTTCTCGTGAAGTGGACATGCCATATATTCCACTTTAAGGCTAGTAATGTGTCAGGTGTTGCGGTACTATCCTTACAAGATGCACATGCTACAGCAGATAAAGCATGGTGATGCAGATATTCGTTTCACATACGCACTTCAGTTTCTGGCGCGAACGACAGTGGATAGCACTTGGCCAGGGAACATCCTTTGGAGTGATGAAGCCCACTTCTGCTTAAATGGACAAGTGAATAAGCACAACTGTCGCATTTGGGCAACAGAAAACACTCGAGTTATCCAAGAAGTCCCATTGCATTCTCCAAAAGTGACATTGTGGTGTAGATTTAGGGCCATATTTTTTTTAACAGGTAACACCGACTGGACCCCGCACCTGTTCTGTCACTGGACAGCGATATTATGAAATGTTGGCAAATTTCGCAATACCAGAGCTGCAACAACGTGGGTGCCTTCAGGATACCATATTCGTGCAACATGGTGCGCCACCCCACATCCACCTTTGTGTCTAAAGATTGCCAAGGCAACACTTTACAGACGAACGGGTTATCAGCCGTTGTTTCCAGACATCTTGTCCACCCCGATGCGACTTCTGGTTGTGGGTTTTTTTTGAAGAACCAGGTGTATCGGGAAGGATGCCAAACTCAGGCAGATCTGAATGACAGCATTAGATGTCATGTGCTGGGTATTCCAGTTGACATGTTACGTTGTGCTGTAGAAAATGCTATTTTTCGAATGGAAACTGTTGTTGACAAAAATGGAGGACACATTGAACAATTGTTGGCTATTCCAGTTGAGATGTTACGTTGTGCTGTAGAAAATTCTGTTCTTCGAATGGAAACTGTTGTTGACCATAATGGAGGACACATTGAACAATTGTAGTCCTGGTTTCAAATGATTTGTATTGCCACAGCGCCATATAGTGACACATTCTGTAATTAATTTTTTCCCCCAATAAATGGCAAGTGCATTCTTTATTGTAGCTGTTATCCAAATTTCGCTTCAGTACGAGCCTTAGAACTCGGTTCAGAGCCCTCTATATAGCGATACTTTAATTTTAACAACCATATATATACAATGTATATATATTTACTTATTTATTGTGTGTGAGAATATAAGAAAAATATTGAAGGGCAACCAGAGGTAATGATTAGTGAAAATCGTCACATAAGAAGAACGGTTTTGAACTGCAAAGTTTGATAACTTGATATATATGGGAAGATCTAATTGAGGTGTATAAGACACTGAAGGGGGTTAAGTAAAATGATTGAGGAAGGTCTATTCGCCCTAGTAGGTGAGAGTTGCCTTACGGGAATATTGTGACTATTCTGATTTGTATTTTTGTATTATTTATTTACTGATACGAATTACTTTTCTTACTAATGCTAATAAGTCAGGAGCTCACAGCCAATAACTTTGATAAGCATATTATAATTACCATTATTTATCAGTCATATGGGCTCGCACCATGGTCAGTTCAACTCAAATGTGTGTGCATCGGCACGCTAACGACTTGGTACATCAGGCCTAATAAATTTCTGTGTATACTTCGGAACTTCCACATATTGCCAGAAGAGTTTATAAGGATAAACGTTGCGTATTTAGCAGTCATATGAATTTGTTTCATTTTCATACCCCTACCATTACTTCTTTTTTGTACTGTTTTTACTGTACAAACTTTTTTAGGTTCAACTTGGTAGTTGTAATTTGTTGCCCTTCTAAGAATATGCTGTTTCGGATATGAAAATAACATGAAGTAAATAGATTATTACTAGTGACGGACATAATTGAATTATTTAGTAATCGAGTTTCTTTGGTTTTTTTTTTTTTTTTTAGGAGCATTAGCAACTAAGGCCATATTGCTCCGGAGATATGCGGTGGTCATTCCCTAATTTTCTAATTCCCTAATTCCATTTGTATTAAAAATAAAAATAGTAATGCAAGGAAGTGAACATATTCCATCTGTCTGGGGGGGGGGGGGGGGAAATAAATAAAACACTCGTTTTATTCCCGTCCTGAAAAAGTTTACCATATTTTTTTGCCATCGTCAAATTTTGCCAAACTCCCTCTTGACTGCTCTTGCACACAACTTATTCCAGCCTTCCATAACACGCTGCGCGTAGGTAAACTTTATAAAGTTTAGTCTACAGTTCTTCCCTAAGATTTTATAGTTATGGTGTCTAGTTCTCGTCTCACTCACCAGTGAGGATATTCCTCCCTCATTCATTTACTAAGGGCTTTATATACTTCAATCAATCCCTTCCCCCAGGTATCTATTATTATTATTATTATTATTATTATTAATATCAATTTATTTCCGAAGAAATGTCCTTTTACAGCTATGCAGCTAGAGGACATGAGTTATATACAGAGAAAAAACATAAAATACAGACATATGCATTGCATACAGAGCCAGATACAATATACGGCCTTAAACAGCCACTGGTGAAGATACAAAAACATAAAGTTATAAGAAATACAAAAACATAAAGTTACAACAAGTACAAAAACATAAAGTTACAACAAATAAAAGTGCATCCGGATACATCGAAGCGTGGATATTGCGGTATCACAGAGAGTCCACCTAGAGCTTGACTAAGGCATACATGTCTGCAAGAATGGAAGATCTGTAGGTTCTGTCCTTGCAAAGTTTCTCAGCGTCTATGGCTAATCTGTTAAATATTTGGAAGGAGTTGTGTGGAAACATGTTGTCCAAGGAGGACATGCTACGCAGCTTCGACCTGTATGGGGAGGTGTTGGACTGGCATCTTCTACTGTCGGACGGTCTGGCGATGATATCCCAAATATCGGGTGACTTCAGTTTTCCGGATAGAAGCTGAGAGAGGGTAAGAAGGTTCCTAGAGATGATGTGATACCTCCAAGGAAGCGTATTAAGATTGGTGACCAGAACAGATTTTGAGATTGTAGGTGTTAGCCCAGCAACCCTATTTAGCCATTTCAAGATCCAGAATTCCAGGGAGAGGAACCTGGCTTGGTATGATGAGGGTGCTGAGGACCATATAGTCGAGGCATATAATGGAATTGGGAAAATACAACGAAGAATGTATTTGATGATAAGGTCCGGGTTATGGAAGTTGGAGATCTCTTGTTTTACTGCCCATAAAGCCGAATATGTTTTCGTTCGAGTGGCATTAAAGTGAGGCAAGAAGGTGAGGTCTTTGTCCCAGATGATACCCAAATCTTTATGTTGGGTGACTTTTTTAACTGGAGAATTCGCAATAATGATGTCCACATCGTTGGTATTTTTCTTCTTGGTGATAGAGAGTTGTGCAGTTTTCTCTTTATTAATGGAGAGCCCAATCGCATGAAGGTAATTTTCCAGTTCATGTAGCTGTCGGTTGGAGCTCACAGTAATAGACTGGAGAGACTGGGGGCATTTTGTGATGACGAAGAACTTAATATCATCTGCGTAGGTGGTAAAATTAGTACGGTTTGATAGGAAGGGTTCTAAAGATGCGGCGAAGAGGACGGCAGAGAGAACGCCCCCTTGGGGGAGCCCTCTGGAGCAGAGAATGTGGTGATTATGGTTTTGATTTCTGATCCATAGGATCCTGGACTGAAGGAGTTTCCTAAGGAGAACTAAGATGTTGCCAGAGATTTTGAAATAGTTGCATAGTATGGTACATAATGCATGGGTGGACAGATTGTCAAAGGCCGCCTTAATGTCGAGAAACACAATATCCAGTTGCTCTTTGTTGCTTAAGGTACTTTCAATTCTGAACAGTGTGTCCAAGAGGTTGGTGATCGTGGAACATCCAGGTAGTACACTATGGAGGTATGGAGGTTTGTGGCCGAACATGTGGTGGATGAGAGCAGGAAGTATGGCTTTTTCCAAGATTTTGAGAAAAGTGCATCCTACAGAAATTGGTCTGTAGTCATTAGGCAATTTTGGGTTAGACTTTTTTGGAACTGGAGAAACATAATATGTGTTCCAGATAGCAGGGTAAACTCCTGTTACGAGGACGGAATTGAATGCATCAAGCAAGAGATCAATGATATATACACTGCACAGTTTAACCATGAAAATAGGGAATCCATCCGGGCCAGTGGTAGACTTGTTGGGAAGACTGTTGATGACCTCAGTAAGGCGTTCCTTTGTGATGGCTATTTTATCCAGTGATGTCTGGTTAGCTGGTGGATTAACCCGAATAAAGGGGTTTGGGGCAGATAGGGGCTTAGTTGCGAGCGAGTTAGCCCATGCAAGGAAGGTGTCAGTGGACATGGGGGACTGTTGATTCTTGTTGGTGAAGATTCTTTTCCCAAGTTTCATTCTGTGTGCAATCCAGTCATTCTGCGCCTTCCTCCGAATGCGTAGGAAGCGTGCCCGATGTTTTTTATAGAGTTGGTAGTCGGCTAGATCCCGTGTTTTTTCCATTTCCTGTATAGTTTTGGCCCCGGGTGCCAAGCGTTCCGTGACCAAGCGATTTCTTTGCGTATCTCAAAGCGTTATCTCTAAAGAGCCTTCAAGTGATAGATTATATTTTGTTTCAACAACCGTTTTCTTTATTTATTAATTAGTGTAGCTGTTTTGCACTAGAAGAAGTAGGCAAAGGCCCAGAAAGGAAAGTTACCTTTCTGTTTTTTATTTCTAATAGTACTAACTAACTAACTTAGCCGCTTGGTCACCTTGTGGCACTGCTCCTGCCTCCCCGTGGCGGGGCCGGAAATCTGGGTGGTAAAACCAACCCCCAGGGCCAAAAGGAGAAAAACATGGACTGTGACAATTTTCCACCGATTAGGACTGCAAATCCAAATACATTGGATTTGCACATACCCGATAATGACTTATCCAATCCAAAGAGACTGAGGACGGATGCTCCCCGAATGGAAAACCCAAGTTTTCTGATTCTGCATTCGCTAACTAACCAATCGTTGGGTAGTTTATCACCATTCCTCATTCAAAAATGTCTTGAGAGCGTAGCTGGCTCCCCTAAAATGGTACGACGACTGAAATCTGGCGACCTGCTTGTTGAGACCACCAACTCAAAACACTCTGAGTCTCTACTCAGACTCACCTCATTTGGTGGAGTTTCAGTTAAAGTGTCCCCACATGCCACACTTAATTCATCCAAAGGTGTTATTTCTGAATGGGACCTAATGAATGTATCAGAAGAAGAAATTGTTCAGGAACTGCAGGACCAGAAAGTCACACAGGCAAAACGAATTATGATGAAAAAAGATGGAGAACTCCTTCCAACTCGTAGCATAATTTTGACATTCAGCTCACCTAATTTACCTTCATCCGTAAAAGCAGGGTATTTGCATTGTCGCATTCGTCCATATATCCCGAACCCAATAAGATGTTACAAGTGTCAGAAATTCGGACACTCACAAACAGTCTGTCGAGGAGACCCCGTATGTCCTAACTGTGGTTCAAAAGATCATTCCCAGGCTGACTGTAAAGCCCAGGCTCCACTCTGCGCCAATTGTAAAGGTAACCATCCAGCCTTTTCTAAAAACTGTGAACAATGGAAATATGAGAAAAAAATTCAGAAATATAAAATAGAAAAGAAAGTTTCATTCCCAGAAGCCAGAAAGCAAATACAACTAATCACACCTAGACGCACGTATGCTGAAGCCGCTAAAAAGTTTCATTCAGTATCGGTGCAGACTGATACATCAATACCTCCAAATACCTCTATTTCAGAATGGGCTCGTTCCCTGCTCAGTTCTGCACCTCAACCTTCAAAGCAACAGATTTCTACTAGAGCTAACAATACACCAGTCACGATACCACCTTCTGCCGGTGCAGATCCCGTAAGATCCGTCCAAGCAGATAACGCAGATTCTAATCGAAAACAGACATTTGACTCCTCCCTTATGGATACTAATGAAATTTCCAATCAAGATGATACCGAAACCATTCTGGAGATCCATCCAGAGGATGAAATAGACCAAAGACCGGTTTTCTCAAAAAGAGAAAGGATTAAAATTGACCGTGCCAAACAGACTTCCAAAAAGCAGTCAGATTCAGTTCCTTCATCTAAATTGAAATAATGAACAACGTTGTCCAATGGAATTGTAGAGGCTTTAGGAGCAACATTGATGACATATACGACATAATTAAGCAGCATAAACCAGTGGGCATCTGCCTACAGGAGACATATCTGACTCCTCAGGTATCTCCTTTGATAAAAAACTATACTCTTTTCAGACAAGATAGACCTATTGCAAATAATGCTCGTGGTGGAGTAGCCATACTCATAGATTCGCGAGTCCCATGCAGACGCATTTCTTTACAAACCTCTATAGAAGCCGTTGCTACCCGAATAGCAATTGGCATCACTCTGACTCTTGTTTCGATCTATCTACCACCCAATCATCCGTGTACTATACACGAACTTGAAAATCTTATAATGCAGTTGCCAACCCCTTTCTGTTTATTGGGCGACTTCAATGGACACCATCCATTGTGGGGTTCTCCCAATGCAGATGGACGAGGGCAACTCATTGAAATGCTCATTGACAGACAAAACTTAACCATCCTAAATACTGGTTCACCCACTTACATCCATCTCCCAACAGGAACAGTGTCTGCAATAGATCTATCAATATGCTCTCCGATCCTCTTTCCTAATATTGAGTGGACAGCTCTAGATGATCCACTAAACAGTGACCACTACCCATTAATCTGTAAGATCCAAACATCACGCTCTTCAACTGCAAAAAACCAAATAAAATGGAAATTTACCAAGGCAGATTGGGCCAAGTATACCTCTCATGTTTCATTTGATAAACAGATCATTGAATCCTTCCCAATTGACACAGCCACTGATCATATCACCAAAGAAATTCTAGCAGCTGCATCCATTGCCATCCCACAATCACAATCAGTCACCTACAGACCCATAAATTATTGGTGGAACGATGAATGTAAGAATGCCAAAAAAGAAAAAAACCGAGCGTGGAATATATTTCGCAAATACCCTACTACCAACAACCTTATAAATTATAAGAAACTAAGAGCCAAAGCCCGACACATCAGAAAGGAAGCTAAAAAAAACTCTTGGATCCGATTTGCGACTTCAGTAAATAAAAATACTGATGTAAGAACAATATGGAAAAAAATAAGACAGCTAAATGGCAAATTTCCTCCATTATCCTCGCCAATATTCAACTGGAATGGACAGGAGCTCTCTAGTCCTGCAGAAATTGCGAATACTCTAGGGACAATATTCTCCCGGTTGTCTGCCTCGAACTCGTATGATCCGTCATTTCAGAAGATCAAAGCCTCAGCCGAAAAATCAAAGCTTAACTTCAAAACCGCTGCTTCTCTACCATACAATCAGACACTTACTATGATTGAACTTCAAAAAGCTATATATTCCTCAAAGAACAGTGCTGCTGGTCCAGACGGAGTATACTACATAATGCTTCAACACTTAGACAATAAATCACTGTCCTTGCTGCTGACCTTTTACAACCGTATATTCATTGAACATTCATACCCCACTCGCTGGCATCACTCCTATGTAGTGGCAATTCTCAAACCAGGGAAAGATCATTCTATCCCTCACAATTATAGACCCATCTCTCTTACCAGTTGTTTGAGTAAAACATTAGAAAAAATTATACACCGCCGATTAACATGGTATCTGGATTCAAAACATCTAATCTCTGATAACCAGTTTGGTTTCAGAAAAAATCGCTCATCCCTAGATCTTATGGTTAAAGCTGAAACAAATATCAGGAATGCATTTATACGAAATGAACATCTTGTCATGGTCTGCCTTGACATAGAGAAGGCCTTTGACACCACCTGGCGTTTTGGTATCTTAAAAGATCTTCATTCCCTTGACCTGAGAGGTCACTTACCATGCTACATACAAAACTTCCTTCAGTATAGATCTTTTCAAGTTCGCTATAGAGAAGTCTTCTCACAAATCTATGTACAAGAGCAAGGAGTACCACAGGGCTCAGTTCTCAGTGCTACTTTATTTGCATTGAGAATAAATCATATTACCAAATGTATTCCCAAGACTGTGAACTCATATCTCTATGCTGATGATCTGACTGTTTCCTGCAGTTCGCCGAATATGAACTTCATTGAAAGGCAACTACAAATCTCACTAAACAATATTGAACTATGGATGACACAGAATGGTTACAGACTATCTCATCAAAAATCGAGTGCCATTCACTTTTGTAACAAACGAGGGATGCATCCTGACCCAGAGCTACACCTAACAAATCATCCTATCTCAGTTATGAGTAGCATTCGCCTCCTCGGTCTAATTTTTGATAGGAAACTTAATTTTTTAGAACATATCAAATATCTCCGGACAACCTGCCAGAAAAAAATGAACATTCTCAGAGTTCTTTCTTCTACAACATGGGGTGCTGACCGTTACACCTTACTTCACCTGTATAGAACTCTAATTAGATCTCGTCTTGATTATGGAGCCCCGGTGTATGACTCTGCTAGGGAGAGTGTGCTAGTACGGCTTGCTCCTGTTCAACATTCTGCCCTTAGGATTGCTACAGGTGCTTATAGAACATCGCCAGTACAAAGTCTCTACGCCGAAGCCCATGAAATTCCACTCTGCCTCAGAAGGAAGGTTTTACTTTTGAATTATGCCGCTAAAATTCAAAGCATGCCTACCCATCCAATTTTGCCTATACTTAGTGATCCACAGTTTAAAATGTTCTACAGAAATAAACCCAGATCAGTCCAACCTACTGGCATCAGATTGCAGGCTCTATCTGAAAGCTGGAATGTGCACCTTGAAAAAGTCCTCCAAGATCCAAACACTTCAGTTCCCCATGGTCCTGGGTTAATCCATCCTGTGACAATTACTTCCTGAACTGGGGAAAAGATTCCCTTGCAAATATTAACGTGCGACAACTTCATACTTCACACACACAAAATTATCCGCATTTCATGAAAATATACACAGATGGATCAAAGTCTGATAGTGGAGTAGGTGCTGCAGCAGTTTTCCCTTTTAACACCATCTCTGTATCTCTGCCTACTGAATGCAGCAGTTATACAGCTGAGTTATTCGCCATTAAACTTGCCCTAGAAAATATTATTCATTGCTCCATTAAAAAGAGTATAATATATACCGACTCGCAGAGTACACTAGTAGCCCTACAAAACATCTCCTCACCAACCAATCCTTTAATACAAACCATAAGAAGTAAGATGATTCTTATTCAGGAACGCCAACAAGTAGTCATCTTCTGCTGGATCCCAGGTCACACTGGGATCCCAGGAAACGAATGCGCAGACCATGCTGCAAAACATCCATCTAACCCATTATCTTCAGGCTTTTGTGTTCCATATGTTGATTACAAACCTATGATACGAAGGACATGTAAGGAACAATGGACACTTCTATGGCAAGCTCAAACGGGTAATAAGCTATTGGAAATAAAATCAGAACCACAGTTATGGACCTCTAGTTTTCGTACTAACAGAAAGGAAGAAGTCATCTTAACCAGAGCACGAATCGGCCACAGCCAGTTTACTCACCTATTTCTCCTCACAGGAAATGATCCTCCACAGTGTTCTCAATGCAACTGTCAGCTAACAATGAAGCACATTCTTGTTGAATGCACTCTGTACAAACATGCTCGGCAATGTTCATTCAGCTTCCTTCCAAATCTAAAAGAACCTCTAAAACTCTCTCATATCATAGGCAACGATGCTAATCCCTTGGAGTTATTCTGTTTTCTTAAACGAATAAAACTATATGATCGTCTCTGACTGTTTCCATAACAGTCACCATTGATAACTTTCATATCACTGATAGGCGCAATATGGTCTAAGCAGCCCTTGCGCCAAAAATAACAATAACAACAACAACAACAACTGTATAGTTTCTGTTTCATGATGAAGGCGAGTTTTGCGTCGCTGGTAAACCAGTTCTTGGTCCTGGGAGACAGGCGTACAGATTTGGAGGCCCCTTCACAGGCGATGTCTTTTAACAAGTTTGCTAAATTGGTAAGCGTTTGATCAGGATGGCTAGCAGCAATTTTTTTCCAGTCTGTAGCTTTTAGTCTTTGTAGGATGATTTGAGGTTGCATATATTTTAATGAGAAGATCTTGAGTTGGGATTCTTTATGGTCATGTTGTTCAAGTTGTTGGGGAGAACATAGACATTCACTATCAAAGGAAATTGGGAGGTGATCTGATGCAAACTTAAAAATCGGCGTTGTGAGAGTAAGATGGTCAAGGTTATGAAAGAAGAGGTCTAGGTTTTGATGTCGTCTTGTAGGTTGCGTATGGGTTAGTCTAAGGCCTAGAGATGAGAAGGAGCGTACGACGTCCTTCAAAGCAGCTTCGTGTCTTGGGGAGGGCATGTTGAAATCTCCTAAAACAAAGGTGAGCATGTGAGGCTTGAGGTGGGTTATAATCCAGGTAGTTAGCTCATCCCTTGTGTCGGGATTATGGTCAGGAGGTAAATATACCGCTACAGCTTGAGTTCTCACTTCTTTAACTGTAAAAATTGCAGAAATGGCTTCAAATGCAAGGGAGTCGCTGAGTTGTGCACTGAGTTGTGGAGACGCCACCTCCACGTTTGTGGTCCCTGCCGTTGCAAACATTTTTGTAATGGTGAGGAGTGGCCAAGTGGGTGAGTTGTCTTCCATGGTTAAGCCAAGTTTCCTGGATACAGATGAAATCATATTCGTCGAGCAGGAGGAGAGATTGCAGAGGGGCCAATTTGTTAACAATGCTGCGCACATTTTAGTTGCTGAGCTCTGCAGGCCACATCTTCTAAGTCATTCCTCATGGGCATATTGCTCTAATTTAGTCCCCCTTCTTTGCACCTTCTCCAGAAGCTCTGTATCTTTCTTTAGATGTAGTCTCCAGAGCTGGATACAATATTCCAAGTATGTCATTATCTCTCTTATAGAGAGAGATAATGACATCCCTTCTGTATTCTTGTAAAATTCCCATAAATCAGGCAGAATACCATTTGCTTTTCTTGCCTCCTGCTTACACTGCATGTTGATTTCATTCCTTTTTTGCATTGCAATCCCAAAGTCTTTCTCCTCCAACATATCCTTTAATTCCTCTTCCCCTCATCTATAAACTATGCCTGGGTTTACGTTACCCAGTTGTAGTATTTGCATTTGATATCATTACCTGCCATTTTTTCAGATCATATTTACAGTCAATTTAAATCCTTTTCAAGCAACACAGCCTGGTACTCTTATCGTTAAGCATCCTCCCAACACTTTAAGTCGTCAACAAACTTTGACATCTTCCCCTTTATTCCTTCATCGGTATCAAGAAACAAGAGAGGACTGAACTGTGAACCTTGGAGATCCCACTTACTACTCCAATCCACTCTGAAGAATACCCATTTATGACTACCCTCTGTCTTCTGCCCTTTACCAACCTCTAATCCTCTGATGATCGTCCCTGTTATTCTTACCTTATTTAATTTACCTCTCATGAGGAACTGTATCAAAAGCCTTATTGCAATCCAGATATATAATTCCAAAGTTGTTTCTTCCATCAAGCTTTAATAACCTCGTCATAGTAATTTACCAAATTAGTAAAGCAAGATCACGAAACCATGAAGATCCATGACGACGAAACATCCTTGACGAAACCATGCTCAGACCCATTTAGGATACTGTTCCTGTATTTCATCTCTAAACATTGATTCCCTAATCTCACTAACCACGAAAGTCAAACGCACTGTTTTATAATTGCCCATCACTAATTTGGCTCTTCCCGTATGTATTTTGGAGACACTGACTCTTCTTCAGTCCAAGGGAATAATACACGAATCTAACGATATCCGTATTAATATTAATGATGACTGGGTACACTCACCTTCCGCCTTTTCCAGTATAATTGGGCGTGCACTATGTGCTCCTGGGGTTTATACTGGGTGGACAGAAATCATGTGATACCTACGTACCTAGTAACGGGTAGGCACCCTTTCGCCGGGATAAGGACAGTCACAGTTCACAAATACCTGTGTAAGGCTTTGTGAGACTACTAGTTCACAAAGCCTTACACAGGTATTTCCCTCCACGCTTGCTGCAACGCTGTCCATAATTCCATCGCATTCCTGGGTAGAGAATCCACAAAGTTCGAACGGACCTTTCCACAGCATCCCAAAGATGCCCCACAGGATTCATGTTCGGTGAATGTGGAAGCCATTCCATGGTGGTAAAATCTGTAGAATGCTCTTCGAATCATGTTCTAGGCACCACGGCTCTGTGGGGATGCGCATTGTCCTGCTGTAAGAGTCCATTGCCCTGCTGTAAGAGTCCATTGCCCTGTGGGTGCATGATGACCATGAAGGGATGCAGATGGTCTGCAGGGATGGACACGTAACCTGGACCGTTCAGAGATGCGTCTAGACGTATTAGAGGTTCCAATGTGTGCCAGTTGAACACGCCACAGACCATTACCGACCGTCCACCTGCCTGAACAGTTCCTTGTTGACATGACGGGTGCATAGCTTCGTACCGTTTCAGGCAGATACGCACCCTCTCGTCCCCTCGAAATAACTGGAAGCGGGACTCATCGGACCAGGAGACCCGTCTCCAATCATCCAAGGTCCAGTGCCGGTGTTCTTTCGCCCAGTTGAGGTGTAGCAATGGGACTCTGGTCGGTCGGCAGCTCCAAAAGCCTATTGCGGCTAATGATCGCTTGGTGGGGACGTTTCTGGTAGCTCCCTCGTTGAAATCGGCGGTGATTTGTGCCACTATCGCTCTCCGGTTGGCTGAAACAATGCGAGACAGACGTTGACGGCCACGTTCATCCACCACCTTCCCCCGCCTACAGCGCTGTCCACGATGGGATGTTATTCCGTAAATGGCATATTCCCGATACACTCTTGATACTGTCGAAAGGGAACAGTGCAGTTTCTCTACCACCTCCGCGATAGAGTGATCCATGCGTCGGGCACCCACTATCATCCCTCTTTCAAAGTCGGTTAACTCACGACGTTTATCCATACTGACATCGAATTACCGTCTATGTGAATGCAGTGTACCTATATACCTGCTAAGCGGTGGGTTTCGTCAACTAGCGAGAAGGGTGACAACGTCGCGTTGCCCAGGAACCAGGTATCCCATGAATTTTACTGGGTGGTGAATTCTACTAATGACATCAGCCATGAATATAGGCTGATGTCATTATGTAAAGACCGTTGCGAAATGCCATTTCGGTCGAGTTGAAAGATAAGATCAAATCACCACTTTGATCCTGTGAGGGTCTTATCGAATTTACTTTTTGCTTTCTTGCATTCATTTATGAATATAACTCCTTTTTCCCGTTCTTAGCTTCCTTCGCCAACGAATTTTCATACTCAGCCTTTGCATGTGCTATCTTGTCAGTGGTTTTATTACATATCAGCTTATCGGTATAAAGTAGGGTCACTCGATAGCCTCTAACTATCCCATGATCTTCCCTCCCATTTCCTTTGTCTTTCAAGTTCTCTTGTCAACTGGAACGAATGTGTTTGTGACTTCCAGAATAAATTCCTTAAATACTACCCATAATGCATTAGTATCAAATAGGGTATAGTATTAACTCATGATGATTGAGTTCAAGTAATACCTGGGTCCAGCATAGTCTCTCTTTCTGCAATCCCAGACTTTTTCCCTATGACCACCTCAATTTCCTTGTACCCTACCCATTTTATGGCATTGTGATCATTCCTGATTATACTCTTTAGATCATTGATGAGAACAAGATGAAAGATATTTGATTCCCTTTTGCTTTCTCTAACGTGTTAAAATAAATAGCTTTGATTCAAGAAACTGCTCTCTTATGTACATGTAATACTAATATCTTAGTATTGCATGTAATGTGTATACAGTTTTCAGTCTATAAGAGGGGAAATTAAAGATGACCATAAATGATGCACTCACTCTTTCAGAACCACTCGAATTGCATAAAAAGATTTTTATCGTAATCGTAGGAATCTTTTGCATGTCCCCACATCATCTTTCCTCCATCACTAGGCAGTCCTCGAGATCTGCGTAGAAATTATCAGGCTGCTTATTCAAAAGCTGATTTCAAGCAACTTTTGAATAAACACATACTCCCCCCCCCCCGCAAATATCCCTTTACTCCTCCATGTCTCTTTTGAACACAACTGTACTCAACGTAATAAAATTCGATAGCCCCTGTCTCTTGATGGCACCTTGTTTCAGTATTACTGACGACCAGAAGCTCATGTTTATTTATTTAATGGGTACGGCAGAATATGCTAGTGGGGTAGAAAAAAGTAAGCACTAACATATGAATAAGAAGTACACAGCAGAGTGAAATATATGAGGAAAGATTTGTATTCACCCAGTAGCTGTGATAGAAAAATGTGTTTTTTTTTTTTTTTTTTTTGTTTGATACCTTAATTTCTATAGCAACCACTCAAATTTTGGCTTCGATCTAACAATTCATTTTTCTTTCTTTGCAGCGCTGAATGAAGGAAGTGTCATAATGGATAAAGTGGAATACAGATCAATGATTCGGTTCCACTTTCTGCAAGGGAAAACACCCAAAACAATCCACCAAGATATGGTCGCTGTTTGTGGAAAAGACTGCCCAAATTACAGTGTTGTTGTCCATTGGTATAAACAGTTCAAATGTGGAAGAACCTCAGTGCATGATAAAGAAATCCCAGAACGCCCAGCAACCGCTGTAACAGAAGAGAATGTTGCAAAAATTGAGCCATTAATCTTGGAAGTTCGCCTTATTAGTGTCAAAGAATTAGCTGCAGAGATTGAACATCATCCATCAACAGTTGCATATGAGTCAAGTGTCTGTTAGATGGTTTTCTCAGACTTCTGACCCCTTACGAGAAGGAAAGGGCACAATGTGCACATGAAATATTGTCGTATCCTCCTTATCCCTCCGACCTTGCACCCTCGGATTTCTTCCTCTTTCTGCTTGGTAGATTCTGCTGATGATGATGAGGCGATTTCTCCTGCCTTGTCGTGATCTGCAGGAGAGTCAGAGCACTTATACAAAACTGGCCTACGGAAGTGCTTTGAGAGGTGACAGAAATGTGTCATCTGGTGTGACTCTATTTGATCTGCAGGAGAGTCAGCGCACTTATACAAAACTGGCCTAGGGAAGTGCTTTGAGAGGCGACAGAAATGTGTCATCTGGTGACTCTATTGAAGAAGTATAATACTGTGTATATGGTGTTTGTTTCAACCTTCCACCACAACTATTTCTGGATGAATACAAATCTTTTTGAAACTCCCCCGCATACAATAAAGTAAGTACAGTACAATATGTACGATAAGTATAATATAGTACGATGTACGATAAGTAAAATACAGTACAACATAATAATAAATTAAAAAATGACGATTGCTGTGGCTGTCAAGAGATTCTCCTTCAGCTGGTAAGTGTGCCGATAAATGGCAGTTCTGTAGGTCTTATTGGCACACAGTTGCCCGATATCTATGCCCAGCCGGTTCACAAGATTTACCAGTATTTAACTGGAACATCCGTTGTAGGCATCTGAGCTGGTCATAGTTGGGGTGTTACGGCATTGCCTCGGTTTCGTGTGCTTTCCTTTGGTTGCGAGGAAGAGAAATAATTTCAGCAAGGTTCAGTTGGTCTATTCTGAATGTATTTTATCCAGGGTGATGATGTTGGACCTGATTATGATTAATTCTCAAGGAGTCCAGTTCATGGTGATGTATACGATGATTCTTTAGATTGTGAAAGGTTTTCCTAGTGTTCTGTTTAGCCACTTTGGGATTCGGTATTCTATACTAAGGAAGTCGAGTAGGCGATGCAGAGGACCAAACAACAGAGGCGTAGAATGCAGCCGGGGAGACACATCTATGGTGGACATATTGCGTTATGAAGCTAGGATGGTAAACACCGGGGGGTTCTTGCTTTGGCCTTCAGGTGGTAGCAAGGATCTTTTTCATGGCGTTTACAAAGTCCTGCGAGAAGATCAGTTGTTCATTCCAGGTGAATCCTGTTTTATTTACTCCACTTCCGGTATTGCTATACGGACAGGTTAAGTTTTATTTATTTATTTTTACCACCCTATTACTTCCCTTATCGTTATTTACTTAAGTCTTTCTCTGTGGTATGTAAATGTTAGAGGCTGTTGTATATAATTCATTGGGCATTCCCATGTAACTGGAATTACGTAGTATCCCGTAAGTACTCTCAAGAAGGGTGGAACTTTGACTGCATACCAGAGACCTCCCTATCCACCTCTCCCTCTAATTAGCAGTTTTCCAATCCTTGCTATTCTAGTTAAAACAATATCTAATCAAAAAAATTTGTTTGAAGTCCCAAAACTATCTTTTTTTTTTTTTTTTTTGATTTGGTAGTTGTTGGCGCATCGGCTTCTGTGGCCATATTGCACCTCCCAAGGTTTTTGCAGTACTTTGATCCAAGCCCGAGGCGGGAATTGAACCCGCGACCTCCCAAAACTATCAATAAAACTTATAACATTTATATTCTTAATGAAATGTTAGTGTGATATACTACTTTACAATTTTGTATGGAATGATCCAATAGTTTTGTTACAAAAGATGTAGTTTTTAACCGTAATTGGAATCACTTGCTACTGATTATCATAGTGGGTAATTCCTCGACTAAACTGACAAGTTCAGCTGTAGCCGAGTGGCCAGGCGCGCGGGTGCATAAGTACTGTACACGTGCCTTGAGTGACCGAGATTCAAGCCTGACTGCTAAATACGGTGCTGTTTCTTGTATTCTCTCTATCTTGTGAACTCCTCTGACCGTGTGGTCTTCCCGGAGTATAAACAGAATATTTATCTACAAAATAGCTACATTCTTATTTATAATATCGTTTATATTCACCTAAATGTACTATTTATAATCACACAAAGAAATGTTTACCAGCGACGCCGGGTTTTGGAGATATTCAAATATTCAATTTACACTCGCCAAAACTTAAAATATTCAATACATGGATAAGTAAAAACTTAGTTATTTTTGCTGATGATTAGGAACTGTGTATCAGGCTCATGATTTCGACCTGCTGCGACAAGCAGTAGGTAGGTTTGTTTGAGGTGTTTCTCTTTCAGGTTACCGAATGAAAACAGTACTTGGGATGATGATAGGTAACTCCCGGTCGTTCTAATCACGGTTACTTTATTGCCTTTCATCTTTTTTGTTCTCTCACTTCCGTGTTTGCGGTTAACGGCGAAACTCCGGTACTTCCGCAGTCTTGTATGGGCGGCGTTGGCCTGTGTCATCAAGTTGAAGACATCCTATTTAGAGAGATGCGTGCCCTACATGAACTTCTGCGCCCCCACACCCTGTGACTGGGAATCCACCAGTGCAATACATCTCCAAGAGGCTATCGACCGATCTCGGAAAAGTCTGATATGAAGAGCGGATCACTGTCTAAACGCTTGGATCATCACGAGACCGAGTAAATGGAAGTTGGTCTGTGTGCGTGCGTATTTGGAGGGGAGGTGGGATGGGCATGTTGCTTTGTTTTCTTGTTTCGTGCGTGTCGAACGTGTAAGGTAGCTGGATATTCTGCCGGCGTGTAGTATGTAGGCTGATTGATTATACTGGTTTGGCTTGTTACTATAAGAGATGTGTCAAGTGCGGTGGTTTCTTTTCCGCGCTGTAGAAGTAATCAGATGCATTACTCCTTAAATATTTATCCTTATCGACTGTATTCCAAAGTTGCCCATAGTTGCCCTACTCACCTCCACCCCAATCGTCGTTTCTTTTTCTCTGAGAGAAAACGTGCTTTGGAAATGTTTCGAAGGTAATATTTTTTTATTTCCCTCGGATATGTATCTCTGCTGTTAGAAGCCCATTCTGCCTGCTACAGATTTCTGTCCTTCTTTCCATTCTCATGATTCTCTTATTGTTCCTTTCCCCTCTTTCATCTTTTTTTTTTTTTTTTTTGTCTCATTTCGACCACTCCAGTCTTTCACTCCAATCTTGCATATGGCTTAATGATTTCGAATCGGTCAGGACAAAATAGTTTCCTAATGATAATTGATAACGTTCTTGTTGAGGATTCATAACATTTACAATGAGCTAATGAAATGTAAGTTAATTTACTTTCTGAGAGATTTTGATTGCCTTTGGAAATTTCCATTAACAACATCTTCTGCTTAACCGTTGCAGTTAAGGAAAAAACAAATTAAATGCTTTTTCTACTGTGAGGATCTATGGATCTTGCTTTCTCCTGCCTTCTGTGTCTTCTTCCGTGCCAAGGGTCCAATATTTATACTTCCAATTTACCTTACTCATCTCTAATTGAAGTGCATAAGGGGCTGAAGGGGATCAGTAAAATTAACGAGAGAGAGGTTTATACTCACTGGTATGAGAGACGAGAATCAGGGGGATACAAATATAAAATCTTAAAGTAACAAAACTCTATATATTATAAAGGGTCAGCATGTTGTAGATTACTAGAATAAATTGCTTATCAAGTGGCCGAGGCGGAGTTCAGTGAAATTCAAAGCGTAATTGAATGCCCGTGCGTGGCGGATAATAAAGCTTTTACTGCATTTGCAGGTTTGACAGCCATTTCACGAAAATGGTTAGTCAGGCAATTAAAACAGAGGTGATCAAGAGGAAAACCTTTCAGTTAAACAATCTCAGATTTCCTGCCTTATTATTTAAATCTATTTTAATTCCAAAACTGGTACCCCCAGCAAGTAGGTCTTATCAACCAAGTAAAGAAGGTGAGAAGAGAGAGAAAAAAAAAAAAAGCATCCAGGGCTCTACCTCAGAAAATATTATAACCAACTTTGTCGATATTTTAAGTATCAACCGCAGGAGGAAGGAAGAAACATTCATGACATGAAATTAAGTTAATTTTCATTTCCATGATGATTTTGTGGGTACGGATCCGACCCACAAAATCATCCAAGATTTAAAAAGTTAGTTAATATACACAGCGTGTTACATTTCTAAATAATTGATTATCTTGTTACTAATTAATTAGTTAATTTAGTAATTAATAACATAAAAATAATTTCTTTCATTTTACTGCATATACTTCACAACGTAATACTCGCAACATATATTTATGGCTTCGTAGGATATCACTAAAATGAACGAGGGAGAGAGAGAGAAGTATATGACAGTATACTATACTGTCAACGCTTTCGTAATGCAGTTTACCTATTTATGCGTTTGTTTTAATGAAAACTGAAATATAAACTTATTTAACATTTCTGCTGGGATTAATATTATAAGCAAATAGTAATAATTCATTATTATTTATTAAACTGATAAAAAGCATCTGACTTTTATGTGCGAACCGAGAACATTTCGTTTCTGTGCATCCGCCATATTCATGTGGTAACTGTTACTCTTAGCAGGGCAATGTGCATGTCACAAGGCACGAACCGTTCGGGAATGGTTCTAGGAGCCCGGTGGTGATTTTATCATTCTCCATTGGTCAGCTCAGCAGGGAATTCAGATCATATTGAAGCGGCGAATCCTTCCTCTTCGAGGTTGGGTCCGCTGCCGTCCAACCTGAGGCAACTGCAGAATGCGAACGAGTCTGAATAGGCTAGCATCTCTGTGGATCGCTTTCGGCCCCTTTTGTAGGTCATGCCCCAACGACTTGAGGCTGTTCTGACGCTAAATGATCTATGTGTGATAGGTCTGTGTACCTAATCAACTGATCGCATGGTGTATATACATGTGAAAAGTTTCGCGTACGTTAAAAATTCAAGTTAGCTTTCAAAAGCTTGCTGTCTTAATTAATTAAGCTTCATGTCAGTATTTTGTGATCTTAACAGCCATACGTAGTTAGCCTACACAAATGCCTAGGAGGTCAGCTGCAAGTGAGAACACTAGACAATTATGAACACTGCCTGCGTTGTGTCGTAACTGGCTAAGACCCCCCCCCCCTTGTATCTAAATATTAAATGAAAGATTTTTCTTTCATTTGGTTATGGTTTTTAATATTTAGTTATGCGAGTTATATCTGTAATACAAAGGGTACTAGGAAAGTTTTGCAATATGACGCAACAATGAATCACAGGAAGCTGCTTGTTGCTGCATGTTGAGACATGTTCATACGTGCATAGTAGCCGCCGCGCCAAGTCAATGGGCTCAGTTATTCATTAGTAGTGAGAGTGCAAAGTGCTTGCGATGGCATCGTGGTCACGAAATGAGATAAGGACAGTTTTGCGGTATAATTTCGTGCGTGGTTTAACCATAGACCAGTGCTTAGAAGAAATGACTCTTGCACTAGATGATGATTGTCCACATCGTACAACGATATTCAGGTGGTATAGAGAATTCCAAAGGGGAAATTTCACTCTGGAGGATTCTGAGAGGCCGGGAAGGCCACGAACGTCAGTTACGGAGGAAAACGTTACTGCTGTGAGGAAAATGCTTGACGAAAACAGGCGAGTGACCTACCAACAGATAGAGGATACTTTGGGCCTAAATGCACCAGCAATTCGTTCGATTCTGCAAGATCATTTGCACGTGAAGAAACTTTGTTCTCTCTGGGTGCCGCATCAACTGACTGAAGAGCAGATGACACGACGTGTGACTTGGTGCCGGGAGATGTTAAAAAAGTTTGATAAGGGACAATCTCGGTATGTGAACAACATCGTGACAGGTGACGAGACTTGGCTGTACTAATACGATCTGCCGACCAAGGCTCAAAACAAAGTTTGGGTCTTTGATGATGACGACACACCCGTAATTGTCAGAAAATCCCGATCTGTAAAGAAGAAAATGATAGCTGTATTTTTCAAATCGAGTGGAATTGTGGAACGTGTCGTTTTGGACACGCAGAAGACAGTCACAGCTAAGTGGTATACTGAACAATGCCTGCCTAAAGTCATTGGATCTATGAAGAACCTGCGGCCAAAGTCAAGAATGGACACCTGGTACCTCCATCACGATAATGCTCCAGGTCACTGCGCCAAAGCCTGCACCGAATATTTGACCACGACAGGACTGAAACTTCTCGAGCACCCTCCCTACAGTTCAGACCTTGCTCCCTGCGACTTTGCACTGTTCCCGCATGTGAAAATGAAGCTAAAAGGGAGGCGGTTTTCCAGTGATGAGGACCTTCTACGGGCTTGGGACAACGAGTGTGCTTTACTCCCTAGTGAAACTTGGCAGAACTGGTTTAAAGATTGGTTTCGGAGGATGGAGAGGTGTATTGAATGTAGAGGAAATTACTTTGAAAAAATTAAATAAACAAAGCTGTATTGCAAAACTTTCCTAGTACCCTTTGTATTTTATAGTGCGCAAAATGTTGTATTCCTCCCTCTTTTAAGTTTTGATTCTAATTACGTGTTGTTTGCGGTTATTTTTTATTATTTATTTATTATTATTTTTTTTAAATTCGAAATTGTTATTCTGTTTGACAACCGTGTCAACAAATAATGAAATGGGTACATCTTAATGCCTCCCGTGTTCTTTAGGTCTAACATAAATTTACCGTACTTCATTAAAAGTTGAAAATAAAACGTTGTGTGATCAAATAATGATTTATGTAAAATCAAAACACTATTATACTACGTTGGAGACAGAGATGATAGTTGCAAACCTAAACCAGTGAGTGATATTGACGAAGTGAAGGGGAGGGGGAGTCCTAGCTTGTTTCCGGCGACACTTTCCCTCGCGGTAGCACAGTACATATAATCACCTTCCTCTTCACACCAGGTGGAAAAAGCCTGAGTTCGAATCCGTCAACGATGCAAGGAATCTTATTGACTTTTTACAGAACGTGGTTGAATTTACCGAACTCGGGCGACAGTTGCGCGATTCCACCCCCCCCTCTCTCTCCTTCCCGAAACGCGAGTGTTTCTTTCTGCAAACATGCAAATCGAATACAGAATACACACAATTCACAGACACAGTTTACTGACTTTGGCGTGCACACACAGTGTAGGCTTCTATTTATTTATTATTTTTGAAATTTTCTAATTTTTATTTAAAATTTTTCTTTTATGCAGCAGGTGGGAATTACTGGTGGAAGTTTGCAACTGTCTACCCAACGTAGTATAATAGTGTTTTAATTTCACATAAATTATTATTTACTGTGCTTATTTAAGTTTAGCTAAATGGGTTAATATTATCCTTAATATGCTGGGGGAATTTTCGTTACTCTCGTTATGTGAATACATTGTCCACTTAATAGTTATGTGATAGAAAGACTAGCAGTTGATATGAGGCAGACGCCAGTAGGCGAGTTCGTTTCAGCACACCTTCAGCGACACCTGCTTATTAGTGGTTGGCTTGTATGACATCTGCGATACTATTTAAGTTATTCTCTAACTCGTTTTTTTTTTTTTTTTTTTTTTTTTTGCAGTCAGGCATTGTGAAAAAACGAGATCCAGAGGTCCATCTTCAAATATAAATATTTGTAAATCTATATATATATATTTTTTTTTTTTTTTTTCCAAATGGCTAACGTGAAGGTCGACTTTGAAAAAATCCAGGCAGTTCCTCCTGAAGTTATTTTATTATTATTATTATCATCAGTTTATTTCTCTTAGAAGAATATCCGGTTACAGCCACTGGCTAGGGGGTGATCATACATATACAACTATGTTACAAAATGTAATACAATTATAAAATCATGAAATACATGTTTTCTGATTTTATAAGTACATTTTATCTGGAATATAAAATATTTGAGTTATTAATTACTTGCAAAGGTTTTTACTACTTAACTACTGTAAACTGGTAAGAACATGATACTGTGACATTTGAAGCATACCTTTTGCTTAAACACACAGAAGTGGAGTTTCACCATATTTACATAAACACAAATATTTACAGCCGAACAGCGTACAGCATATGGAACAACATGACAACAGGAATGACTGCGATACAGTAACATAAAAATTTGAAAGTTCAATTTTCCAGCAGTCGTCTTCTTCTGTGGGGATTAGAGTGGGGTAGGTAGGACAATCCTGACACCTATTTCTTGATGCGGTCGGGTTTCCTAAAGCCCAGTGGCTCGTGCCAGGCCGAACAAGGTGCTGAAACTGTATCCTTACATCTGTATTTGCAAGTAAGAGTTTCTGAGAACTTCCTTTCTGTAGGATTTGCAATTGCAGAGCTTTTCAGGATTGATATTGAGGTTGTTGAATAGCTGGATGGTGTTTGCTGGAAAGAATCTTCCGAGGCTATCCAATTGCGTAAATGCCGCTTTGAGCTGCGGTTCCTTATCTGCAACTCGTCTTGGTTTTTCGCCGGGTATTATTATCCACTCTCGGGCTTTCGGTGCATCCAGTCGTCCCGTTAAAAGCTGAGCTAGCGTCATTATGTTTCTTGACGTGATTATTTGTCTCCAGGGTGTGACCTCTAAATTGGAGTATAGTATAGCTCTTGAGATGGTAAAAGGTTTAGCTGAAATTCTGTTCAGCCATCTCAAGAGCCAGTATTCGAGTCCTAGAAAGGCTTTGATACTGCTTTCGGGAGCTGAAGACCAGATTTGTGCCGCGTATAGGGGAATAGGAGTAACACATAAATAAATTTTCTGTTTATACTCCGGGACGACCAAACGGTCAGAGGAGTTCCCATGACAGATTGAATACAAGAAACAGCACCGTATTCAGTAGTCACGGGCTTGAACGCCGGTCACTCAAGGCACGTGTACTTATGCACCCGCGCGCCTGACCACTAGGCTACGGCGGCCTGTTGATGTATTGCTTCATCAGACCGGGGTCTCTAATACCGGTGAGCTCCTGCCTGGTTTTGAGTAGGGCTAATGTTAAACACAGAAGTCCTTAAAAACCAGCGGCGAAACTACAACACCGCCGGGTCCACCACTGCTGGGGCAGAAGGGAGGAACTAGGGAGCCTTACGGCTGGCTTGTTATGTCTGTTAAAGATGAAGTAGGGACCATTCCGAAATTTGGCAGGGGTTCAGAATTTATAGTTTCGCCTCCGCTTAATATTTACTAAAAGTTTAACTGAAATACTATAAAAGTGGTCAGGCGCGCGGGTTCATAAGTACACGTGCCTTGAGTGACCGGGGTTCAAGCCCGTGACTGCTGAATGCGGTGCTGTTTCTTGTATTCTGTGTATCTTGTAAACTCCTCTGACCGTTTGGTCGTCCCGGAGTATAAACAGAAAATTTATTTATTAAGTTGATTAAAATTACCGGTACTGTTTTGCATCCACTAAATAAGTTCAACAAATTCCATAAACTTTGTAGCAGAACAAAATCAAATTGAAAAAGTAAAATTCTTATATTAGATAGTTGTGGACAGTTGCTACCTATATAACATTTTATTAGTTTAACTTATACACTGATGTGCAAAACTTAAGGACCGACACTATTTCTAAAGGTTACAACCACAAAATCTTTACTTAAGGTACTCTTTACTGATGAGTATAGATTCAGTCTCAGCAGCGATTCTGGACGTCAACTAATCTGGCGAGAGGTTGGCACACGGTATCACCCCGCAAACATCACTGAAAGGGATCGATATGGCGATCGAGGTGTTCTCGTCTGGGGAAGCGTTATCTGGGATGGACGTACACAACTACTGTACGTCCATCCAAGTACAGTAGCGTGCACCGGTACTGTAACCAGTGCACTCTACTGTACTGAGGCAATCCTTCCCCGTGTCGTCTGTTCCGAGGTGCCATTGTCCCCGAGTTCGTGGTTCGTGTTTATGGATGATAACGCCACACCCCATCGCACTGCAGCTATTGATATGCTTTTGGAAAGTGAGGACATGGTTCGTATGGATTGGCCTTCCCGTTGTCGTCGATCTAAATCCCATCGAACACATATGGGACGCTCTGGGGAGACGCCTAGCAGCACGTCCACACCACACCCACCAGAAAATGTTCACCAGCTGAAGATGGCGGTGTCAGAGGAATGGACGATGTTACCGCAAGAACTTATCAACAACATTGTTCTAAGTATGGACAGGCAGTGCAAAGCCTGCATCGACATTAGGGGTGGCCATATCTCCTACTGAGGACCACCTCTTCCCTTTGTTCCATCTTTGGCAGTGATGTATCTGTATCATGGCAGCAAGTGCTATGTTGCCATTTTTGAATAAAGTCCCTCTGTACCATTTTGTTTTCGTTGTTGTGTCAGTGTTGTTTCCTTCATCATTTCTGTACCTCACGAGTTTCCTTTGATATGCGTTACCCATATCCACTCCACTCCTATGAGAAGCTACAGGTGAAAACCTGACTGGTCCTTAAATTTTGCACACCAGTGTATAATCTTCATATATAAGACAAACCCAACAGAAAAGTATATTATTCGCTTTAAAATTTAATATTCAGTTTTCATAATTACATAACACGTTATGCATAGTGTTGGAGGTAAGGCGCCATCCGTGGTTTCCCACAACTGCGACATCACTACTCTTGTGAGGTAACAAAACTCTGTAAATGCCAGAAGTGTGTGTGTAGTGTTATTGTAATGTGGCTCCAGGGGTTTCCTGTTATACAGTAGGATAGAGGTCTATCCCACTGTACAACACGGTATACAATGAAATTTTGATTTAAGGTTTTGCCTTATTTAATATTCGTTTTTTTTTTATCTTCATATTTTCCAAAAAAAACAATTATAATACGTAGCTGTTGTCATCATGAAACAAGTACAACCATGCATCTATCCTCAATTGCAAGCTACATGCAGATAATTCCTCTCTACTGAACACTGGATCACCATAAAATTATGATTTTAATTCTCAATGTCCAGGCTGCAAATATACCAGAACCTCATGTTCAAGCCCTTTCGCCTTCTGATAAAACTGTCAAGTATAGCTGTTATCCAAACACCCTCAGAGTGGCTCTTTTTTCCAATATGACAACCACAATCACTGTAGCTCTTTCCAGATAGAATGCAAGAACTAGGCGTCTCTAGCCAGTCTCAGGCGGACAGAGTAGGGGTTATTCTCAGTGACGTAGCCTGGGGTTTTCTGTTCGCACAACATGCAGATCGGCCCCGAACACACCTTTCTACAGGCATAATACGCATGCGATTATTTGAGCATGTTTGGGGCCATAATATCAATACTGTATTTATTTATTTATTTATTATTATTTTTTAAATCGTAGAATTAAATATTATTCTACGATAAAAAAAAATAATATTATAAAAAAAATATATTATCATAGAATTTTTTTGTGTCGTAGACATATAATCGTAGTACTAGCTCTTAACATTTATAATACGCAATCTCAAATATCTTTTGAATACAGTGGACTTTTGAAAAAAATTATTAACAAATTAAAATCGTGGAAGTCAGCACTGTACTTAAAATCTTACTCGGCAGTACTCCGGGCTAGATTAACTTGCGTATTATGTAGCTAATTTTGATAAAAATGTTGTGAACTACTCAGCTTCTTGTATTGGCCTTGACGGGGTGTACATTAAATTTAATGAACTAATTTCTAGAGCCATGGTCTCTAGAGCAAATGCTGATTTCTCATTAGTAATCGCGATGTTCAGTTTTTCGTACTTTTTTCTGAAATAAGTATTTTTCTCTAGAAACAGACTATTATTTGGGATTTGCTATTATGTTGTAGATGTAGACGCATTAGTCTTTTACGTTTTGTAATTAACTGAAAAATAAGTTCAAAAAACTATAAGCATGAACTGGATTCGATAATTGCTGTGTGCAGTGAATGAAATTAATGGAAATTGTATAGTTTGAACTTCCGGATTTTTCATTTGTAGTAAACTATTGATTTGTTTTTATATTTGAATATATGTCATTGAGTGGTTACATATCGCTGCTTCCTTGCTGTGCGCATAAATACTTCCTTGAAAGTAAATATCAGTGTAACTTGAATGAGCAAATGAAGATACATGTCATCTCACTTTAATTATTTGCTTTTAAACTAATGGCATGAATGAGATTTCATTGAAATTTTATAAAGCGTTAGAACTGGTGGAAATTGCTAGTTTGCATTTTAATCTTTCTTTTTTTGTAAGTCCTATGTTGGAATAGCAAAGATACTTCATTTAATAAAACTTTTTATATATATCTTGTAACAGAATTTGGTCGTTACTAGCCTGTAGTAAATTGTTTAGCATGCTTTTTGAAGATTTCATGTACTTACTGATATTGCTAGTGTTACCGGAGTCCAGTTTTTTATATTCCACTGATTGTACTGAAATATGTGTAGGAGAGTTCCTGTGAGGTTATATCAGTTTCTGTAGTGTTCTGATAATGGTCAAATTCTCTGGTCTGTGTTCTGAAATAGTTTCAGGATAGTGTTGAAATTCTAGTCTGTGTCTTAAAATAGTCTCCTGTAGCCTACAGTTCTAGTTGTCACGTTAGCAATCATTACATCATCCTGTATTAATTAATTGTCTGTCTGAGCTTTCCAGGGTCTTATAGTCTCTCAGAACAACAGTCTTGGTGTAATAATCAGGTGGTAACATGACATGTAGAAACCGCTAGCCTCAAGAGGCTATTCTTGAGGCTGTACGGCTTCGAAGGTTCCACAAACTTGTGGAGACTACAGAATTGATTGAGGACATCGAGAAACTCGTTTAATCCAGCATTGGAACATAAAACTGTCACCGTGACATTGAGGCACACTATCGCAATGGATGATGAACTAATATCCTCGACAGACCAGTGATATAGGCTGACGCAATAAAGAAATGTAAAGAACTACAGGCATAAATTGTTTCAGAAGAATGAAGAAAATATAAAAAAATACTAAATAGATAATAAAATAAAAAATGAAAGGTTTTAAAAATCTACTAACAGGTAGAATCAATAATGAAATAACCTATCCTCAAAATAAAAAATAATAATAAAAAAAGCAGTCAACATAAATAGTGATTGAGCTGTTTAATCTCCAACTAACAGTTGAGTGGTAATACTCAAGGTGCCGATTTCATTCATGTACCCGGTGGTTATAAAATAAGTGTCCCTATTCAGGACACCCTAGTGCCAAAACGGTTAGAGATAGCGCTGTGAAAATCGGTGGGTATGTCATTTAGGGTATGGGGAAGCGATTTGTAGAAGGATAAAAAAAAAAAAAAAAAAAATAGTTCATTTCCGCCACCAAGTGATAAATTGGCACTGTAAACATGAAATGGAATACTTAACTTAGGATTAGATTTTAATATCAGAACTTAGAAATCTACAGATATTGTTCTATGTGCTTTCCTTAACATTCTGAAAACGGAGGACTGCGTGCGACCAGTTTCGCATAGCATCTCATTGGGGATGGTCGCTACATGCTGTTTAATGCTTGCTTTAAATCGACAAGGTCTTAAAAAGTGTCTTTCAGGTATCCCCAAAGCCAGAAATCACAGGGATTGAGATGTGCTGATCAGGCTGGCCAGAACTGCGGAAAGTCTCTAGAAATGATGCAATCATTTCCGAATGTTGAACGGAGCAGTTCCTTCACTTGTCGACCAACGTGGGGGGGGGGGGGCACCATCTTTCATGAACACTACGATCTCCAAGCATTGCCTTTTTTGCAGAGTGGGAATAATGTGATCTCTTAGAAGAGCAGAGTACCGTGCACTAGTTACTGTACACTTTACGGGGCCATGAGGTGTTAATTCTTCAAAAAAAAAAAAAAAAAAAAAAGGTCCGATTATAAACCCTGCTGTGAATCCATACCATACTGTAACGTATGGACTTAGTAGTAATCTTTCATGCACAGCAGATGGACGAGAATATTCGACAGTTTTGTGCATTTACAGCCACATGAAAAGTGAAATGTGCTTCATCAGACCACAAGATCATTCGAGCCCATGTATTGTCAAGTTCTATACGAGCCAGAAATCGTAGAGCAAAGTCTATTTGTTGTTGCTGGTCGCAAGACTAGTTCTTGCACTACGTGAATCATGTACGGGAACCAGCGTAAAATTATTCTAAGCACTTTATGTACAGTAGACCAAGGAAGGTTAAAGTCTCTTGACACACCTCTGGCACTACTGACTGGTAGTGTTTCGCATTCTGACCATTGCATCCGCCACTTCATCCACTACCTCCGTTCCGATATTGTGGTCGTCCCATGCCTGGAATGACACCTAACTCCCTGGTTGCTTCAAATTTCTTTATTAGTTTTCGAAGCGCCACTGACGTCAAAGGTCCTTTAAGCAAACCTTTAAGTTTCCGATATTCAAGTAGTGCTGCATTAGCGTTACTATTATTCTGGTAGAACAGTTTTACTAAAAGAGCACGTACCTTTTTTGTAAGAGCCATAATGGTTATTGACGGTAGCATTGGCCTTTCCGCTTTTATCTAACAGGATGTCAATTGCGTAAGCAGCGTGTCTTGAAGTAAATGACAACTTTTACTTATGTGCAGCGCCGTTTTCCCCCTTGTGGCGAATATTTGAACTATTTTTTCCCCCTTGTACAAATCGCTTCCCCATACCCTAAATGACATACCCACCGATTTTTACAGCGCTAACTAACCGTTTTGACACTAGGGTCTCCTGAATAGGGAACCTTATTTTATAACCACCCGGTACTTCAACGTACCGTCAACAGTAGAGACAGTAATCTTTTTGTTAGTATCTTCACATGCTGCTTGTTTTACACGCCAAATTCCTTTAGAAATTTATATATCTGCCAATGATAAATTTTGGAATATTTCTTAATTACGTTTTAAAAACTGCCATCTATTAAATTGTATATACAGTACTCGTATATGGAACATCTCTAACTAAACATTCTATCTGGGGAAACAAAAAAAAACGTAGGAAATAAAAATCAAATGTAAAATTAAATCAATTAGACAAATTAATGAACAATTTTATTTTTGTATTGTGTTTTTTTAACATTTCATTGAAATATTACGTCACCATGTGTCACGGTAAAGCGTGGACGGGAACCTTTTTTGAACCGAATCAGATCTAGCAAAAAAAAAAAAAAAAAAAGGGAAAGGGAAGGGAGAGAGAAAGAGAATTTTTTCGGGGAGCAGCATATTTTTAAATAATCTGTATGTGTATAAAAAATAATATTTTCATTTATTTATTATTTTTTTATTTTATTTTATATATTTTTTTTCAATATTGAGAGAAAATATTTGACTTTTTATTTATGAAACGTAAAAAATGAGAATTGCATGCTTCTCCAGAGCCACGGGTACCCGATCCCTGGTTCAAAGTTTATTACCGTGAATATTTTTTAGTTATTCAACAACGGTGACGTGAATAACTTGTTTGCGCTTTTCATTTGGAGCTGAATTAGCCAGCCTCTCCTTTCCCATCCCTCAAACAGACAGATATACAGATTACAGCACAACACACCTGAAATAGAAATGCCACGGCACTAATTGAAACAGTACAAAATTGTAATTTGCGTAAATGCGCAACCGCATTCTAGTAGTACAGTACTGAAACTACATATTTTTCCACTCCTTCCCTTCCTCGGTGGCGAACCTCGCGGTTTGGTAGTTTCGCGATTGAAGTAGTGTCAATTTTTATTAAGTTACTTGTCTGTATACAATTCAGATCTGCAATAATAATTTGTTTATGTGGGTGAATATTGCTTGCGTTTATTTTTCAGGAACAGTTTAGAAATTTTGTGAGGTGTCACCAAAATAATTTCACTCTCAGTAACCCACAAACACGTGGCTATACTACGTTGCTTATAAGTAGTCAAGACACGGTATAGTTAAAACCAGTCTTTTGATTTTCCTCATAAATACATTAGAGACTGTACGCAATAGTTGATGGTTGCAACTTTCATTAGTTTTGACTAGCAGTTTTTAACTAAAGTTAATAGAAATTTGAAGGGTTATTGCTACTGTCTCATCTTTTTAATTACAAGTTAAACCACTAAAAATACAGGTATTATCGTCATTTTGATTTTTCAAATTTTCTTCTTTTTTATTGCGCAATTTCAAAATGAATTTCTTCCATACCTGGCTAGATATATGGCTGCCACTGCCAAGCTTAACTAAGGGATTGTTGTTCTGTTTCTTTGTTTTTCCCAAGTGTATTTTGCAACGTATTGCTGATCAAATATTTATCCAAGCTGTGCATTTTCTTCCCTTTCAAGCGAACACAAGCTAACACATCGGTAAGACCTCCAACCAGATAGTCTTTTTGAAGTGACCTGCATGCGTGGTAATAAACAACACCCCATGCGGCCTATTCTTCGTGTTTAATTATAAAATATTACTGTCTATTGGGGGGAAAAACAAAACAAAAAAAAAGAGTTTCATTAAATGTAGATGCGAACAAAAAGAAGCGAATCATGGCATCGTATGGTATAATACGAAAAGGGTAAAAATTTTAGCGCATTTTATATTTGATGTGTATGTAAACAGCTAGCACAAACCAGCATTATTAGCAATAATTTAGTTGGCATTTAGTCGTTGTAGAATTCTTCTTGCCCTCCTGATAAGGTTGATATATCCAGATTTGATTATATATGTATATATAAAACAGTACATTTATATTCATAATTATATAAAAACAGTACATCTCCAGCAGTGCACCGGCTGCATTAGTTGATGCAGTTCTTTATTGTCGAGGGGATATATTTGGAAATATCGAGGTTCGTAGACGAGAGAAAGAGGTAGTTATCGAGGTGTTTCTAAACGTGGATGAATTAAGAATATTGAACTTGATAAAATTAATAGCAAAGCTTAACCGACTGTACTCACCTCAAATAATCCGCTTAAGTTGTATGGTGTTTAAGACGAAAGTTGTGGAAATTCAATTAAATTGCATAAAAATAAAATTTTAAAACTGTAATTAAAAATGTTTGCACAAAGGAGGAAGACGTGCACTGCTCCATCCCCTGGTTGTCCTATTTAAAATTGTTAAAAACTGTGAAATAAAGCCAATAATCATAACGGATGACGTTCGTGATAACGTCTTCGGTTGGCAATAATGAAGGAAAAGGGGCTGTGTACTTAAAGAAATCCTAAGTTCCCATGATAGTTTTCAGAGTTTTCACCTCCTGGAATTTGCAAACTACCTCAACCAGTTCAGACTAAAAATAAATCCAGAAAAGTCTGAATTTTTATGATATTCTTCTTAAAGAAAACGCCTTCTTATATTCAGCCAACACTGTGTAATTCTCCTATCCCCATCGTTAATAAGCATACTGATCTCAGGGTTGTTTTTGATCCTAGGCTTTGTTTCAGTAACCACATGGACAAGCCGCTCATCCAAGCAGCTTGACTCCGATGTATTGCCAATTTTACATTATATTAATGAAGTCACAACTACCAGAAAATATATAAAAACCACGGTATACTCTCTGCTTTTATATGCTGCAGAGGTATGGACATCTGCTGACTCCGATGTATTGCCAATTTTACATTATATTAATGAAGTCACAACTACCAGAAAATATATAAAAACCACGGTATACTCTCTGCTTTTATATGCTGCAGAGGTATGGGCATCTGCTGTCCCCATTACAATTAGGCCACTTTCTGCTGCTGAGTTTTGGCTCCTAAAATGGGCCATCTACTTCCTCAACAGTTAAGAACAACAGAAATGGCCAGTTTGTTACAAATTCACAGGTTCCTCGCGCAGACTAGGATGAAGCACTTTACCACGATTGTTAAAATGGTCGTTGCAAAGATTTCGGCACCATCATTCTGGGACTTGTGCTCTTGGAGAGTCCCTTGGTTTCCTCTCAGAACGACTCCAACTCTGTGCCCACATCTCGTCCGTTACCACCTATCCGATAGGTTTCTGCCTTTTCAGCTGTTCTCATGTGCCCAGTCATTGGATGCTGAACTTAATAAGTTTGCTTGTGACAGGGAATAAAGAAGGTCGAATCCTTGAGTTGTACTTCCCTCTTCTCCTCGAAGCTCATCTTAATTCCGCAAGCCAACAATATAATCTGATATGAAGATGGCTTGCTAACTTTTCAGTACGATGAGGAATGATGAACCTTGGTATACTTCCGTTCAGTGCAAAGAACGTTACCTGTTTTGTATTACAATATAAAATTATTTGATTCCACCTATACCTTCTTTGTATACTGTGGTGTATATAATTGTACTGTTCTTTGAGTTGTACTTCATTTTATGTTTCCATACATATATGGAATTCCTTATGTTTGATTTATCAATGTTCTCTGTTTATTATTATTTATACATTCCTCTTACATACTGTATTATCACTGTTAATCCCTGGCCTGGTGGCTGTAAAGGGCAATATTGCAAAGTATCTATTCCTATTATTATTATAATTGCAGTAAAGATTTCAATAATGAAAATATATCAATACGTTAAAAGTATGTCTACATTATATTGCGACCACTAACATAGTTATACTGGCAATAACCTTAAACCAATTCAACTATTGCCTCCTAGATAATGGCTTTTCCACACAGTGTGGAAAAGGCTCCAGTTGGTACTGTTTAAAATTTGAGTCACGGCAATAAAGGTCATGAAGAAACAATATCGTTCTGCAAATTTTTCGTATTCTACGGTTGTATGAGGAAAAACATGAGTTTTTCAATCCTTGCAAGGAACCAACTAATTGTTGGCCAAGGTATGAAAGTTCTCATCCCAACGGGAAGTATTTAATAATAATTTCTTATTTATACTCCGGAATAATTTTGTATACAAGCGGTGGGGTTACCACAGATTGGCAGGGACCGCCTAATAGAATAAATAAAAAATATAATAAATCCCTCCCCCAAGTAGTTATGACCAGTTCCATCAGTTGCATATGGATTGGTGTGAAAGGGGTTCCAGTTTAGATTAAAGATGTTTATAGAACGACTCCATACAAGTGAATGGCTGTGTAATTTCATTGTATAATTCTAAGCCATTTATAGAAAAATCAAATTCAGGCTACGTAATAATTGTAACCTTGCTTGATTTAGTATCTATGTGCGGTCTGGTAAAAACCCAATTTTATTCTAATTTCTTAAAATTTTAATGCGCACAAATTTAAATATTAAATAAGTGTCGCAAAGCAGATTCCACTGTCCGAAATTTTTTTTTTGGCATTTTCATACTGTTATTTAAAAAAATAATTGCTTAATAGAATACTGGTTCTTGAGTTTGTCACAGACATCCTCTCAGATATGCCAGACAAGCTGTACTTGTATCTGGGAGTCTAAAACGCTGATGGAACTGATATTCGGGTGACGTTCAAGTCAAGTGGACACAATTTCGGCGAAGTCCGGACGGTCTGTGACAGCCAAATCCTCTACTTGTACCTTCATGATGGTGGGACTGTTAGTAATCCTAGGTATAACCTCCATGCAGAAGCACACTGTGGGTGACCACCCAGGTGTCAACCAACGTAAGCAGGGGTCGAGGTGTGCGCCCCACCACATGGAGGAATGCCGCCCCTCTGTGTTACCAGGCAATACTAGGTGGTAGATGACTCTCATCTACCGGTGCAATATCACCACTTTGCTTATTTGTAGGCTTTAAGTGGTGGAACCCATGTTTAGTCTCCGGAGCAAAGTTCTGGTCAACCCTTCCCCATCTCTTCCATCATCCAGTAGGACTGATGACTTTTCAGGTTATGATGAACATCATGGGGAGATCCAATCTACCTTACATTTCGAGGGTACAGCTCTAAAACGGTGTTCGCATGTCGGCCGCTAATTAGTACACCGGACCGGACCGAACCTATTGGTAACTCTTTAGGAGGCTTCCGGATCAGGTAGTGTATAATCTTGCTACCTCTACTCTGCTAGATAGTGGGGGGGGGGTATTGTCGAGGCCACGTTATGTCAAGGATCTGGGTATATTCTTACCATGTGTACGCCATATCTAAAAATTTCATTACTTCATACAGCATGTTCCTCCCCCCACTTTTTCTTACTATTGAATACATCGTGAATTGTCACACTAATAGAGTAAGCTTATCTGCGAAAAGATCTAAACCTCCCAAACACTTCCTAGTTCATTTCACGAATATACGGGGTCTCAATTCTAATTTCAACAGTGTCCATTTCCACTTGCATTCTGCCAAACCCCATGTACTTTTTTTGACAGAATATCAGTTATCGGTTGATTCAACTACTGCTCATCTCAGTTGCCCAAATTATTCGGTGTATGATCCTTTCGCCTCAAAGGTGGTACTTGTACATATGTCCGTTCCGATATTCCTTGTTAATTTGGAATCTCCTCTTTTCAATCTTCTCTTGCTTAAAATCTCTCTACCTCACTGCGTCAAATTCAACTGTTGTCTCTCTCTCGTTCTCCCAACTCCACTAATCACTTGGAGCTCTTTGACTTCCTCTCTTTGCAACTTTGCTTTCTCCAGTCCAACTTTCCTAACAGTGAGGTAATTTTCCTTGGTGATTTTAATGTTCACAACTCCAGCTGGCTTCCGTTTTCTAGTCACACCGACCCAGCTGGTCGAGATGCTGAGGCTTTTGCAATTACTAATGACCTTGCACAGATTGTTCATTTACCTACAATAATACAGGATAATCCTAATCATATAGCCAACACGCTTGATCTTTTTCTCACAAACAACCCTTCTAAGTACAAGGTCGAAGTAAGTGGTCCTTTAGGCACCTCAGATCACAGCTTGGTGATTGTCTCTTCTCCAATGGAGCCTTTATCTCATGGCTATTCCCAACCTCGTATTGTTTATCTTTACAAGATTGTAAAATGGGATGACCTGCGAGATTTCTTTTCTTCTTTTCCTTAGTTGGATTACTGTTTCAAAACTTCTGATGTCAACGTTTCCTCAGATCATGTCAGTGAAATTATTCTTGTAGGAATGGAATCCTTTATTCTACACTCCACTTTAAAATCTCGTCCTTTATCTAAACCTTGGATTTCCAATAAATGTGTTAAGACTGTTCAAGAGAAGAACGTTGCATATCGTAATTGGCTTGTTTCCAATTCTTCAATTTCATTTTCTGTTTACACCAAAGCTCGCAACAATTGTAAAGCAGTTATTAATCAGTCCAAACTAAATTTTGAATAGGCTAAGAGTAGAAAACTTGCTTCTTGCCCTAATGGTAGCCGAGCATTCTAGTCTCTTGCCAAAGCTATTTGGCAAGAGACCAGAATGCTCGGCTACCATTAGGGCAAGAAGGCCGCAATTTCTGCCCGTCTCTGCTCCCACCTCTGTCAAAACCTGATAGTTCTGTTGTCACTTCAGCGAAGGATAAAGCTGACCTGCTAGAGTCCCATTTTCCTTCCAACTCGTGTATTAATGATCTTGGTAAAACACCTTCCACTATTCCCAACACGCTGCATTCAATGCCTCCTGTGGTCTTCCGTCAAAAGGATGTCAGGAAGATTTTGACGAATCTTGATGCTAAGAAATCTCCAGTTCCTGATGGTATTTCTCCACTTGTTCTCAAAACCTGTGCTCCTGAACTTACTCCTGTTCTTTGCCGCCTTTTTTCACTTTCTTATTCCAAAGGTGTTTTTCCTTCTTCTTGGAAATTTGCTCATAACCAGCCAGTTCCTAAAAATGGTGACAAATCCCTCCCATCCAAATATCGTCCCATTGCAATTACTTCTACTCTTTCTAAAGTAATGGAGAAATCAATTAACCGCCAACTCTTAAACTACCTAGAAACCTTCTGTCTGATCAACGATCGCCGGTATGGATTCCGTCAGTGTCTATCCACTGGTGATATTCTGGCTTATGTTACCCATTTATGGACAAATTCAGTGGAATGGTTCGATAAAACACAAGTAGTTACTCTTGACATCTCAAAGGCTTTCGATCGTGTTTGGCATAAAGGTCTTCTAAACAAGCTTCTGTAAGGACCCAGCCTTACAATAAATTATAAAGTTTGTTAAATATTGGAAGAATTAATTGTGGCGTATATAGTTAGTTTCAGTCAAGTATCATTTGTTAAGAAACACTGAAATTCGAAGGTTATTCCAGACACTCCCAGTTAGTTATATCTCGGTTGTAAAGAATTCCTTAAGCGAGTCAGTAAAAGTAATCATAATGGACCGAAACAAATCCCACTTAAGACAGGAGCATATACTCTATAGAAAGGGCACTGAGTGCGGAAGTGGCCCTATTAATAAATTTCACGGTTCGACCTCTAACAGGCGTGGGCGACGTAGTAATTGGGGTGAGGTCACAAAGAAAGCCTGAAACTCTCTTAGCTGACCGGAACTTGCGTTTAATTTCTAGAATGTGCCAGTAATTTCCAGACTAACGGAAGTTCGGTCACACTAGGAAAAAGAAAACACGCCCACGGAAATGAAGGGAGACGAATAGGATCACGAAGGAAAGGATGGGGAAGTCAACGATTGGCCAGGAAGAAAGCAGTGGGAATTTTGAGAGAAAGGAGAGAAGGAAAGAGAAAATTGATACTGGGTTCATTCGGAGAGGAGTTTTGTGGTGGACAGAGTGAGAAGAGGAGTCGTGATCTAAGTTGGGTGGTGGAAGCAGTCCTGGGGAGATGGAAGCTGTAGTGGGAGAATTTATTATAAGAATTTATTTTGTGAAAGTCTAGAGTCGGAAGTATCGTTCCCTTGAAAAAGTTAATGCAGTCTATGGAGGAAGAATGGTGAAACGCCCTAGAGGCAAATTTCTCGATTGAGCAGTTCAGTGACTAGTCGACCCGGAAGGTATCCCAGTCCTCGGACGCAACGCAGATGGAGGAAGAAAGGAGATAAGATCCGGTATTATCTTCAGCCGTGCAGTACCCGGTAGAGAAACCCAGGATAGATTACTGTGTTCCCCGGATGAGCAACCTTTCGCTTTCCAGTCCTCACCCCGAGCAGATAGGAAGAGAGACCGAGCAGGGAGGAATACCAGACCATTGCGTAAGTGCTAGAATAAATACTGAGAATATAATTTGTAAAAAGGGGAACTAATTTAATAATGAAAAGGACTCTAGGAGGACGCTATAAATTTTAAGAGAGAATGTCAAAGTACTAACTATATATATATATATTTGAACGAGTGTAATACTTAAGGAGTGATAATTCAATTTAGTATAGAGATCAGAGTAATGCAATCTAAGAGTAAGTTAATCTGTAGTAGGAAGTAAAAATTTTGTCCTTGAATTATTGTGAATGTTAAATTGCTGTGAGTATGACTTATTTGGGGAAAAAAAATGATTAAACAGGTAAACAATTAAATGAGCATCTAGCCCTAATTATGAAATAGTGGATTAATTGAACGGAAAGGTAACTAAGTAAATTGGTTGGATATTGTTGACTGTTGACATGTTTGCAAGGAAGGATTCTTGAATGAATATATATGTATTTCCTAATAAGTTGGGAAACGAGCACTTATGAAATTATAATTTTGTCTGTTCATTGGCTGATGGTGGTTTATTGACTTACATGGACTGTTAAGGAGCAAAGAGACAGATTGTGCGTTGTGAGGGGTAATAAATGCCCGGACCTACTGAAATCTTTGTAGAGCAACATGAAGAGACACAATGATATATATATATATATATATATATATATATATAAGTATTACGATTTAGTAGTTCTTTTGATAACAAGGTTGACTGTAAATTACAAGATATATACACATTTAAAAATTAGAAAAATAACAAGTGTCAAACTAAATACTGTATTCTGTTAAAGGTTATTTGTAATTTTCTTATATATGATATGACAATAAAAAAAAATTTTATATTCTACATTCTTGTGTGTGTGTCTGTCATTTCTAAACTCAGCCAGTCCAGTGGAAGAATACCTTAATATATTTGGGGTCCCCGTGAGTCTGGGAATTTTCTGAAATCAATCAAGTCAGGTGTTAAAGTGGGAGGGGTTAAAAAAGGGGATATAAAAAATTATAACATAATATAATATAATTGTAGGCCCCTTTGAGCAATAGGATTTTCAGTGTAATAAGAGAATTAATAAAAATAAAACATTTTACCCACCCCCCACACTTCCATTTTAATCTTTTCCAACTTTTTAGTAATTGGTTGTCCAGTTTTCTCTCTGATCGCTCACTGAGGTTGATGATAAATGGGGCTCTCTGTCTTCTAACATGTCTACTAATGCTGGTGTCACCCAGGGTTCAGTTCTTTCTCCCACTGTTTTTTCTCTTGTATATTAATGACCTTCTTCCATTGACTGGAAATCCTGTCCATAGTGTTGCCGATGATAGCACATTGCATTCCACTTTCCATTTTGAGAAACCTTCCCCTGCTCAATCAGCTTCAACTTCTCGAATATCCGCTTCCAATTCCTTAAATGCCGATCTCCAGGTAATTCTCCAGTGGGGCAAAAACAACTTAGTTCATTTCAATCCTTCTAAAACTCAGTCTTGTCTTATATCTTGCAGAAAGGATTCTTCTGCTCCTATTCTTATCTTTGGTGACACCGATTTCTAGGCAAAATGATATTTCTCTTTTGGGGATTACCCTGACTTCTAATCTATCTTGGCACAAGTGCATCACAAATATTGCTTCCTCTGCATCTAAAAAATTTGGTTTTCTCTTTCGCTCTCGGCGTTACTTTTCTTCCAAACAGCTGTTCATTCTGTACAAATCGCAATTCCGCCCTACCATGGAATATTGTTCCCACTTCTGGGGTAGTGCCCCCAAAACCTCTCTCAGGTTTCTAGATTCCATTCAGAAGAGGGCAGTTAGGTTAATTGACTCATGTCTAACAGAGTGTGTCCACTCGCTGTCTTATAGACGTACTGTTTCTGCTGCATGCCTTTTCTACAGATACTTCCATGGGCACTGTTCTTCTGAATTGCCTTCTATAATTCCCGCTCTCTCTTTCAGAACAGTCCGAACATCCATGTACTGTCCAACTTCAAACTCACACGACCAACTTTTCATCTTCCTCGTTTATTCATTCAGCTGCCTTTTTCTGGAACAACCTTCCTTCATACGTATTTCCTGAAATTACAGCCTACGGAAGTTCAAGTCTAATGTCAACAAATATGTTCTTTCGCTTCTCAACCTACAACCCATGTTTGGGTTGTAGGTTGCTCATGTTTTGCTCATGTAAACCGCTCATGTTTGGGGTTTTCATAAAAAAAAAAAAAAAAAAAAAAACGGGATTGAAAACCCAAACTGAAGCATACTTGTGAATTATTTTTATTTATGAGAGAATTTTTTTAACAATTGTACATTTATCCTATGAAATAAAGTAATAACGATCTTTTCCTTTTCTGTGACAGTTCCACATCTGTGCCCTTTTCTTGTTTGGTATTTTCATTGTTTCCTGTAGCTACGATGTTGGTTTCAAGCTGATGTACCTATTTTTCACTTTTAGTATATCAATTTACTAGCAGGTAACTGCATGTAAACGATATTTATTTTAACGTTCTCATTTAGCATTTATACAGTACTTGTTAACTTCACCAAATTAGTCCATTGAATAGAATTCATATAATGCCTAAGGCCATCGTAATTTCTCTTGCGGAAATTAAATCTCTTCTCCCTTTGCAACAGCTACCCCTTTAGATACTCTCATACTAATGCTTTATGATTACTACCGGCTAATAGTTTCTTAATGCAGAATTTTTTTAGTATCAACTGAATCCTCAGTAAAATTAGTCAAGAATGTTCTCACTTGCGACATCTTTAACGTTTCACCTAGGAGAAACATTATTCAGATGGCTGACTGGACCAAGGTTTCAGCGGAGTTTCACAGGGTTCATTACTGTGGTTTGTTATCAGTGTTGAATCCAGGGGGGTGACCGGGGGATTCCCCCCGGTGGAATAACCTCTCCCCCGGCAAAAAATAGTAATTTTAATATTAGTTCAAATACCTCAGACGTTGAAATTTGGGCCACATTTTTTGTTTAATTTTAATTGAAATTTTCTTCTTACAGCGTTCTTTAAGGGACATATTATATAGTTTACACAATGTTGTAATAATATAAAACACGAATTCAATAAATTTATGTCAAATAAACAGAATACCAAAATTCACATCAACTAAGGTGGTACATAGCGAAAATAAATCACTAAAATTCAAAAACACGAAAATTTTCAAAATTATTAAATGAGCAATATTTCTGGCCGCACAAATTGTAACTAAAAGCCACTGTATCAAGTGTCGGCATTTTCGTTTTATGGTTTTCAGGTTTCCTAGGCCGAGTGGTCAGTTGCGCGGGTGCATAAGTACACGTGCCCTGAGTGACTCGGGTTCGAGCCCGTGACTGCTAAATACGGGGCTGTTTCTTGCATTCTCTCTCTCTCTACCTTGTGAACTCCTCTGATCGTATGGTCGTCCTGGAGTATAAACAGAAGATTTTTTTCATTTTACGGTCTACTTGCGACTAATTCTTTATATCGCAAACAAGACAACGACTGGATCGCAGACTGTGAATTGGTTCCTCAGTGACGGATGCTATTGTAATTAGGGAGTGTCCCGCGACTTTCAGGGAGATGGCTAAACGATGTCTAGGCAGAGAGAGAGAGAGAGAGAGAGAGGGGGGGGGGGAGGGGGTCTGCTCCAGCCGCTATTTCATTCGTCGGCAGTTTTGCTTTATGGTTTTCAGATTACTTTTATTTTTGTTATTATTTTTTTATCTTTTTTTTTCACAGCAAGAGTCTACTTGTGGCTAAATCTTCCTTTGTATACCACAAACAAGACTGTTTGGCCGCAGCCTATGAACAATACATTTTATAATCTTTTTATTAGTATATATATCTGTACTGTAATATTGCAAGATTGCATGTAGATAAGCTTAGAAGGCCCGAATGAGTTTTCGGAAAAATTAATAAATGAAGTGATTGATACATCGTCATCATCCAGTAATTCAGTCTTCTGACTGGTCACTTCCTCTGATGAACTGTCTCCACCTTTGCCGTTTCCAGTTCGTTCAGGCTTCTCTTGCTTGCTCCTCATTGGATTTCTTGGGATATGTTTACTTTACAGCAGGCCTGGCCCACCCAAATCGTTCTGCGGGCCACCATGATGAACTACAAATTTTCCGCGGGCGCGCATAAAATAAAATAAAACAATCTTTTAAAAATAAAAAAATCAAATTCCATAAAAATTTGTTTTACTCATTCATTTTTATTCTATATCTACATCAATGAGATATTTGCTTTTCGTTGCGATCACTCAAAAAAGTTTTTTTTTTTTTTAAATCTACTTCAATATCAATATAGGTAGTTGCAACATCTTAATTGATTGGTTATTGAAGCTTGAGATTTACTTTAATAAATATAATTTTTGAAAAGAAAGTGTCACAAACGTATGTGGATCCGAAGGTGTACCCATTTTTTTGTGCAAAAAATCTTAATTTGGGGTGCTTTAACGCTGTCACATGCGTGTAAAACCTGATTTTTGATGTCGTGGCCTGAATGTGTTTTTAACTCATTGTTGCACTGTAAATCAATTACGTACTTGCATCTGCAGAGTTTTATTATTATTATTATTATTTCTCCTAGGAGACACCCGGTTACATCCATTGATTAGGGAGTGTAGATACATATTCTGTTATGCAACAGAGAATAATATTATATACAGTTTTACATTATATGTAACACTCGTTACTAAATTATACAATACATGTAGTACTTATTATCAGAATTAGACAATACATGAATAACTTGTAATCTGCTTAAGACAATAAATAATTGAGAAAAATCTTATACTGCTGCGTTTAAAGCATAACATCACCATATTTACATTAGCATGGATATTCGCAACAGAACAGTATACAGAATACAATATAATACAGAATAAAAGCGTAAAAAGTTCATTTTTACTGTTCTCAGCAGTCTGTTTCTTCTGTGGGAGTAGAGTGGAGTTTCCGGTTCGAAGAAGGGAATGAGTGGTAAGATTCGAAAAGTACAGCTGGTCTAGTATTATATTTCTCGTTATTTATCGTGCCTAGTGCAGCTATTGAATGGTTTCCCACCGATGTAGTCAGTAGTATAAAAATCATCTGTCCGGCTTCAAAAAATAATGTAGCGAGCCGCATGTGGCCCGCGGCTCGGCCAGACCTGCTTTACAGTTGGTAGTAGCTTCCGCTAACTGAATCTGCATTTGCTGCCGTTGACCTGTTTAGTTTCCTCCGCCACCAAAACTCGGATTACCAGCCTACCTACTGGTAACCAGATATGTAGGCCCTGTCTTCATAGCATGTTGAAGGGGACACCCTACATATCCTTCCTTCTCTTGTCTGCATCTGACCTAAATTTCCGCTCGGATTGAAACCTTCCTCAGGTTGCTTAGGTCCCAGGGCCTCCCCATGGAGGTGAGAGTGGAATTGGGTTGGAGAGGCTTGGTGAACTCGTTGGTATTCCGCTTGCACATCCCCTTGGAATTGATTCATGTTTCATTTTAATTTGTTTGATATTTTGCGAATTTCAATCGTATATTTGTATAAATAATATAAGGATATGAGCACTTGACTCCACGTAAGATGAGCAGTAAGCTTATTTATATCAAAATATTCAGATATCAATAAAACACCTCAAAATATCAGAATTTGGAAATGTGTTTCTCTACACTTAGAATGCTCAATATACTAAATTGTTTGCTTAAATTTTTACGTTTCCATATTCACTTTGGGACACTGTATCAAGCCAAACTGGATATCAATGAAGTCGATCTAGTAAAGAGTGCAATTAAACTGACAAAAATATCGCTAATTTTTAGCGAGTTATTTTTAGTATATTGAGCGTTCTGGTTGTAGGGAAGCACATTTCCTTATGTCATTAATGATTTAAAACAACAGATTAGAAATATGATTTCTAATCTGTTGGGCTGATTTCTATAGCTATTATATGCGCAAGCAACCCTTTCCTCTATTTATTTGTTTACAGAAAGCAACAACTTTTATTAAAATTAATTGCCACTTATTACTGTACTTGTTTTACTGATTATTCCGTGACAATTCCTTTGGGAAACGTTTACTCCCTTCCCCCTCCAGATGGGCAGGCTGCAGAAGCATTTGTTATCTAATGTTGCTTATTGTAGTTCACTTGTTTCATAATAATATTGTGAAAATTGAAAATTTACACTTCCTCTTCTTTTCATTACGTTCATTTATTTGACTCTCTACCAACACTACATCATGCCAACGCTGACCTTTAGCAGATTACGATACCAAACTGGTTTGTTCTCTATGCCCTTGACCTTCAAGGAAGCATTCCTGAGGCGCAGCGAAAGGAAAGTAGGTCTAATGATGAGGTCATCTTTTTAATCTTAAAATTTCTTTACGCGTGTAACTGGCTTTCTTTGGGTTGGAAAATTAATATTTTTAAAATAACTTTTAATGCCAGTTGCCTCGATTGTGTAAAAATTAAATCGGGCAGTCACATCGCTGAATAGAAATACTAGTGATATGCAATGTATAAAACAGAATATGAATATGATTGATATGGAAAAAAATAAGAATTAGTACTGATATACCTATGAGAGTGAATGACAGTTCATATTGAACTGTTATTCAGTCCTGCAAAGTTCCATTTATTCTTTCCCTGTTAAATAACTCGACTAATATAGCACTGAAAAAGAAGTTTTTCAGGAGATCAGTGCCTTCATGGACTAGTGAATTATCTCAGTTAAGACAAGTGAGGAGGGCATGAAGAATGCATCAAAGGAAATGGAGGATGGAAATTTGAAGGTAAATAAAGAACATTACACTGAGATTAGGCAAATACTGTGCTGAATTAAGGAAATGGAGTCTGATTTATAAATTGGTTTTTGACAAATTAAAACTAGATTCGACACGCTACGCAATGAAAGTCTTAGGTGATGACATGGGATTGAGTTGGATACAATTAATGAATTTTAGGGGTCCTTTTTCCAGAAGAGGATAGTGAGGAAGAAATGGAAATACAAATAAGGATAATTAGGAATTACAATAATAGTGAGGAGGAAGATCAACTTACTGAAAAAAAGATTAAAGAAGCAGTAGGTAAAATGAAGGAAGAGAAGGTGCAGGTTTAGATGATACAGAACCAGAAATGTTGAGATTTGCAGAAAAGAAAGTAAATTGTTTGGTGAAATCGTACAATTCTTCTATTTTAAGGAAAGAAGAATACCTAATGATTGGAATGCAACGTCTGTGAAAAATCCTGTTGAAGAGTCCAGATAAACCAAAAGAAGATCTACGTGCATATAAATCTGTGGTAGTACGATCAGTGATTGGAATGGTATTTGAAAGAATTATTGAGGTGAAGGATTAGATATAAGTTTTGTTGGAGGGAATTAAATTCCTATATAGAGACAGTTTGGATGTACTAAGAGTAGATCAGTGGAGATGTCTTAGCAGAATTCGTTAAAGAAGTACGGAACGCAGAAGATAAATATGTTTTGTCAATAGCGCTAGTTTATACTGGCGCATTTCACAGATTGTCGAATCCCGCTATTTTAAGAAGAATGATAAAGGTGTACTGGACAGATATTTAAAGTAACGAAAGCTTATCAAAGAGAGTTGAAGAAAGTAGTTATTTAAACATCACATAATAAGATAGAAAATTGCGTCAGAGGTTGCCCACAAGGTACCACAGAGGCTCCATTTCTGTGGAATGCGGTATTAGATGAGATGTTGTTAATTGACTCAGTGGATCGTGTACTGGTTTTAGCCTGTGTAACCACATCCACACAGATGTGTTGTTACTTATTAAGTAATGCGATTTCGAAAGCCGGCCGGGCTAGTCGGGTGGGTAAAGTGCCTGCCTGGCAACCCAAAGGTCCCGGGTTCGATTCCCGCCTAGGGCTTGGATCAAAGTACTGCAAAAACCTTGGGAGGTGCATTATGGCCACAGAAGCCTATGCGCCAATAACTACCAAAAAAGAAAAAAAAAAAAAAAGAAGCGATTTCGAATATACAGGATTTTCATTGCAGTACTGCTCCATATGTCAACATTGCATTCATTTCAGTGTTGGCATATGGAAAATGCAGTATGGTATAGAAAAGTAGTGAATTCCCATATGAAAAGATCATTGAAATCGATCAAAAGGTTTGTGCTTGTTGTGATGTGCGATGTACGTATGATCATATAAAATGGTGCTGTTCAAGTGTTGACTGGGGGTACTACCAGCCGATGGTGAGGTAATGGATAGAGGGTTGAGATACTATGTGAAGAAGAAGAATGTACATCAAGACTTGGACATGGTTACTGTACTGGTAAAACTGGGAAGAAATAAAAAAAATAATAACGATATGAACAGAAATAACGCAGAAACGGCAAAACAGTGATAAGGGAAGAACAACATTTCAATTTTTTTAGTGGATATTGTGTATTAGAAGAGGTGGGTAGATTATGTATATAGTGAAACAGTACTTTCATCTGGACATTGGTTAAAGAAAAGATTCTATAGGCAGGGGCTGTTCGTTTCTGATCGATGTACATGTGGCCAAAAGGAAATAAGTCAGCACATATTGTTCTGTTGTGAGTGCTATATAGATTTGGGACGTATACTAGAACATTTCATATACAAATAAACTGATTGGCAACTGTCGCACATGAAATATGAATAAAAATAAGAGTTAACTTTATATTTATAAAATTTTATTTAATGATTATGAAGAAAATATAAGAATTTAGAAAGTGCAGTGCTGTAAAGTGGGTAATTTAAACCTTACTGTTATTTGTGTAATCAAAAATGAAATTAAGTCACAGGATGTGAAGGTGGATGCATTCTAAATGAAGTATGTGGCATATTTATAAAATGTGTTTGATAAAGTGCACGTTATTGAATTGCTTCTGATGAAATAAGATTTCTTTGAAGTAATGACGCCAGTAAAATGGTAACCGAGATGATGGTAGACACTGAAATCTCGGTTTCAGCAAAAGCTAAATTAGACGAAAAGATTGTTTATGTAAGCAGAAGAGATAAATTGCTTATTTGATCGAAACACTTCTGCAGTTTGTTCTTTCCTGGTTACTATCGTTACAGTTACAGAATACACACATAAGCAAAAAATATCACGTCAGCATTACCTATGCGTGCGGTTTTCTGCGCGACAACCCAAGAAGAATCTAATAAGAAATGCCTAAAAGCCTGTTTGAAATATGGATAGTCTTCCATCCTTCCAACATCCGGAGAATGAATAATGAAACCAGATATTCCCTTGTCACCATGCCAACGAGTTTTAGTTTTCTACATCTACCACACGGGGATGAGATTTTCGTGAAGCATGTACTATATGTATGTGTGTATCTGTTTCATGCATTTATTGAAATAAAACACTTTCTTTCTAAAAGGAACGAGTAAAACAGCGTTTTTGGACTTTTCTTTAAGTTCTGTGTTTGAAGAGAAGTACACGCTCACACATGTATTGTGAGCTACGTGGCTATTATGAAATCAGTCAGCACTCAGTGAGGGTTGCTTCACGATTACTGGTTCTTAAAACTAATTTTATTGACTGCCGTGATATATTTACAGTATAGAGGCCACTTTTTTTACGGTTTATTGCGTACTATCCGTTTATAATAGCATTATCCTAGAACTTAACCAACGTGCAGTTATCATAGGCTAATATAATGCTTGTGGCTACTGTATATATTACAGTGATTTGGATAGCGATCAGTTACATGTTCGAATTATAACTTAACAGTTACAATTCAAACTCATTGAATCTTAAGATATGCAACGATGCGTCCATTATTTTCAATCTTTCAGTGTTTCTGTATGCCAGTACACAGTGGATTTTGCCGTAGAGCAGAGGGTTTCATTCAGGTGTGAGGATTTTTGCTCAAGTGTTAGTAGCGAATTTTTGAAATCAACAGTGAGGGGTGATGAGGCTTTGTATACGATAACTGCTGGGTTTTTTACTTTCGAAAAATGGTTGTGCATAGATAAGTGTACTTTTAAAAACGCTTTTTTGGTTGTGGTGGGTGAATTCACACTGAAATTAAATTGGCCCGTTAGCGTACTGTTCTGTCTTTATGGTGGTGTTTGATTTTGATGATTGTGGTACTATTCGGAATAATCTCGGATTGTGTCTTCGACACTAATGTAGGTCGCCCAATCGCCTGATTTAGTGCAGTGCTCTTCAATCATTTTCGAACCACCGAACCCTTTTGAAAACTCAGTTTTTCGCGGAACCCCAATATATTTAAAAACAGTAATATATACAAGTACAAATTTAAATAAAGTCAATAAAAAAATGTTTTCGAAATCTCCCTGAGATTCCTTAGAGAACCCAAAGGGTTCTGCAGAACGCAGGTTGAACTCAAGAAAAGCATCTTAAAATAATATTTGTTATATTATTTTAATATTATACAGGGGTGTTTTTGAGGACTGTACGAAGTCAACTATGAGCTGCAGACAAGCTACACGTCGCTCGTGGGCGTATTCTCTCAGTTATTCCAGCGATAGCTCAGTGCAAGCACGGCAAACTGTGATCAATGGCATTTCTTAGTTTTATGAAACATTACACTTCCAAATGGGCCATTCTTCTTTTAACTGCAAATTAGAAATAAAAACTTTAATTTATTCCTATTTTCATAAACTAGCCTCACGTAACAGTTTCATTAAGTAAGACACGAAAAACTGCGAACTTAACGGAGAAATAGAGAGACAGTACGTAGAAAGCGACGGGAGCCAGTTCCTGTAAATTCGGGATCCTGGACTCTTCTTTTAATATTCGCCTTTTTAGGTGCCTCAGCATATGTGTAATGTGCCTGTCTCTCATGTATTAACTCAATCCCATAGACCGATTTTCATAAAATTTTATATTTGGGCTTTGGGACATTTAAAATATTATTATTTGGGTTATTCCAAATTTTTATTATTATCTTCTTCTTGGGATTTATTTCGTTATTACATTATTACAACGGTTCTCGTTAACTTAACGTCGAAAAATCATTCCTTTATTCTTTCTTTCTTTCTTTTTTTTTTTTTTTGCATTTTCTTCTATTCATAGCTGCTCTCACACCCTCTATCCATGTCCTTCTTGGTCTTCTCTGTTTTTCCTTCTCCAGGGCATTTATTTCATGGCTCCTCTGGGCAATCTGTTGTCCTCCATTCTCCTCACATGGCCAAGCCACTCCAATCTTTTCTCTTCTATTTTATCAATGATGGCTTTTTGGACTTTAATTGTGTTCCTTTTCAAGTAATTTCTAACTTTTTCAGTCCTAGACTTTCTTGCCGATCTTCGCCAAAAATCCATGTCAACAGCCGGTAGTTTATTTTCTTTTCTTTTTTCTTTTTTTATTTTTTGTCTTTCACTTAAGGTCCAAGTTCCACACCCATATAATAAAACACTTTGTAGTATTGCATTATATATTTCATATTTAGTTTTGTTATTAATATTTTTATTCCAAAGCACAGAATTGAGCATACCTATTACTTTTTACCTTCAATTCCTCTTCAATTTCAGTCTTCTCTCAATTTCCTGCGCTGATGATCCGTCAGCCTGAATAATTGCTGTACAGTTTTCACCTGTATTCCTTCTAAATCCAGAATATCCTCACTTCGATTCATGTACTCTGTCTTATTAAAATTAACTGTCAATCCCCATGTTTTATATTCTTTTCTTCTAGTAACTTTCTGCCCAAATAATTTACATCATCATCGTCCTGTATCGCCACCATTTGGTCGTCTGCAAACAGTAGATTGTAAAGATACTTTACAATCTATTGTTTTTAAAGTATCTTTACAAATGGTAAAGATACTTTATAAACAGTAAGTTTACAAAGGTACTTATTTTGACCAAGGGGAACACCCATTGAACTGCACTTCTGTGACCATCGCCTCAGAACAACTTCCAGGTGTAGCTTAAACAAAGTAGGTGACAAAAAGCATTCTTGAAGTAGTCCTTTGGACTACTTAAATATAATGTAAAATTTTCTTAAATTTTCTTGATATTTTTCAACCAATTTTTTACAGCATGTATTGTTTTTGTAGATTCTTCTAATTATGCCAGTTAATGACTGGCTTATTGACATTTTTTCCATAGCTTTCCACAGAAGGTTTCTTGGTACATTATGATACTCTTTCTCTAAGTGTATGAACATATGAGCATACCTACATCTTAGTTTGTAGCCTGACGTTTTTCCAGAATTTGCTTAACAGTGAATAAATGGTCTATACATGAGCGTCCTGTCGAAAAGCTACAGTGTTCCTCAGAAATTACAATTTCTTGTTCCAGTTTAACAAAATAATGTATATCTTTAGTTCTACGAGGAATGGTTCATTTCACATTGAATGTAACAATGAAATTCGTTAATTTGTTGTATTATCCAATGTAATAAAATAAATTGTAATTTACAATACGTTTTTCTTCATGCATTTTCAAAGTTCCATCTATCGGTTTTAAATGTGACACGCAGTGGTATTTTAGATAACCAAAACATTTTCAAAAAAGATACCCTAACAAGGGAACCTTCAAATACATTATGTTGAAACCTTTCCATTGAAATTTTATACACGGGTAGATACTATAAAGAGAAAATAATATACAAAAAATTAGTTTGCTGATGGATTGCTTGCTATCGGTAAGGAAGTGGCTCGTTGTTTTTCGCATACTCATGTATTCGCTTGGTGAAAGATGAGCATGACATGGAATACACATGATACGTAATAGCCTATAGCGAATGAAGACGAAATACTTTATACAGCATATCATTAACCTTTTTTTTTTTTTTTTTTTTTTTTTGTCTTACAAGTTTGTATATAGCGAGTTCACCCAATATAGCCGGTTCACCACTTTTAACTCTTTGGGTAGATCTGAGTTTAGATCCCGAAGGATGTCCTAAAGTCCTCCTCGAATTTAACAGATCTCAGGCCGAGGAAATAGGGTTTACTCGTGAGTTATTTCGGATTCCATCATTCCACAATATATAAATAGTGCATAATATAATTTGGCACTCCTAAGTACTTCTGTAAACTCACGTTTGTACATGCATAGTACATTATAAAGACCATATGAATTGGTACACTGTGACTTTCTTCACGTAATTCTCCATTCATGCATCCATTGTATTAGCATTAGTAGAGACATACAATTCAAGAAAGCAAGCTTATGCAGCATCAGCCAAAAAAAAAAAAAAAAACCCACCTTCCTTTCGTTCCAAATACTTGTCCAGCTCAGCCTTAAATTTATTTAGGCTATTAGCTTCCACAACAAAAGATGGAAGCCTGTTCCACCAATCAACTACCCGCTGGCTAAAGGCAAATTTCCGCACATCTATTCAACAACTATCTTTCCTCAATTTGAAACTGTGCCCCTTCAGGTTCTATATCTCAGCAAGAGGAAGAATCCCATCAGTATTCAGCTTGCTCAACCCATTCAAGGTTTTATACACCTCAATCAGATCACCTCGCAGGTGCCTACTCATCAGGTTTTGCAATTTGCAGAACTTAAGCCTTTCTTGGTAAAAGCACCCCTTTGTTCCCCTCACCAATCTTGTTGCACTTCTTTGTACTCGTTCTAGCAACTCTACATCCTTCCTAAAATGAGGCCTCCAGACCTGTACACGCAATCCAGGTGTGACCTGACCATTGCCTTGTATAACGGGATAATCACCTCCCTGTCCCTGCTAGCAAAATTCCTATATATCGCTGACAAACTCCATGACCTACTCTGGCAGCCCGTCTGCACTGCTCAGCGAACTTCATATTTGACTGCACAATTACCCCCAGGTCTTTTTCACTTTCCACCTCCCTGAGTGTAATACCACACAGTTGGTACATTTCTCTTCGGATATTGCTACCCATATGCAGTACTTTGCATTTGTCAGTGTTAAACTTCAGTTGCCACTTCTCAACCCATTTTCCCAACTTATCTAGATCCAGTTGGAGTAGCATACTGTCGTTAACAACCCTGCCAACCTTTGTATCATCTGCAAACTTGGACATTAAACCTGATATACCTTCATCAATATCATTGATAAATATATAAAAGAACAATGGTCCAACACCGAACCCTGGGGAACTCTTCTAATAACATTTGTCCACGAAGAGCAGTGTCCATTGATTACCACTTTCTGTCGTCTCCCACTCAACCATCCCTTTATCTATTGTAGCAACTTACCCTTAATGCCATACCTCTTCAATTTGTACAGCAGTCAACAGTATATATGTGCAACAGTATCAAAAGCTTTCCTGAAATCCAAGTATATGATATCAAAATTATTTGTGGCATTCAGTTCCTTTGTGACCACATCATAGTGTCCATTCAGATTGGTCAGACAAGACCTCTCCCTTTAACAAATCCCTGCTGTCTTAACTATTACTGCAGTCTTGTCTAGATGATCCTGCAATACTTATTTAACCAGTGATTCCATTATTTTCCCCGGAACAGAAGTTAAACTAACAGGTCTGTAGTTACTTATGTCACCTTTTGAGCCCCCTTTGTGAATTGGTGATATATTTGTACGCCTCCAGTCCATTGGGACCTCCCCTGAGTCCAAGAAAGCTCTCATAATTATAGCTAAGGGTTTGCTTACTTCCTTTGATGCCTCCTTTAATATAACTGGATAGATCCCGTCCACCACAGGTTTCTTCCTTATATTTAACTTCAACAATTTCTCCTCCACTTTGCTTTCAGTTATTACTAAATCACTTAGCTCCCTGTTAGCGTTTGATAAACTTCTGGCACTCCCCTCATTGAATAACTCCTCATGTGTGAATGTAGATTCAAAATACTCATTCAGTTTATCAGCTACCTCAGTATGATCATCAATAGTCAACCCATCTATGTTAAGTGGTCCAATCTGATTCATCCCTTTCCTTCTAGAGTTTACATAAGTAAAGAATTCTTTACTGTTTTTCTTTGCATTCTTTGCCAAAGATTTCGCGTAATCTGCCTTCGCCTGCCTAACCTCCTTTGTGACTTGATTACAGACTAGTTTATACCTGGCATATGCTTCTGTGTCACCTGATACTTTATATGCATCCCATACATTCTTCTTCTCTACCACGAGGCTCATTAATTCATCTGACATCAATTTAGGCCTAAACCTTGAACAATGTTTCTTAGTTTGAATGAAAAGCCTAGTAGTCTCCAAAATTAAGTCCCTGAGGACTTCCCATTTAGAATTCAACGTTGGTAATATCATCAGTTGATCCAACTGTACAGAATTTATACACACTGACTACTGTGTGACTGTTTGTACACACTGACTACTGTCGTCACACAGTAGTCATTGTGTACCAACCAAAAAATTTGCCTTCCTGCAGATAGCCAGTGCATCAAAAAGTACCGAAATAGCTACCAACTTGAGTAGCCTCTGAGAATTTCTACTTGTGGAATGAACGAAACAAGAGATGATAAGCACTTCATCTGTGTGTTTCTCCACATGTCGAAAATGCCTAGATTTGATTCTGAAATGTGCCTCCCGTCATGCTGTGCTGAATTAGTTGCTCTCGAATGAGAGTTTCATCTCTGTTCGTACGGAAACTCAAGTTTTTCTTTGCATAAAAAGGCAAACAGTGCATTTACATACAAGATGGAGTAATGCTTCATTACTTGAGCTGCCTGGGTACGTGGCGCCTCCGTAGCCAGGTGGGAAGGAGCAGCAATGCGTAGCACAGGCTTCTTGATTAGACCGGGGTTCGAGCCCGTCACCACCAAATACGGAGGATGTGGAAAGGTCAGGGAATGACCATCGCATATCCCGGAGCAATATGGCCTTAGTTGCTAATGCTCCTAAAAAAACCAAATAACAAACAAATAACAAGCCTGGGTACGTAATCCAAACGACCGAACTAACCGAATTCGTGTGTTTTCGCAAAACGTGCTCATTCCATAGCTGGTCTTAGGTCAGTGGATTTTTTTTTTTTTATTTAATATTGGAATTCCGGATCCCATCGATAAAATGGAAGTCTTTTTACTTAATACAAGTCTTTTCTAATGAAACTGAGTTAGCTAGTTTAAAGTGGATTTGAAGAGGATTTCTCATAGATTTTATGTCCAGCGAGATGAGATCTCCCATTTCATTCGGTTCTGTTCCTCAACATTTTCCAACCAGACTAATCTCAGAATATATTCAGTTTTTAGAGGCTGATGTCATGTCTGATTGGCTTCGATATCAATTCAAATTTACTTAAAACGTGATTTTCTTCTTCCAGAAGTGCATCACCTTAACGGGCCCCCTCCCCCCGTATGTTGAGGATGACGTACAGAATAATGTTAATATATTTGTTAAATACACTATTCTACCTAATTAAATTCACATGTGATTTATATCGAGAAAAGACATTCTGAAAAATAATTGCAAAAAAAGTTAACAAAAAAACATCAAAATACATTTACAAAAGAAGTATAATAAAAGATATAATGCTATATCTTCTGAAACTTAACTGTTAGTAAGACTTGTCAGTTGTAGGAAACAAAAATATACGAAGTCTCATAAGTCACAATGTATTTAGGTTCTCTGCCCAGACAGTATAGACGGCTTCCCAAACGTTTTTAAATTATTCCCCACTGAAACTCAAACTAATCGTCACTGGCCTCCCACTCAGACATTTCTACAAATAGTAATTTGTGTGATTAGTATGGCGAATTTCACCATACTCCAGCTCACCTGAACTGTTTTTGCGCGTCATATTATAGAAGTATTGCCTTATAACACACATCCTGGTAGTTTAGATGGATGATGCATCGAAATTTTTTTAAAACCTAACGAAAAAATCTTTAACGGCAAATATTTTTAAAGGTTTTCATAACTTCTCTCTAGTTGTGCAAATTTCAGAGAGCTCAGTTAAGGGCAAAACCAGTGATAGTTATAAATGACCAAATAATTAACAAAAGTGAACTTTTAATTTTGTGGCTGCAACATACCGTTTTGTATATACTGATTACTTTATAGGTAAAATTTTGTTTGGTCTGTTCAGAACTTATTAAAATCTACTTTAAAAAACATGTTCACTGGTAATAA